>NC_138552.1:268600562-268920562 GCF_964273705.1 Natrix helvetica
CTCGTCAGGCCTCCCAAATCCTCTGTGCACCCCATTTTTGTGAAAAACAAGCCTGTTTTTGGCGAAAATGAGACACGCGGAGCGGGGTTTCCGGAGGCCAAAAATGGCTGTATTTGATATATAAGATGCACCAACATTTCCATCCTCTTTTTTTTTGGGAGGGGGAGTATGTCTTATACTCCGAAAAGTGCGGTAACACTGGGCAGTTTACAACATCCCTTTGAGGAAGATGGGTGGTTCAGAAATGTGTAAAATATATAAATAAAACCTTAAAATGATAAAAAAAAGTACAGGTCATTCTCAACTTACAGCGGTTTATTCAGGGACCAAAGTTTCAATGGCAATGAAAAATGTGACTTTTGACTGTTTTTCACACTTACAACTGTTGCAGTATCTTCGTGGTCATGTGATCAAAATTCAGACGCTTGGCAGCTCACCCATATTTGTGACCCTTGCCGTACCCTGGGCCATGTGATCACTTTTTGCAACCTTTTAATCAGCGAAGTCAATGAGAAAGCCAGGTTCACTTAACCAATGGGTTACTAACTTAACAACTGGAGTGATTTGCTCAACAACTGTGGCATGAAATGTCGTATAAGGGGGCAAAATTCACTTAACAACTGGCTTGCTTAGCAAAGAAATCCTGGGATCAACCGTGGCCGTATGTCAAGGACTGTAACTGTATATAAAGACTTATAGCAGCCCAGAATCGTAACCACAGAGATCAACATAATCAAGAAATGGTTTTCCTCATGCATTTGGGGCTCTGGACTCAAGCCCAGAAACACATCTTTGGGGTTTATGGAATGCCAACAGGGTGGGACAAATCTGATCTCTAGAGGAATGATGTTTCAGAGGCCAGGGGCCACAATTGAAAAGATCTTTCTCCTGGGCCCCGCCAGCCAGTTCTTTGGTGGATGGGGCCCATAGCATGTACCTCTTGTCTGATGGGATATGAAGTGTAAAAAACTGGAGAGAGACAGTATCATAAGTAATCTGGCCCTAAGTCATGAAGGGTTTTTTGAAAAAAACAGTTTAATATAGTTGGAAGGGAACTTGTAGATCACCTAGTCCAACCCCCCACCAGTGATGAAGCTCCCACAACTTCTGAAGGCAAGCTGTTCCATTGGTTGACTGTTCTCACTGTCTAGAAAATTTCTCCTCACTTGAATCTCTCCTTGATCAGTTTCCATCTATTACAGTATATCTTGTTTGGCCTTTGGGTGCCTTGGAAAATAACTTGACCCCTTCTTCTCTGTGGCAGCCCCTCAAATATTGGAACACTGCTATCATGTCTCTGCTGGTCCTTCTGTTCATTAGCCATACCCAGTTCCCGTAACCATTCCTCATATCTAGAAGTCATTAGGGTATGAATGACTGTGAGTTGGGCATCTCAATCCAGGAAAGGACACAACTGAAATACAATTCAAAACTGTGCAAATGACACCCTAGCCACAGCTACCTCCTGCTCCTTGAGCAGAAATTGTGAGTCCATCTCACCATGAGCCATCTTAACTGCCTCCTCCATCTCACTCCCAAGAGCAAGCTGTGTTAAAGCATAAAATACCAAATGAGTTTCAAGGTTCACAAAGATTGGTCTGGTAATAACAATTTTTCAGCTTTTATAAAAGCCCCTGATTCTAGTTTTAAAAAGCATGGCATATACAACTATTCAGTTGAATAGATATTTGATTATAACTACTGATGCCAATTTCTTTTCAAAATCATGGGCCAAGGAACAAGACTGAAAGTTGTTTTATAGATTATAAAAGTACATAATTGGACCAAAAGTAACAAGATACTTATTTTTAATATGCTGATGTGATTTGAACTAGGAGTGACTAACTAAGAAATGGTCTTATTATTATTATTATTATTATTCACACTTATAGACCGCCCCCTCTCCCGGAGAGGACTCGGGGCGGTGTACAGTCACTAATGTCTTGATACATAATTCATAAAAACCCTTAACATAAAGCTGTCATGGAAAAAGAATTTTATCCATCCATCCATCCATCCATCCATCCATCCATCCATCCATCCATCCATTTAGTTTCTATAGCCAACGGACAAATCCTTTAGGAAAACAACGTCTCATAAAATGGTGGATGCCCTTGAGGGGTTATCTCAAATGAGTCTGAGCCTGTGACACTTGATGAAATAAACAAGGATTTTTGTATTGTGAACTTGGCTACCTCATTTTTTGATCCAGATCCCTCCTGGGTTGTTAAGACAACCTGGGAGGTGACCCGTAGTTGGGTCCATGCAGTGATGTCAACCTTGTGATTGGATCCATGCAGTGATGTCAACCTGTCTGAAAAAGAGTGCATATTCCCTCCAGCCTGGAAGGAGGTGGTGGCATGCCCTCTTCTCAAGAGGCTATTGTTGGACCCAATTCCTCTGGTCTGTTATTGCCCAATCTCCCATCTTCCCTTTTTTGGGAAGTTATTGAGCAGGTGATTGGACAGCAGTTCAGAGGAAACTAATTAACTGGACCTGTTTCAGGCTAAAGATTGCATTGGTTGTGCTTACTGATGATTTTTGGTGGGAGCCAGGATATGGGTGGTGCATCCATTTTAATTGTCCTTCATCTCCCAATGATGGTATCAATTATGGTATTTTTCTGAACCAATAGTAAGGTTTAGGAAATGGAGATACTATGTTATACTGGTTCTCCTCATTTTTAACAGTCAGTCCCAGTCAATTGCTGATTGTGTCTCTCTGTGAGATTAAATCCGGGGATTCTCAGGAGGTACCTAGAGCTTCATATTCTCACCCCTTTTGTTTAGCATAATTAATTGCAAGGTGAGCTCATCAGTTAGTTTGGAGTCAAATTGCATTAGCACACTGACGATACTCAACAGTACATCCTGGCCACAGTCTGATCTTGTGAAGGAGCTGTCCCAGTGCCTGAAGCCTGGACATGTCTATATGCAAAGGAGCAGATTCAGGGCCAATCCTGCCCAAACTGACTGGCTGTGGATATTTGGCTTCCCTGATTCTAAGGACTTTGGATCTTTTAAGGGCATCTTGAGTGGGGTTTACTTCACCCTTCAAAGCTGCTGCACAATCTGGAAGTCTTCCTGGACTTATAGCTGCTACTCAAAGAATAGGGGGCAGCTGTGGCCTTTGCAGATTGGTCTAGTGCAAGGGTGTCAAACTTGTGGCCTGTGGGCCAGATGCATCACGTGCTGGCCACACCCTCCCCCAGTTTAGCAAAGGGAAAAAAAGTCACGATATCATGTGACATCGCGAGTTTCACACCCCGATCTAGTGTGTCAGTTGCCCTCATTCCTGTATTGGGAGACCTTTCAAATAGTCACTCACGAATCAATCACCTCATAAATGAACTCCTGCAATTCATGCTGCATGGTTCTTCCTTGAAGACCACTTGGAAGCTGTAATTGTTCCAGAAAGCAGCAATGTGGGCATGTTATGCTATGTCCATATGATGCCACTACTGCACAGGTTAGCTGTTGCCTTCTGGGTACAATTCAATATGCTGCTGGTTAAAGTCCTTCATGTCATGGGCCTGGGTACCTGAAGGACCACCTATCTTTTACTGTTTCTGCAGAGCCAATAGGATTGCGTACAGTGGGTGCACCCCAGCTCCCATCAACAAAACAGTAGCATTTATCAGGACTCAGGAACATACTTTCTCTGCCACAGCACCTATCCTCTTGAAAGCATCCCCTAATTACCCCTACAGCTCCCACTCTGATGATATTCAAAAAGTCATTAAAAACCCGGCTATTCTCTTAGATCTGGAGGCAGAGTGGATGAGCCCCAAAGGTAATTTTATTGTTATTTAGAACTTGTCTTCTTGGTGTTTTTCTTTTCTTTTTAAATTATCCTTACTTTTTAAATTATCCTTACTTTTTTCATGCAAGCATTGTACAGAATTGGACAGAATGAATGAATGAATGAATGGGGAAACACAATGAAGGAGATCTAATAGATGTACAAATCTATTTTTTTCTTGCTATCACAGAAAGGCAAACAATACTGGAGCTTAAGAAACTTGAATGGTGGGAGATTCAGGACTGATGAAAACTTTTAATACTTTGGATTTCCCCACCACAAGCTTGACTGATAGCTTAAAAGAGGGGACCAAATTAGACAAATTCATAGAGAATGAGATTATCCATGGCAAACAGTCATCATAAATGAATATATTACCTCCAGTGTTAGAGGTAGAAAGGATCAAAAATGTAATTTGGTGGAAGGCATTTCCTTACATCTCATTGCTTATTTATATTTGCTGGATTATTATATTTTTTGATATATGAGTATTCTGCTCAATTTTGCAGCTTGTCAACATCCTCTAGAGTCTAGAATCTTGAAGCTGTTCTTTAAGAGGCTTGCTATCCCTTCATCATTATGTCACCTACAAATGTGATAATTATATTTTACCATCTCTCATCCAAGTCATTTCTAAAAAGAAATTAAACAGCTCAGGAGCTAGAACAAAGCCTTGCAATATGCCACTTGACATTTGACAGGTAGTTGATTATAGATAGTTTTGGGTTACAATTATTTGAAGAGTTACATATTATATTTACATTTAGCCCTCTTCCATGCAAGAGTCTCATGGGAGGTTTGAAGTGAAGGTACATCTCTCGCACCATATCCCATGGTCTGATAAACTGATAACAGGAATCTGGGTGGTTTGGTATGATTTATTCTTGATGAACTCATGCAACTTCTGTTGAGCAATGTATTTCTTTCCCCAAATACTAACCAAATAACAACTTAATAATCTGTTCCAGAGCTTTGTCTAGTATCAATATTAAGCTGAACAATCTGTAATTACCCAGGTCTTTGTTTCCTCTCTTTTGAAGATATATACAACATCTCCATCTCTCCCTCTCCCTCTCTCCCTCTCCCCCACCCCCCTCTCTCATCCTCCCTCTCTCCTGCCCCCTCCCCCTCTCCCAGCACCCCTTGCCTTTGATTTCTCAAAGAGTTTGGAGATGACATTCGCAAGGGTCCTCAAGCTGCCCTTTGTAATGGAAGTAGGAAAAAATATCTAAGGAAAACCACAGAATTAAGTATACTGTATTTCTGCAAGGGACCTTAGAGGTAATCTACTGCTCACAAACAAGATTCACAATTGCATTTTTAAGAAATGACTTTCAGGACACTGAAAACTATCAAAGATGAAGATTTTTTCTTAACTCTATTATAATGGAGATGGCCAAAGATCTTAGGCTCAGTTGCCAGCACAATTGGAATTACAGAATCAAAAAGCTGGAAGGGATCTTGGAGATCTCCTAGACAACACCCTCACCCCCTACCCAGGGAAGGAATCTTTACAAATCCCAAATAAATTGCTGCCCAAACTTTGAAAATTTTCAGTGATGGATCATCCTCAACTCAAGAAATTGTTTTGCTGGTTAATAACTCTCATGGTAAGGCGATTCCTCCTTACTTCAAGTTGGACTTTCCTATAAAGCTTCCGTCCATTTGGATTTTGCTCTAAGCCTATGCACAAGTGGACATAAAAAACACCCATTTCCCGATGTATTTGCCCTTCAAGTATCCTTTGCCCTTCAAGTATTGGGATACTTATATATATCACATCTTCTCTTTAGATCATACATGTCCATTTCATAAGATTTGGCCTCCACATCCCTCACCCTCTTTCTTGCTCTTCTCAGCCCTCTTTCCCACTCCTCAGCATTCTTCACCTACTATGGAAAATTAAACACAATATTCCAGATGTGGTCTTGCCAGTGGAGCCTAGAGCAGAATTATCACTTCCACGATTTCAGTATTAACTCTGGTTAAAGAATAAGCCTTGAAGAAACCCCCATCTGACCGAGGCTTGTTGGAAGATCATTGGCAGGCGGATCAAGTATTTTGCTATGATTTTTTTGTGCACTCTATCATTCTGACCAAAGGGAACATACTACAGGTATAGTTGAGCCGACAGTCAAACCAAATTAAATGCTAAAAGATACTTTGTTCATTGAAGTGAAACAGCAGAGAGGAAACGCAGAGCAGTGCAAATACGTGGTTGATTTGTACTTCCACCTCCATTACCTTTCTTTCTCTGCATCATGGTACAGCCAACCTGCTTACATTCCCCATAAAATGGGTTCATCTACACAGGCAAGCTAGGTGGCTTACATAGAGAAGGCCTGAGGTTCAATATGTGGTTAAAAATCTATTTGGAGATCAAGGATGCCGTCCAGGGGTGGGCTTCAAAAATTTTAGCAAAGGGTTCTCTGCCCAGTTGCTGAGTGGGTGTGGCCATGGTGGGCATGGCCTAGTCGGCCTCCTGTACCATGGTGGGGAGAGCGTTTTTGCCTTCCCTGGGCTCCAGAGGCTTTCCTCGAGTCTCTGTGAGGGCAAAATTGCCACTCTTGGCTGGCCCCACCCACCCCAACCCACCCCTCCCCTCCCAGGAGTCCCCATGCAGCCTATTTTGGATGCAGATAAGAGCCTCCCCAGGCTCCAGAGGCCGGAAACGGGCCCATGTCTGTCTTCCTAAACTTCCAGTGGGCCTGTTTTTCACCTTCCCCGAGCCTCCACATGCGCCCTGAATTTACCTGCATCCAAAACAGGCTATTTGGGGACTCCTGGGAGGGACAGGGTGTATTGGGCGTGGCCAGCCAGGAGTGGGATTTGGGGGTTCTCCGAAGTGCACAGAATCTTAGCTAGAGGTTCTCCCAAACCACTGTGAACCCCCAGCAGCCCATCCCTGGTGCCGTCAGATGGCAGAAACTCCCGTGTTAGTCAAGGTTGAGCTAAATGACCCATGAAGCTGGGCAAGAGGCGGAGTTCCTATTTACAGGGAACAAGATCTAAGAGCCTTTCAAATGATGTACTTTCTCAAGCAGGATGGCTATTATTAATCATGCTTCACCATATTACTGGTTTCCGATGCCAGGGATTGGCACCGTGTCACCACCTCCATCCCACAAAGAGTTGACACTGCTAGAAAGCGAGATGAGGAGCAATTGGTTTCCCTGGGAGACTCCTTAAATGGCCCTGATGAGTGAATGAAAGACTTAAGCCCGTGGGAGGAATGCAGTGGTTAAGCCAGCAAAACACAGCATGCTGTTGCTTTTGTGTGGCTCTCTCCTACCTGCTAAAGAACAGCAACTGCAGGTGGCCCTGGCTGGAATCATCCCCAGATTTAATTCACACACAAAGAATTAAAATCATTGCACATTCTGCAGAGTCCTAAGAACAATCAAGGAATGATTTGGCTGGCTGTGGACGAGCCCTCCCAGCTCTGGCGTCAAAAGTTGCATTTGCTCTGGAGCCATTTCTACCTGCAACACCTGCTCAGCAAGCAGGCAGGGGGTTGGACTAGAAGACCTCCAAGGTCCCTTCCAACTCTGCTAAAAAAAACCACAACAACTTGCCTCCAAAAGTTGTGATTGCTCCAACACTGGAAGTTTTTAAGAAGAGATGGGATAACCATTTGTTTGAAGTGGTGTAGGGTTTCCTGCCTGAGCAGGCGGTTGGACTAGAAGACCTCCAAGGTCCCTTCCAATTCAGTTATAATGTAATGTAAAAAAAAGGCAGCCTTCATCTACTCAGAGACAGTTGGTTCACAGCTGCTGTTCTCTAGCCCTTACTAGATATTCCATTGTGGAATATCTTCTGCACATATCACAGCTGGATTAATCATTTTCTGACATGGATGAGCAATCAAATACCCAGTGAGATTCTATGGATGGAAAGGACAGAGAAAATGAAAGGGGATTCTTTATTATTCCTTTGTTTATTGAAACTAGTTATATCTTTCCATCTTGAATAGTAAATTCAAGGTGGTGAAGATTACAATAAGACTGCATTCAATGTTGGGAAAAGCAAAAAGAAAACAGCAGATTTAAGAACAAATAATAAAGCATTGACTCATAACTCATAAATGAGTTGCGACAATCTTTTAAATTGTAATTCTCATCCTCCCGGGTACCATAGATTTTGGAGGGGAAAGATGAGTTTAATCTTATTTTATGCAGAAGGAGGTTCCATAGGTTCAGTGCAGTAAGAGAGGTTAATTCATAAGAGCCTGGCAACCTAAACCACCAATGGAGCTGGAAGGAAGGCCTCCTTCAGTGACTTGCATGGGAAATCAGGATTCTTTGTGGAGGTATGGTGACAGTGGCGATAGAAAACAGTCTTTTTACCGTGATCAGATGGGCATCTCCAACCCCTTTAAAGAGTCTTTTCTACTCTCCTTAATTGACATGATGTATAGCTCAGGATGGGGGATTTCTAAGCAAGAGGCAACCCTGGTGTTAATTACATGTTGTCTTGTCTGCTCCTCTGAGGAATACTGAAAAATCCTGATTGCTCAGCAGTGTAACTGGATGTCGGGCTTCATTTTGTCTCTCAACTTTTGGATGTGGGTGTGATAGTTCAGTCTTTTTCAAACTTGGCAACTTTAAGATGTGTGGATTTCTACTCCCAGAATTCCAGGGATTCTGGCTGGGGAATTCTAAGAGCTGAAGTCCACATACTTTAAAGATGCCAAGTTTGATGGGGGGAAACACTAGGGGGGTATGGGCAGTTTCTTCTCAAACATTATCTGCTTAACATATGTCAATATATAGAATATATAGTTACCATTATGGTCCTTTGCAATCTTGCCCATTTCCAGGTGACAGACTGGATAGGGCTTTCCAGGGGTGGGCTACTGGGGGTTCACAGGGATTCAGGAGAATCTCTAGCTAAGAGTCTGTGTAGTTTGGAGAACCCCCAAATCCCACTTCTGGCTGGCCCCACCTCGCCCACCCCTCCCCTCCCAGGAGTCCCCACGCAGCCCGTTTTGGATGCAGATAAGTGCAGGGCGTGCGTGAAGGCTCAGGGAGGCTGAAAAATGGGCCAACCAGAAGTTCAGGAAGGCCAGAAACAGGCTGTTTCTGGGCCCCAGACCGCCTCCAAAACCTGGGGAGGCCATTTTCGTGCTCCCGGAGGATCGAGGAAAGCCTCTGGAGCCCAGGGAGAGTAAAAACGCCCCCCCCCCCCCAGCCATGGTGCAGGAGGCCAACTAGGCCATGCCCACCATGGCCCACCCAGTAACTGGGCAGAAAACCCTTTGCTAAAATTTTTGAAGATCACCCTTGGCTTTACTTATCTCTATTTGCTTTGAAGGGAAGAGTTGGAAAAGTTCTTTAAAATAGTGGGACAGAAAGCTCTAAATTCCTCCAAGAACTGGAGGTCCCAATAGATCAACTACTACAGTAAAGTGTTGAGAAACTTGAGTTTTCTTTTATCTTAAAAAAATCATTGCTCTCGTGTAATGTAGCCAGTAGGGTCAAAGCAGGCCAGATTGGAGAAGACAATATCAGACAGATTCATGAAGGACGAGGAGACTATCAGTGCTCCTAAATGGCATTTTGTATTACAGCAACAACTGCTCAGAGCTGCACAATCTGTGGCTTGCCTCTCAGCCAAAAACTATCCAGTGCTTTCTTAAGAACCCTCCCTGAATAACCCACATCCCTCCTGCCAGTAGGAACTGATAACCAATCCTCCATGAGTTCCCAATGTTTTCACTCCTTCTTCCCTTCTCTTTGCTTCCCTGTAGCATATTTTATTTATTTATTTATTTTCAGTATTTCTAGACCGCCCCCTCTCCCCGAAGGGACTCGGGGCGGTGTACAGGTGTGTCATTAAAACGAATACAAAAGACGAATATCCCATACCCTTAAAAATGAATTAAACCTCATACAACTGTACAAAAATTAAAAATTAAATTAAAAACAATTAAAAGTATACCCCTAGAAAATTTAAAAAATGCAGGCTTGAGGAACTAAAATTGGGAATTAGGAATTAGGCCAGGCCGGCTAGATTGAACAGGTGGGTTCTGGCTGTGACTTTAGGATTTTCTGGCTGTGACTTTAGGATAGCTAATTCCTCAATGGTAGGGAAATTACCATGGGGATGAGATGAACTCCACTCCACTGGAAATATTCAAGTTGAGGTTATAGAGCAACCAACCAAGGATACCTTAACCAAGCAGAAGATTGGACCCAAATGGTCCTCAATGCCTTCTACTGTAATAGTCAATCAGTTCTAGATTTACAGGAATTATCCCCAAGAAACAAATATCCATAGAAAGTAGTACACAGGAGAATTTTTTCTTGTGAAGAAAAGACACTTCAGTCTGGCTCAAAATACATGTCGAGATCCAAATTTGGGAGATTATAAGTAAGATATTCCAAGTGACCAAGGTAAGATCCTGTAAGTCTACAGAATATCCTAGACACAAGGGTTTTTCTTTTGGTTGACCGATGCATTATTGACTGATGCTCTTGTAAGGCTGCAATGTAGAACAAATCCAGTTTGTTTCTTGGCCCAGCCAGCGATTTCATTGATGTACTTAGAACTACTTGAAATTCTCTGGACACTTTTGAAGGGGTAGCAAGCACTGCACCAGTCCTGTCTTCCCTAGCCAGTTACTCTAATCTAACCCTCCAAATGTATTGGACCATAATTCCAAGAACAAATGAGGTAGCTTCCTCACACAGCAGTAAGATGATGGAGAACAACATCATTTGACCTGCCTTGCACCTTATGCTAGCCTATTGCCCTCCTGCCCAATGAAGAATGTAGTTGCATTACCTGACCTTAAGCAAGCTTCTATCATCAGCTTAGCACAAAAATGGAAAAAAGTGCCCCCACACAGTTCTAAGATGTTTCCATCCGCCTCCACACAGCATAGACAAATGGGACCTGTTATCTAACCCAGAATACCTCAGACTGGAGACAGCTGCAATACTGGAACTGGATGTGACTGGAGGATGAAAGCAACATGGGTTGCAGTACGGATTGCAAAGATTACTCAGCATGGAAGAAGAAAAAAGAATGCAGAGGCAAATTTCAAAGTGTGCAATGGAAATAGTGTAAACATTCCCCTAAAGCGTAGCTTGGCGATCAGCTGGAATTCCCTCCCCTGAGTTTGGAATTTTGAACATTTGCCATTTTGATTATTTGAATATTTCTGGAGCTGGAGACAGAATGAGGCTATTTTGTTTTTTCTTCTAGATTGCTGGAAGAGGCATGAGATAGGCATCATTGTGCTGGAAATTGTTAACCCAGGGTCATCTCTATCCACAAATTCCGAAGGGGTCTGGGTGGGCTTCAGGATGACCACAGAAACTTTTAGAGCAGGTATTACAGTAGGACAAAACATTGCCATGCAACATGTCTATACAACAGGAAAGAACTATTGTCTGTCTAGGCTTTCCCTAGCTAGGCTAAAGTACCCATCAATTACAGTTATCTCCCACTGACATGGATGGGTGATAAGTTTAATAAACCAGTATACCAGGAGAGGGAGAGCAGGGGAAGGCTGAGTTGTCTCCAGCTCATTCAGCAGTGTTTCTCAACCTTGGCAACTTGAAAATGTGTGGACTTCAATTCCCAGAATTCCCCAGCCATCAAGCAGCCAGCATTACAGAACTGCTTCTTCCAGCTGGTTGTTGACCGACTCAGCACATATATTGTCAAGTGATGGGACTGGAGGTTCATACAATACATGGTTTTGATAACGATCTTTAAAGCGCTCCATGGCACAGGACCTAGTTACCTGCGGGATCGCGTCCTGCCCCATACATCCCTACGACCAATTCGCTCGCACAGAGAGGGACTTCTCCAGGTGCTGTCCACCAAACAGTGTCGGGGGGCGGCGCCTAGGAGCAGAGCCTTCTCTGTGGCGGGCCCAGCCCTGTGGAATGACCTCCCCCCTGATATCAGGATTACCTCTGATCTCCGCTCCTTCCGTGTAAAGCTCAAGACCCACCTCTTCCAATTAGCTGGCCTGGCTCAACCATAGTTTTACCTTATTGCTCCTGACGGGTTTTTAAAAATTTTGTAATTTTAACTGAGGGTGTTTTAAATAGCTATTTTAATTGTATTTTATATATATTTTATGAGTGTTACCTCCTCCAGGTACATGTATGTATATGTGTTTATTTGTATATGTATATGTGTTGTATATATATGTATATTGTATGTGTTTTATTGTATGCCGCCCCGAGTCCTTTTGGAGAGGGTGCGGCTAACAAATTAAATTTCAATTCAATTCAATTTCAATACATGCTGTTTTTCAGGAAATGGACTTGCGCTTGGAATTCCTCGCGTGCATGAACATCTCTGCTGAAGATGTTAGCTAGCCTGGTAACGAAACGTTTGAAAACAAACTCACAAGCTCAGAGAAACTACAGATATTCGCCACTATTACATTCCTTGTATGTGTCTGTTCTGTTCGCTTTCTTAAGGTATTAAAAATAGAAGTACTTAGGAAAGCCTTTGATAGATGATGTATGAGTCGGCCTTCTCTGTTATAGCACTGGGTATGTTCAGCTTTTTAAAGTCTTATTCTGATGTCTTGTTGTACAATTGATGTTTTATCACTTACATTGATAGATATTGTAAACTGCCACCGGTGTCTTCAATTGAGGCAGAGATAAATATAATCAATCCATTTCCAGTTCATGGTTCTTTAGCCTGTATCTGTTCCAGGGCCGGATTTAGATGAAAAGAGGCCCTAGGCTATTCCACTTATGGGGCCCTTTCACCTCCCATTTTTAAGTTTGTAAATTACATGAGAGATAATAAAATACATCATTACTGTGATATATATCAATATATTAAATGAAACATGTTGTAATTGGTACTAACCTTTATAAAAAATGTGGCACGGATAATAAATAAAAATAAAAGGCCCCTCTTGATCTTGAGGCCCTAGGCTGAAGCCTAGTTAGCCTATAGGAAAATCCGGCCCTGATCTGTTCATATGGCCAGTCCACCAGAGATGGGTTGCTAATTTTTTTTACTAACGGTTCAGGTGCACTTCTGCGAGTGTGCGATGCTTCTGCGCATGTGCAGAAGTGTCTGGGTGGGTGGGCGGAGCCTCCCACCGCCACTACTACCAGTTCAGCCGATCCAGGCCGAACCGGCAGCAACCCACCTCTTCAGTCCATCCTATTTCAGCAATAATCTGAATTACATATATTTATTACATGTATTTAAATATAAGTATAATCTTTATTGTCATTGTACTTAAATACAATGAAATTTATTTATTGCATTTATATCCCACTGCAATTCAAACCAACTCTTAATCATTTTCAACAGTCCAAACTAAAAATTTCATTGAATTTGTTATTTCTAAGCATTTTTTTTTCTTTCCAAGTGTGCCTTTAATGTTTTTATTTAAATCTTTGTTTGTTTGATACAAAAAGAGTCAGAATACTGGAAAAGGAGAAAGTCAGGAGCTCTCTGCATGTATATTCTGGTCTGCATGTTGATTTAGAAAGTACAGATAAGGGTCAGCTTGTTTTGGAATTCTCAGAGATGAACTTCTGAGTCATCAAATCTCTAGGAGTGATCATCTGGACAGAATGATGTGAGAAATGAAACATTGCTCTCTCCTTTTTTGCCGGTGGGACAATCTGATCAGCGTGAAGGAGAGGGGGATATCTCAGCTGTCTGATCTTTTGCTTTGAAATGCTGAAAAGAAGAGGCAACCACTTATTCCTCCCCACCCCTCTCTTCAACACTTAATCATGGCTAGACTCTTTCTGTTGCCTCAAGCAAACGATAATAGCTCAGTTATGCACAGCTCATTATATTCTAGCAGAGTTTTATACCTCAAGATGAAGCAATGGGTCAGTGGCCGTGATACAAAGAGAAGCTTTCTATTAATGACTACTAGCCATGACTGCTAGTCCTCTAAGGGAGGTGGGTAGTTCAAAAATGAGAAAAAATAAATAAAATGACAGTAGAAAAAGAAACCACAATATCTCTGGCTACCTATTAAAGAAGGTTAAAGGTTCCCCTCGCTCATATGTGCTAATCATTCCCGACTCTAGGGGATGGAGCTCATCTCCATTACAAAGCCAAAGAGCCAGCGTTGTCTGAAGACGTCTCTGTGGTCATGTGGCCGGTATGACTAAACGTTGAAGGCGTATGGAACGCTGTTCCCTTCCCATCAAAAGTGGTTCCTATTTTTCTACTTGCATTTTTACGTGCTTTCGAACTGCTAGGTTGGTAGAAGCTAGGACAAGTAACGGGAGCTCACTCTGTTATGCGGCACTAGGGATTCAAACCGCCGAACTGCTGACCTTTCTGATCGACAAGCTGCGTCTTAGCCACTGAGCCACCGCACCCCATATTAATCACCCTTTTATTAGTTTATTGGTAACTGAAGGCAGCAAACATACATATAAGTAGTAGTCTTTCTTCCTCTTATTTTCACCACAATAATAAACCTGTGCAGAGAGAGAGAGAGAGAGAGAGAGAGAGAGAGAGAGAGAGAGAGAGAGAGAGAGAGAGAGAAAGAGAGAGAGACTGGCCCAAAGTTACTCAGCTGGCTTTCATGCCTAAGGTAGAGCTAGAACTTATTGTACTAGAACCTATTGATGATATAACTCAAGAGATTCACTAGTGGCACCTTAAATGGTCCTATGTTTTAGTCATTCATCTTAAAATAAATTTAATGTGATCTCACCACTTCTAGAAAAATAAGTAAAATGGAGAGTGGCTAAAATAAGAAATGTTAAGTGGTCAAGGATTTAAAGACGCTTGCTCCTGGGGAGGAAAGCAATGGCAAATCTAGAAAGTATACTAAAAAGCAGAGACATCACCCTGCCAACAAAAGTGTGTATAGTGAAGGCTATGGTTTTTCCAGTTGCAATGTGTGGCTGTGAAGGTTGGACCATAAGAAAGGCTGAGCGCCAAAGAACTGAGACCTTTAAACTATGGTGCTGGAGAAGACTTGTGCGAGTCCTTTGGACTGCAAAGCTATCCTAGAGGAGATCAACTCTGACTGCTCTTTAGAAGGCCAGATCCTGAAGATAAAACTCAAATACTTTGGCTACCTAATGAGAAGGAAGGACTCACTGGAGAAGAGCCTAATGCTGGGAAGGATCGAGGGTAAAAGAAGAAGGGGACAACAGAAAATGAGGTAGCTGGAGGGAGTCACTTAAGCAGTAGGCAGGAGCTTAAATGGACTCCATAGGATGGCAGGGGAGGAACCTGGAGGAACATTGTCCTTGGGGTCGCGATGGGTTGGACCTGACTTTGCAACTAACAACATCAATATCAACAAAAACTAGAACAACCCGATGTCCTCCAAGCGCATTGTACTAAAATGTCCAGCCTTGTATGAGTTGTCCAAACTGGCTGGAAATTAGGAAAGTTCAATAATCTGGAAGCCACAAAATTTCATACAACTGTTATTTATTGTTTACATCTTTGTTATTACTTTATAACTTCTGTGGTTCTCCTCCAAAGAGTCACGGGAATTATAGGTTAGCATTAGTTTTCAAAACTATACTTTGGGGAAAGGGGGAGTTTCTTAAGGTAATTTGATGGCCCAACTGGATGTTCCTGAAGATGGTCCCAATTTAGAGAGGACAACAGGAGATTAATGATATGACTTTTCTCTTTTGGGGGGGAAAACAAATAGAAAAAAAGGGGGATGAAGAACTGGTTCATGTTAGGGCAGCCTCCCCATCCTGAAGCTCTTGAGAGCAACTAGACTTCAACTGCTGCAATTCCTAACCAAAATGGCCAATTAACGAGGGCTGAATTAGAGCCAAGGCACTAGTCAGGAAATTTTAATGAATTTTCTCCTTGCCATTTTCCTGGAATAAATAGCCCCTCCTCAGTTCTTACAGGTTCCCAATGGGATATGTTTCCAAACTGATGTTGTTTGCAATATTTTTCTCTTTCCATTATTGCGTTTGTCCTTCAAAAGCTATAGAAGACTGCTTTACAGACCTTCTGCCTTTGATGGCACAATGAGAGATGTAAATATGCCTTGTGATCGATATTTATTGCAAAGTCAATTTCCCAGCAAATTATGGATGGATGGACCAACACAGGTCCTTAGCTGTACCAGGAAGTGAGATGAAGCAAAATAAGACATAAGGAGAGTAACATCTTTTCTTCTCACCCAGTTTCACAGTTCTGTTTATTTTAGGTTATGACCAGCTGCCTTCTACAAATTGAAGCTTTGCATCTGGAGCAATGCTGCATAACTGAGATGCCCAGAACTGTCCCCCCCCCCCCAGGGGAATGACACCTCTATCCATTTTCCCCATCTGGATTTCCATGGACTTTGCACTTTCAAATCTTGAGAAGTTGAGATCTTCCTTGTAGGTTCAAAATTAACCAACTCTGTAATTCCTTTCTATACATAGTGTTAAAACTTGGAGTCTAAAGAGCGGTAATTAAATTACGAGTCCTTCTAGCCCAGAAATAAAGATATGATTGTATGAGAATTCTCCCTTAGGAGGGGCCTGTCCATTCATAAAAAGACTATCATGCTGGTAATGGCTAGTCACAAAACATCCATTGAACAGAAAATAAACTGGTGAAGCTGCCTCCTAGTCCCATTTGCATTCTTCTGTGAAACTCTACCATCCTTACTTACTTTTGTCTTTTCTCTGAAGGTGGGCTACTTCAGTTACCCTCCCTTTTTTTATTTCCTAGCGACCCAGAGACATTGTTTTAGTTAAGAATGCTGCTAGGATCTGGTACTTGGTTTTGTAGCATGTCAGCATCACATTTAACTTACTTAAATAACTTGGAGGAAAATAAAATCAGGTGGAGTAAGGAATCTGCTGGGTATCTGCTGCACTTTGTCCTATCACCAAATTGTTTCCTTTTCTCCTCTCTCTGAGTAACAAGAATATTTCTACCTTCTCCCCTGAATGAAACTCATAAAGTTGAAATTGAATCTCTTTCCAGATGGAAGGCTTCTTACACTATCAATCAAAAACCATGGTGAAAGTATTCACAAGCCAAAAGTATTCAAATTACATAAGCCAAAAAAAGAGTTTTC
Organism: Natrix helvetica; assembly: GCF_964273705.1. Lineage (NCBI taxonomy): Eukaryota > Metazoa > Chordata > Lepidosauria > Squamata > Natricidae > Natrix > Natrix helvetica. Next base: position 268,617,382 of record NC_138552.1, read on the forward strand.
TCTTCCACCCAGATGTTGATCTCTTGTTCTGCTTTTCTAAGCACTTCCATGAAGCCAATGATCTCCTGTTGCATCTATGATACTCCTCCATCCCCAGTCTGAATACTAAGACTGCATCTTCTGCCTTACTATCTTATTACTTCGTCTAAATCCATTTCTCTCAAATATTTGGGCTTAATTCCTTGGTCTTCACTGGAGTCGTATGTAAAATCCCCAATGTACATACAGTTATCAGACACTTTCTAGCAGTCAAGACATATGCTGCAGATTAGGACTTGCTGGAGCAGCCATGAAGGTTTTGGAAATTATTCAAATGTCATGGTATGTCTGTATCTACAAAGATCAGAATCATGCAAGCCATGTTATTTCCTGTGACACTCTATAGAAGCAAAAGTTGGACTTTGAAGAAATAGGACAGGGACCATTGACATTGTTGAACTCTGGTGAACTCTGGAGAAGACTTCTGGGACGATCATAGACAGCCAAGAAAAGAAACTAATGGATCATCAAATAAATCAAGCCAGAGTTCTTAGTTCAGGCACAAATGATCAGGCTCAAATTATCCTACTTCAAGGTATACCATGCAAACAGCTGTCTGGAAAAGCTCTAATGTTGGGAAAGATGAAAGGAAAGGAAAGAAGAGACTTGCAGTAAAGTGAATAGAAGGTGGATAGTTACAGTGATGAAGATACACCACCGGAAACCAGGGTAGGGACATATTGTTATGGAGAAAATTTGTCTATATGGTCAGTAGGCCAAAAAAAATTATTGATGGTTTTAATGCCATTACGTTAATCTATATATATAAATGGGTGTGTGTGTGTGTGTGTGTGTGTGTGTGTGTGTGTGTGTGTATGTGTGTTCCAGCATAACTCTGGAATGCCTCGAGCAATTTCAACTAAACTTGGTACACAGATGACTTACTCTCTGGAAAAAAAATACTGTGGGGGTAAGACACCCCTCACACTCCTCGGAGTGTGTGTTCTGTTAAGATATAGCCTGTTGTGCCTTAAATGGCTTCTACTGTCTGCCATAAAATGGCTTCTACTGTACAGCGCAGTGGAGTTGCCATGGTAATGGCTTCACAGTACTCCACAAGGGGGATCCCTCTGGTAAGGGGGAAAATCCAACATTAGAAATTATGTTTGGTCCAGACATTTCCCCCCTATAAATAAATACCTGAGCAATGCTGGGTTATCAGCTAGTCTATTATAAAATAAGAAACATTACTACATTTATTTTATGCAAACACCTTCCTCTGAAGAATACAATCTACCATTCCTTCGACTGGTTTGTAAAGTGTTCTTCCATTTGTGATTATTGATATAGGGCCTTCCCTAACCAAGCATAAATGTGCCCTGTCAAATACCTTATTCTGTCAAGCCACCAGATGCCACTTTAATTTTATCCCAAGCCCTGTTCAAGAGAAGCTTAAGTCATCCTTAGCTATTCTGGTTTTAAAGAAGGGTTGCCCTTTTCCATTTAAAGCCAGCCGTTTTGAAACCGCACAGAAACTGTTGTCAAAAGAAACCCACTGGACAGCTGATTGGCACAGCGGGTGAATCCCTCCTGTTTTACAATGCAGCTTCCACTTCCATTTAATATGCCCTAAACACCTAAAATCAGGATATCTCTCTGGCAGCAAGTTAGAACTGAGGCAATTCTAAGATGTGTGGAGTTCAAATCCCAGGATTCCCCCTGCATACTAGCTGGAAAACTCTGGAAGTTGAAGTCCACATACAGTATCATAAAGTTGCCAAAAACATTGTGTTAAAAATCACTGCGGTCGAGGCGGGGACAGTAAATGTTACATTTTTTAAAAGTTTTCTGTCAATTCAAAGGAAAGGAAGTAGCCCTTCATTTCATCATCCTGTTAACTTTTTTTGGGGGGGGGAACGGAAGGAATGGAAGCAGCAGGCAACATGTGGCTTCAGTTCAATGGTGGGGTACAACCAGTACGCCCCGGTACAGGCGTACCGGTGCCTGCTGGGAGCACCAGGTACTGTTCCGGTACGGTGCTCCGGAGGGCCCATCCGCCCGCCCTCCTTGCCTGTATTTGAGCCAATCGGGGCTTACGCGCACAGAGCATACGGTGCCCGTGTGATGCTCTGCCGAGCAGCTAGAGCATCGCAGGTGGTAAGTATGCATGCGCGCACTGCGCACGTGCTGTGAACATGCATGTGGTAGATACCCGGCCCCATTGCACCGTGCCAGTTGCAATGGAATCCGGAACCCAACACTGCTTCAGTTGAGACTGAAATAAGTACTGTGACAAAAATCAAAAATTTTACTGCAAGGGGTGCTTAATGAACTCCTGCACCTTCAGGCACCTCCCTGATCTCAACACACTAATGCTGTTCAATACATGTCAGTTGGGTGTTGTAATTCCTTCTTAGTAGGCCTCCTGGGAGATCCCTGCTCTGCACCTTCTAGCTCTTTCCTGGTTTTCTAGCATAGTTTAGTTGCTGCCGTAGGCACATTCCTAAAGAGTTCAGCATTCAAGAGGCACCAAACACTCACAGCACAATACTAGCTTGTATGTTGTCAACTGCAGGCTACACTGTTAGCAAAAAGAAGTCCAAGAATCTCAAGAGAGGAGCTGCAGCACCATTCCTGTATTAGAATTCATTCAAACACCAGTGAACAATCTGTTGCATTTCACAGAGCTATCCCTCAATGTTAATCATAGACAAAAGAGAATACAGAGTATGACACAAGCATTTTAAATCTCCAAATGGTGATTAATGATCAGGCACTGTTCCAGGTTGATAAAGGATAAGACAACTCCTGAGTAGCTTCACATCACCGCCAGCATCGGAGGCCACAAGCTTCCAAATGCCAATTGTACAAGTCAGAGGATTTTACTGTCCTAAAACTGATACTGTGGTATGATCTGAACTGTCTGGAACATGGCTAAGACATTATCAATAGTTATTACAGAGGAGAGATATGAAATATTTCCCAGCTGAGTTATGCTTATCTCCTGAGTGGTATACTAAGGGATAGACTCCAAAAATGTAAGCAAGTCCCTGCCAAAATGCAATTGGCTTTTGTTCAATTTCATTAAAATTAAACATTTGTTTGTCTCCTTGATACAAGATCTCTTAGGTGCGGAGTTAGCAAACTTGGATGTTCAACCGAGACACCAATGTGTGAATTGAAACTTTTTTGCAGACCATTTCTGCCCAGACAGATAATTTCAAAACACTCTCCAGATCGTTCATAAAAACATCAGCGTTGCAATTTGAAAAACAAAACATTGAGCTGGTTCAGACAGTGAAATGAGTCATTTATATGTAATTCATGTTGCTTCCTTGCTAGCTTTGGACTATCTACGGTGATACAATTTCTCTGTCTTCAACAGAAACCACAGCATGCTCAAGCACCATAGCTTGATTATAATTTTCCCAGTCTTCAACAGAAACCACAATACGCTCACACAACATAGCTTTATTATGCCTTTGCTTCTAAATAGAGCACATACAACTTTAGCAGAAAGAATGTAGTTGCTTAGCGACAATTGCACCTAGCGACCAAAGAGCTTGGAGACTAATGAAGGACCTGTGCTCTCCCCCACCCCCATCAACATGAGTTTTCTATGGTACAAATACCTCCCTTCTCCAGCTCCTTACACTTCCTTTCTAGCTTTCTCCTGGCACATAAAGGTTACCGAGAAACCCACCCATACCTTCTCCTGGGGGTTGGGATTTTTCAATCACATCCAGTCCAATTTGTGGGGGAGGATTTGCAGCAGCACTCCACTTACTTTCAATGCCACTTTTTGTGGGGAGATTGCTGCTCTTAAACAACTCAGAAAAGGGAGGCACAAAGGAAACAGTATTAATTTCTATTTTGGGGCAGGCTTGAAATGCTGGGGAACCAACAGATTAGCTGAGAGAAGCTGTCCATACCAAATCAGATCACTGGCCCAAGTATTGGCTACCCTGAGGGGCAATTCTCTATTATCCACAAGTGCAGGGACTTCAGACAAAGGAAGGTCTTCTCCATTGCTTTAATTCTGGTGCTGGGTAGGACCTTTGGCATGTCTAGCAACTGTGCTGTGTTACTAAGCAAAGGCAGTCTGTGTTCTAGGAAACAAATGTATATATAAATCATGTGAAAAACTAGAATACCCATTTGAAATGTTTGACATTTTCAACCTATTTCAACACATATAGCTACAGGTAGTTCTCGTTTAGAGACCCACTCATTCAGTGACCATTTGAAGTTATGACAGTCATGAATGAGGAGACTTTGAACTAGTCCTCTAAGATGCAGCTGTTGCAACATCCCTACAGCTACATTAGGAATTGGGGGCTTGCCAACTGGCACAAATTACAATGGTTGCGGTGTCCCACAGTCATCATAAATTGGCATGGTCCAGTGATCAAAGACTGGTAAACCGTTATAAGCAGTGATGGGTTTCAAACATTTTTAGAACCTCTTCTATAGGTGTGGCCTGCTTTGTGGGAGTGGCTTGCTGGCCATGTGACTGGGTGGGAGTGGTTTGCCAGCCATGCAACTGGGTGGGCATGGCCAACTTGTAAAATGTGGTGAAACTCACTTAACAACGCTCTTGCTTAGCAACCAAAATGTTGGCTCAGAAACTCTGGCATTTGAAGCACACAAGTCTTAAAGCTGTCAAGTTGCAAGACCCTCGCACCCCTAACCCTTTAGAAAAAAACCCCCAGGGGTGTTCGAACTTGACAGCTTTAAGACTTGTAGACTTCAACTCCCAGAATTCCTCCTCTCGTTCTTCATCTTGATGATGTGCGGATGGGCGGGGGGGGGGGGGAGCTGGAACCGGTTCTAAACGGCACTGTAGATTTGTGGAACCTCTTCTATAGAAGAGGTTAGAACTGGCAGGAATCCAGCCCTGGTTATAAGTAACGTATACTGAGGTCCTGCTAAATGGGACAATGTCAGGTAGCAGAACCAAGAGTGCACTTGCTTTTTCCACAGAAAACCATGACATACCTGTTATTTTGTTGTTGTTGTTAAATGAATGATTGCAAAGTTTTTCACAATTTTTCATTTGTTCAATGACATCATCTTTATCTTTCTATACTGTTTTAATGAAGATAAAATATTGGTATGTCCAATCAAGATATGAAAAAGATAAAAGGGAGTATGATTTTAACTTAGGAAGTTCAAAGTTGGATAAGATACTTATGGGAAAGGAAGAAAGAATAATCAAGGAACTATATAGTTACCTATTAAGAACTATGCTACAAGAAGAAGTGATTAAAGACTCAATGTTAACTTGGGCAAAGAATTTTGGCCATACGATTGAATTAGAAAAGTGGCAACTATGGGAAAGGAATTATAAATTAACCATGTCAACAGCTTACAAAGAAAACTTATACAAAATGTTTTACAGATGGCACATGTCACCCGGAAAACTAGCAAAGATGTTTAAAGACAAGTCAGTAAAATGTTAGAAATGTCCACAAGCAATAGGTTCATACTATCATATGTGGTGGACATGCGCAGAAGCAAGGAAATTTTGGACTAAAATAAGAGTATGGTTAAAGAAAATGTTACAACAACAAATAGAATTTAGACCAGAGATATTTCTACAAGGTATCATCCCAGAGAAATTCAAGAAAGAGGATACTTATTTGATTATACATGTAATTACAGCAGCAAGAATTGTATTTGCCCAAAATTGGAAATGAAATAAGCTACCAACAGATGAAGAGATAATAAAAAAGATATTTGATTGTGCAAAGATTAATAGGTTGACAATGAAAATAAAGGATAAAGAGGAATCGGAGTACTTCAAGACATGGGGAAGATTTTATGATTGTCTAGAGAAAACAAGCTAGAAAAGAAAGTAGGGAGAAGATAAAGTACCCAGACGACACACTATTAAATGGAAAAGGCGGGGGGAGAAGGGGAAAACAGAAAAGAAATATTAAATATATATGTATATATTCAACAGCGAGATATAAATGGGGGGGGGGACATAACTAGGGTAGACTAGTGAAGGTAAGGGAATAAAAAAATGATACTAAATTATATTTGGATTGGCGGAAATACCATCCCAAGGAAGCATAATCTGGGATTTGAAATATACACCAACAATAATAGAAAAAGAAAGGGAGAGAGGAGGAGAGAAAGAAAGGAAGACAGAGGGAAAGAAGAAAGCGGTAAGGAGAGGAGTATGGAAGGGAGAGAAAGAGAAGGAGAGAGTTTAGGAGGGGGAAGAGGAAGCAGTAGGAGAAAGGTAAGGGAAGAAGAAAGGAGAAGGAGAGGAGGAAGGAAGGAAGTAGAGAAGGGAGGGAGAAAAGAAAAGAAAAACAAGGAGGTGTTACAAAAGGAGGAAGGGATGGCAAATAAAGCAACCCAAACTGTACATTATAACCTATTCAATGAAATAATAAATGTATAAGAATGATAAATGTAAAGAACAACCACCATTATGTGAATGTATACTTAAAATGGTATGTAAGAGAATAATATATATATATATATATATATATATATATATATATATATATATATATATATATATATATATATATATATATATATATATATATATATATATATATATATATATATATATATATATATATTTGGATAAAAAAAAAATATTGGTATGTCCACCTATGTTGAACAAGAAAAAAAATCACAGGAAGGGTACTTATTGTTTCATATGACTGTGTGCAAACATAATAATAACCATCTGAAACTGTCATACAAATTATCAACAATCAATATCAACAAAAGAGCATACATGCATTAGAACAGTGGTGTCCAAACTTGGCAACTTTAAGACTTGTGGACTTCAACTCTCAGAATTCCCCAGCCAGCTGGGAGTTGAAGTCCACAAGTCTTAAAGTTGCCAAGTTTGGACACCCCTGCATTAGAAGGTCAGGTTAGATACAGCATTATTGGCAAAGGCAAGGAAGCTAAGACAATGATCTGCACTGGGAGATCATGACTAGAAACCTAAAGGTCAAAGTACAGGTATGTATGTAGTACAGATGTAGGAAATAATACTCTAGCACAGGGGTGTTCTGACCTAGGCTTCCCCAAAAAGCAGGAAGCAGATTCCTGGTCCCGACAAAAAAAACCTTTATTAGATGAATGCAAATTCCTCTCATTCACATTCAGCAAAGGCTTGGTAAACAGTCTTTGAAAGGTGAATGTATGACCACAGACCTTACCTAGCTTAGAAAGCTTCCATGTAAATATTTTACAAATCCAGCGCTGTGCAAGAAAAAACTTGGCACAGAGTCTCTGAGATTCACGGACAGATCTTCACACTCCTGAAACAAATGAATGAACGAATGGTTTCCTCCAAAAGCCCACTCCCCTTTTGCTCTTCTTTTGTTTCCTATGGGAGGGGCCATTCACCGTCCACCTTACTCCTAAGTCGACTAGCTGTTCTTTTCTTCTGGCAGCTCTGCGCATGCGCACACTGGGAACAGGCTCCAGCTGTTCCTCTGCCTCACTGCTGTCTAGCTCCGAAGGCAGCTTGGAACTGCCACACAGCCTTGGCCCCATCTCTGCCTCCGATGCAGAGCCCTCATCAGAGCCTTCTCCAGCCTCCAGGACTGGCATATGTTCCTCCCCAACCTCCTCACTGTCCGACTCTTTTGCCAGCTGTGCTGGCCACTGGAGGGCCACAACAAGGGGTGTCAAACTCGTGTCATCACGTGACATATCACAACTCCCCCCCCTTCGCTAAACCGGGCGTGGGTGTGGGCAGCATGTGACGTATCCGGCCCACAGGCTGTGAATTCGACAACCTTGATCTAGCACAATTGTTTTAAACCAGGAATGACACTTGTGGAGAAGCTGAAAAATCAGAGAGGAAGCTCAAGAGAAGGTCCCGCCTGCCTTTTCCTCATTTCAAATATCCTTTCTCTTCTTACAACATTCTCCAAACCTCTCACTACCACGGAATTTAAATTTCAATGTTTAGAGATTGGCCATGGTTCTACAGCTCGTACAAAGTGAATCCAAAGACATGGAAAGCAACACAAGATCCACTTCAAATGGTCATGCGAACATTCTCTTGTTTAGCTCCCACATTTTTTTTCTTTGCGGATGAATGCCAAATAGATTGGACTTCTCACTTGCACATATTTTTTCCCCCCTCCTGACTCAGTTTCGTATCACATAAATTAAAAATGCCTTGAGTGTGAACAGCCAACCTTCACTTTCCATTCCTGGGAGCGGGAGAGAGAATTTGCATCTCCAGTCACTGAAAATACTGCAAAACCCTATGTAAATTACATACAATCTGGACATGATTGAAAATGTTTACGAATACTTCTTAAGATTCTCAGGTTGTTCTTTTGGTTCTCCTTCCTTCCTTCCTTCCTTCCTTCCTTCTTTCTAGGTAGCATGCAATTGCAAACCCATTAATTTATTTTTAAAAAAAACACACACGTACAGCTTCTTAATGGCAAGCGGTGAGTCACCGCTCTATAATTCCTCTCTAACCCCTGATGATACTTTGTGCTGTATCTGAGAGAAAATGTTTGGAGGGGGGGGGGGACAGCTTCCAACTTGGGCACCAGGAGTTTCTTTCAGAGCTTCTTATGCAATGTGTTATGAATCCAGGTGTGGGAGGGAAAGCAGAACTAGGAATTTAAGAGTCTGTGTGCGGGTGTGTGTCTGTGCATGCGAAGGAAAGAATGCTGTTTAGATTAATTTAGCCAGCTGGATTTGAAAGCCTACGGTTCTTCTCGATGCTCAGAACAGACAGTTTAAAAGGGGGAAAAAAAACAATTAGAGCGGCTGAACACGATAGACAAAAAAAAAAAAAAAAAAGGATCAGCAACTTTGCCTATTCTAAAACACTCTTAATTATTGCATTACTGAAGCAACATTTCTTTCAGAGCTTCTTCCTACCGATTTCACGTTTTCAACAGATCAATTCTTGCGTTGTTTTTAAAATCAAATAATGCCTCTGAAGATGAATCTGGGTGCCATGCAAACTATGATTAGGGGGCATGGTGTAAGTATGGTATGCTAATTTTTTTTTAAAAAAAAGCAAGATTTAAAAGAATGAATTCTGCAAAAGATGTTTTTTAAACAAATGGAGACTTAGTACAAAGCCGCCAGGAATTATGCTGCTCTAAATAGAATAATGAAGATATTAATTCAAATCTCATTCATTTGTGCGCATGTGCAGAACATTTAAAAAGGTCAAAAAAAGATGTCACGGTGACCGGGGAACCAGTTCGGGGGCGTAGCAAGCATGCCATCCCTACCAGTTCGGAGACCCAGTCACCATTTCCACTACCTACCTACCCACCTCCGATATATATATGTTTGTGTGTGTGTGTGTGTGTGTGTGTGTGTGTGCGCGCGCGCGTTGTATTTGTGCTGATAAATAAATAAAGGCAACATTAAAAATAAAAAGATGGTTTTCTGCCTGGATGGTCTTCTGTGATGAGCCGAAGGACAGAAAGAGTGAGTAGTGAGCTCCCTCCCATATTTGGGCATACCAGGGATTATAACACAAATACATACATAATACATACATACATACATACATACATACATACATACATACACATACACACACACACACACACACACACAATGTGATTAAGAGAATTTTTGTCTCCATCTGTTAATTTGTTAAGTTTAGATATATTAGACAACTCAGTGACCTAATAGGTCATCATTTAAGAAAAATGTAGTGCCATTTGATGTATCCAGAATTAACATTAAATTTTAGGAAAGAAAAGAAAAACAATCCAAAGAAAAACAATCACCAACCTAATCCAAAAGGAGACCCCCCAAAAAAACCAAGACACAGAACAGGACAATGGCATCACCCTCCTTCCTTACATCAAAGGCACCACAGATAAAATCAGCAAAATTCTCCATAAGCACAATATCAAGACAGCCTTCACCACTGACCAAAAAATAGCCAACATCTTAAGAAACCCCAAAGACAAAATCCAGCTAGAAAACCAAGGAGTCTACGAAATACTATGCAAAATCTGCCCGGCAACATACATAGGACAAACAAACAGGAGAATAAATGCATGCATCACAGAACACAAGAACACAGTAAGAAAAAAAGAAAAAACTTCCTCCCTTTTCCAGCACCTTAAAGCTACAGGACATGAAATCAATTTTGAAGGAGCCAGGTTAATCTCCAAAACAGAACACCTCAACAAGAGAATAATTATGGAAGCCATCGAAATAGAGAAACACCCCCACAACATGAATAAACGTGATGATACCTCCCACCTACCAAACATCTGGAAACCAGCCCTAGCCAACAAACGAACACCACCCACCACCCAGGCTGTTACAATACAAAACAACAATGCACACACAGCCAGCACCAATCAGCACCAATCTACCAATCATGATACAACCACACAACCAATCATTCCACTTGCTGAAACAAAGCCAGCACCCCATCCCCTCCCACCAAGATTTACAGAAAGACGGCAGCTCCAATCGCATTTTAAGCCCAAGCCTGAAGATGGCAAGTGAGATCTTGCTGAAACGTTGCCAGTTTTAGATATTTAGAAACTGGCACAAAAATTCCTGAAAACAGTATTCTGGTTTCTGCTAAATCCTACTGGACCTTGTATCAGGTGAATTGTTATTTGGAGAAATTATTGCAAAGGATTGGCACCTTAAACATGATTAAAGAAACACAAATATCACTGTTTCTTGTGAAAGCTTAAAACAGAATTCATGGTAACTCATTTGTAAGTGCTTGACAAACAACTGCAACGAAAATGACTGCTTTCCCTAAAATTTTATTTATGTTTAAATAATTCTAACTCCCTTGTTTATTACTTGGTTCTCTACATAATTATATATAATTATAAAAAAACAAATGTTTGATGGAAATTTAGTATACTACACCTGAAATATACAAATATGCATTGATGCTTGTCATTTAAGACAACAAGTAATCAAATAACTAAAAAACAACTGCATCCAGTTCTGGTCATCCTAATATAAAAAAGGATGTTGAGACTCTGGAAAAAGTGCAGAGAAGAGCAACAAGAATGATTAGGGGGCCGGAGGCTAAAACATACAAAGAATGGTTACATGAATTGGCTATGTCTAGTCTAACGAAAGGGCTAGGGCAGTGGTCGGCAAGCCGCGGCTCGCGAGCCACAAGCGGCTCTTTACACATTTTAATGCGGCTCTTCTGTGTGCCGGATTATTATCCTCCCTAATCATTGTGGATCGAAAAGAAAAAAGGGAAAGGGGCGCTTGTTTTGAAGCACCCGCTCCCCTCCCTCCTCTCGGGCACTTCAAAACAAGCGCCCCTTTCCCTTTTTTCTTTTCGACCCACAATGATTAGGGAGGATCCTGAAGTCGGGCGGGGACGAGAAGCGAGGAGGCAGAAAAAGAAACCTCCTCGCTTCTCGTCCCCGCCCGACTTCAGGATCCTCCCTAATCATTGTGGGTTGAAAAGAAAAAAGGGAAAGGGACGCTTAAAGGTTCAAACAGTAGAGCAAACGCTTCAGAGGCAACAGTTTTCACGGGGAATGGGGGGGGGAAGCTCCTTGGCCTCCGTCTCTTTTTCTCCCTCCTCGCTTCTTGGGGCTCCACCAATGGGGGAGCAAGGCCCAGCACCAGGCTTTGGGCTAACACAGGGGTCTGCAAAGTTGGCTGTTTTAAGACTGGTGGACTTCAATTCTCAGAATTCTGGGAAATGAAGTCCACCAGTCTTAAGAGCCAATTTTGCAGATCCCTGGGCTAATATGATTGATGCCCTTGGTGGACTTCAATTCTCAGAATTCAGGGAGTTGAAGTCCACAAGTCTTCAAGCTGTCAGGTTTGAAGACCCCTGGGTTTTTTTTTCCTAAAGAGTTAGGGGTGCAAGGATCTTGTAACTTGACAGCTTTAAGACTTGCGTGCTTCAAATGCCAGAGTTTATTGAAACTAAAAACAGTGTACCATCCTATGTATTTTCGGTTTTAAAAATGTGGCTCTCAAAATAAATTTCAATCGTGGTTTTAGCGAGATTTGGCTCAGTTGAAAAAAAAGGTTGCCCACCACTGGGCTAGGGGAAACATGTACAAGAAATGATCCACGATTTGAGGGGCTCCTACAAGGCAAAGCATCAAAAGCCAAGACAAGAAAAATTAACTAAAGAGAGAAGCAACCTAGAATTCAGGAGAAAATTCCTAACCTTTAGAACAATCAACAATTGGAATAGCTTGTCTTCAAAAGTTGTGAATGCTTCATCACTGGAAGCTTTCAAACAGAGACTGGACAACTGTTCGTCTGAGTGGTTGAGCAGAAAGTTGGACTAGAAGACCTTCAAAGTCCATTCCAACTCTATTATTCAATGTTCTGTTCAGCTCAGCACTCAAAAGACATACATTAGGTCATGTTGAATCACAGATAGACTGTCAGAATGATAGCTACAATTGTCAATCAATGCTTTAAAATTATCACTGAAGTCTGGAAATAAGTTCTTCTCCTGAACCGTCCCCTGATTTCCTGTTCCTTAATGACCTATATTTTAAAAATAAATATGATCCATCCAAGTTATGGGAAAGTATAGGACTCTGCAAAAAAATGTTTTGTGTTTGTCCAGACAGCATTAGCCTCTGATGACAGCCTGCATGAAACCTGCAGTGTTCTTGGCAAGATTTCCAAGGTGTTTGCCACTGACTCCTTCCTAACGCTGAAAGAAAAGGTTCTGTGTCTTAACCACTGTCAAACTTGCTCTCTGTTCTCTGTACTAACAACACAGCATTCCTGTAGGATAGGGTAGGGTAGGGTAGAAAAGGGATAGAATAGGATAGAATAGAATAGAATCTTTATTGATTTAATTATTTAACCATATCAAAGGCATTAAAACTAATAAAGTAGATGCAGTGAAAACAATAGGATGTATTCATAGTAAGTTGTACAGTTAATCCCAATCTGCTATAAATGTTCTGCTCCCTTTGAGATGGCATTTGAAATGAAAAGGGTGAGTGGCATAGATTCGTTCCCTGCAAAAAGTTAGGTAGTTTCTCCTGAGCCCCCCAGTATTTTTTAGTTTTTAAATAAGAATCTAAATAAGCAGCCTTTCCTGCAGCATACAGTCGGTAATCAAAAAGAATATGCCCAATATCATCAATATTCGATGCTCCACAAATACACAGCCTTTCTTCGAATGGAACTCCAGGAAATCTCCCATATCTTACTATAGAGTGCTTGAAGCAAGCTCTAAAAAAAAACTCCTTTGAAATGCCGAGACATATAAGTTGTTAAATACTTTTCTGACTGTGAGGGTGATGAATGCATACTGGATACATTGTCAGAAGACTGGATCATAAGTTCCAAGTTTCAAATGAGACAAACAGAGTAGAGATTTTTTCTCTCTCAAGCTTATCAAAACTTACTAATCAAAAATGTTAAGTTATAAAGAAAGATACAAGTCCAGTTCACTTTAGATGAAAGAAATTATTTCAGTAATATACAGAACGTCTAGAGAAAGGCCGTTTTATAGGTCTTTAAATAGTGTCAGAAGAGGACCTGAACTGGATGAGTCAGCTGGGCAAAGTATAAACTTCCTTTTCAATCTATTTTAGCAAGTCATCAGAAGCCGAGTATAAAAATAATTCATAGATGGTACTTTGAAAACTGCATTACATTAACCATTCTAGATTATATCGGAGAGCTTATAATGACATAGATGCATATTATTATCTCTGACTGCAATAGCCCTTTAATTACTCTCTTTATTTTGATTATTAGTTTATAACATTTGGAAACATTGCACAATATTAACATTTATATTAACATTACCAAGACAGGCCAAAGAGATGCAGCACAAGGAAGTCACACAATTTCTGAAGTGAAATGCTAAATTTAAAATAGCAAAATATTGGAAAACTGAAGTACATTTTTCTTTGATTGGCAAAATGTGAAGACAACAGGGGAAAGTCTAGAAAAATAATCTCTAATTATTATTTCATTCCATTTTGATTTCAAGGTTTTTAGTTCTATCAATAAAGTAATCCTGATAAATTCCCTCTATCTATGCAAGAGCTACCATATTTATTGATATTATTGGTTTTCCATTCCATTCAACGCTACATGCACAGCAGACTCCATTTTTGCCTCATAACCCCTGTGTAGTATGTCAGACTGAGAGAGAATGACTCACTCAAATTCTCCACAAAATTTCCATGGCTAATGATGGATTGAACTTCCCAGGCTCTGGTCTAAATCCAACACCTCACCACATCTACTTAGATTTCCTGAATCCCAAAAGGAACATCTTGAATATTGGTTGCTAGGGAGCAACAGTGGAAAAAGACTTTTATAGCTCATCTTGTACAATGAGTGATCTTCTCTTGACCACTGGGTGACTCTGAATGCTGGATGAGGAGGCCCTCCAACCTGATTCCACAGGACTCTCTTTATGTTTCTATGTTCATGCCCCATGTTATCAAATGTCCCTTTATACACTGACGTATGTCCCTTGTATTGATATTAAGGTTCACCAGGGAGTGAACAGAGTACTGGACTGTGGGAATTATCTCTGTGGTGGCGCAGTGGTTAGAATGCAGTATTACACTTGCAGGCTAATTATGCTAACTGCCAGCAGTTTGATTCTCACCGGCTCAAGGTTGACTCAGCCCTTCATCTTTTCAAGGTTGGTAAAATGAGGATCCAGATTGTTGGGGGCAATATGCTGACTCTGTAGACCGCTTAGAGAGGGCTATAAGGCACTGTAAAGTAGTTTTATAAGTCTAAGTACTATTTCTATTGTTATCTTGGGAGATGGCCCAGAGATGCTGCCTACTGGATGGTAGGTGGGGCAAGAAAAAACCCTCCCTAATTCTTAGGAATAAAGGGGATGGGGATTTGTCCAGGTAGTTCATAACTTATGACTACAATTGAGCGGAAAATTCCTGTTGCTAAGTGAGACATTTGTGAAATGATTTTTGGCACATTTTACAACCTTTCTTGACAGTGGTTAAGTCAGGGGTGTCCAAACATGGCAACTTTAAGACTTGTGGACTTCAACTCCCAGAGTCCACAAGTCTTAAAGTTGCCAAGTTTGGACACCCCTGGGTTAAGTGAATCACTACAGTTGTAAAGTTAGTACATGATCATTAAGTGAATCTTGCTTCCCTACTTGTCAGAAGATTGTAAAAAAGTGTCCACATGACTCTGGGGCACTGCAACTGTCATAAATATGAACCAGTGGCTGAACATCCAAAGTCTGATTATGTGACTGTGTTGCCATGGTTGCATGAAAAACAGTCATAAGCCACTTTTTACAGTGCCATTGTAACTTTGAACGGTCATTAAATGAATGGTTGTAAGTCAAGGACTGCCTGTACTTTCAAACTTGCAAATTTCTGTGAATGTAACCTTACAATAAAGTAGAATGAGCTAATCCGGTCATATTTCCTGACTGGGTTATCTGATAAGGCTGACATGAATTCACTGGGATTTTGGTTGGTTCTATTAGGCAAGTTTTCTTTTATTATAAAGAAGCAGTTTCTCAACCTGAAGTGCATACATCAGAAAGTTGCCAAGGTTGAGAAACTGCCCTAAAGCACCGAGAAATAAGATTTGGCTACCCAAGTTCATATTTTGCAGAACTTCCTCTGACTGCTCGTTGTTCCTCTTCATTCTGAGAGCAGTTCTAACAGAACAGAATATAACAGAATAACAGAGTTAGAAGGGACTTTGGATAGGGTTGCCAGGTGTCCACTATTTGAGCGGACAGTCCGCTTTTTTCACATTATGTTCACTATTTTTTTTCACAAAATAGTGGACATTTTGTTTTATTCAAAAGCTTTATGATGAAATGGTACGTAATCTAAAGCTGTACAGTCTAAGAGAATAAGGATAGGAGAATCACGTTTTGTCTTTTTTTTCATAAGTTAGAATGAGACAAAGATCGAATATCCATTAATGTAGCAAATTTTTGATGATTCAGAAATTGTAAAAAAGATGTCTTGTGGAAGAACCAAATCATCAGCTATTGTCAATGAGGTTTTGTATCCTTTTTCTATTGAGTTGGTTCTCAATGATCTTAAAACGCATCAAACAGGGGAAATCGCAAAATGTATCCTGTTGTTGCACAATATTTTACTTGTGAAGAAGGACTGTGTGTGAAAATTTTAGACTTTTATGAGGATTCTTTCGACGATTCTACATCAATAAAAAATCAGCTGTGTCAAGTTCTTAGTGATAACGAATTGGAAATAAATAATGTTTCAGCTTACTCAGCAGATAATGCATCGGTCAATTATGGAGTGAACAAATCTGTTTACCAAAAATTATTGCTGGAAAATGGCAATATTGTAGCTGCTCATTGCAATAATCACATTTTACACAACAGCGCAAAAAATGCAGTAAAGCAGTTATCTTTTGATATTGAAAATGTAGTGCTGAAGGTTTTTGCCGATTTTTTGAATTTCGAAGAGTTTTATTTATTTTTTTACTACTTAACACCCCCCCCCCCCGCTTGTCCGCTATTTTTTGGAAGCAGACCTGGCAACCCTAACTTTGGAAGTCTTCTAGTCCAACCCCAACTGCTCAAATAGGAAAATCTATACAATTTCAGACAAATGGTTGTCCTATCTCTTCTTAAAAACCTCCTGTGTTGGAGCACTCACAACTTCTGGAGACAAATCATTCCACTGATTAATTGTTCTCATTGCTAGGAAATTCCACCTTAGTTTGAGGTTGCTTCTCTCCTTGATTAATTTCCACCCATTGCTTCTTGTCCTGCCTTTAGGTCCTTTGGAGAATACCTTGACTCCCTCTTCTTTTTGGCAGCCTCTTTAGGTGCTTTGGAGAATACCTTGACTCCCTCTTCTTTTTGGCAGCCCCTTTAGGTGCTTTGGAGAATACCTTGACTCCCTCTTCTTTTTGGCAGCCCCTTATAGATTTGAACTTCAAGGCTAGTGATTAAAATGGCACATCATCATTTCAAAAAGCAAAAGACTTTCCAGAATTGCCTACAAATGGTACCCACACCCACATGTGTGTGATGTGCTTATCACCCTAATATTGTGTAGCCTTTGGCTATACCCTTCATGTAAAGCTCTTATTTTATTTACTTTTATATGCTTCGCTGCAAGAGGAAAAGATCTCCATATGCTGATCAGTGGGATAGGGACTGAATAATGTTTTTGCTTTTAATCCTGGATCAGAACAATTTGCAATGTAAAATAAAATATGTGAGAAGATGTTCCTCCTTGCCCCTTTGTTAATTCTGTCACAATCTCGCTTATGTTGCTCGAAGTATCTGCCAAAAAATAGTCTGTTATGAGTTGGTATTGCATATTCACATATTTAAATTCAATTAACTATTGAGTGGTTTGTGGGCAATTTTTTCCCCTTTCTCTTAAATGTTATTTAAACCTACATTGACTAACAAAACACTGAAAATAAAAATCAGGATAAGAACAAATGAAGCAAGCATATATAAAGGATATCAGAGATAAAGGATATAATAATAAATTTGATATCCTAAGGGAAGTACTGTACAGTACAGGGGAATGTGGCCATCTAGTACCCATTCATAACAACATATAGCACCTCCCACTCGTGTCCACCAGCAACTGGTACTGAGAGACATGACACCTCTGTTACTGGAAGAAATAGACAATAGAGGGTTATTATCATTGCTAGCCATTATGGATTTGTCTCACTCTCTCTAAAGAAATTCAGGTTGGCTAGCATTGCATCGTCTGGTAGCGAGTACTGCAATTTAACTGGGGACTGGTGAAAAAGAAAAGTATTTCCTTTCATTAGCTCTGAACCTCCTACCATTCAACTTCTTCAGATGACCTTGGATTCTGTGTGATGCGGATGGAAAAATAAAGAAAAAAAAAAGGGGGGGAAGCTTAATCAAGAATAGGATGTTGTGCAGTGGATTTTCCAAGTGAATTAAACCCCGTGCTGATTTATCCATAGACTGCATTGAAACTCAACACTTTCATCTATTTATTTTGGTTTTGAACCAACCCAACGCAACATAAATGTGTTACTATGTGCAGATAGCATGATAAGACAGGACAATAATCACGGAGTGCGTTAGGTGTGCAAAGCAGAGACAGAAGTGGAGAGGTAAGAGAATGAAACTACTAACTAAAACAGTTGTTTGATCATCTCAACTACTTTTGAAGGTGGTAGCATGGCTAACATCCAGGGCAAAGTACTGTATCAGTGGCGGGTTGCAGGAGATACACTTCGGTATGGGGGTATCGGAGCCTGGCCGGAGCACCGGATACCGTTCCGGTAGGGTGCTACGGAGGGCCCACCCGCCCACCCGAGCTCCTTACCTATCTTTTAAGTCTTTGGTGTTTCCGCGCACGCACATAATGCATAAAACACCTGCGCGATGCTCCGGATGGAGGCGCTAAGATGCATGCGTGCGCTGTGCACGTCCATGTGGATGTCGTACCAGTTGGAACGGGATCTGGAACCCACTACTGTACTGTATTAACATTTTTTAGAGCAGTGTTGACTTTTCGGACCCCTCACAGAAATAAATAAATCATGCAAAATGGAGAAAAGAGATTTTTTTCCCCTGCAAGGTGAAAAACTGTACAAGGTGACCTTCTTTTAGGCTCACCCAAGACTCAGGATGGGCAGAAATCTCTCCCCAGCACACCAGCCCTCCTCAGTCTTGTACCCAGACAGACACGGGAGATCTTTAACTTACGCAACATCCTGTTACAAGATGTAGAGAATGCTGCTATATTTCCCCCAGAGGTATCATGCATGTATTTTTTATTTTTTTTGCCCAGAACGATACTCTTCAAAGGAGTAAAATACATGTCAGGAATGTAGTAATGTCTCTTACCCAGAAAAAAAAAGCACTCCACCATATGCACTGGCAACTTATCTCTAACTATCAGCAGTTTGCGGTTAAGGATGTAGCTGAAACAGGATTTCAAGTCCTCATCAGGACTTTGCAAGGCATCTGAGTGGTTGCTGAGAACAAATCTTGATTCAGATGATGCCTTCTTGTATCAGTGAAGCTGGAGGGGGCATTTTAGAACTGCCTCTGGTTTTGCCTTCTGCCGTTTGCTGCCTTCGCTTTCCCTCACCCTCATGATTCACGCCACCACAGATGGTCTCCATATTTGTCATTTCACAGCCTCCAAGCAAAAAAGAATTATGCTGCATCCGGAACAACAAGTCCTGACTGCCCGCCCTTTTTTCTTTTCTTCCTTCCCCCTTTTTTCCTTTCGCTTTCTTTTTATAGTCATCTCCACTCTTGATGTTAAGCATCAAATGAAACTCACCAAATGGTTCTGATGGAAAGCACATTTAAATTCTTTCTGAGCTCCTAGGTTACTACCCAAGAATGATTCATTACTGCACACAGCCATCATTTCCTGTCAGGCTGCAAACCATTTCTCCGGAAGTAAACAGAAAAAAAAAAGTAGCATGCAACTGGAGCACAGCCACTGGGTGAGAGTTGCAAGCTGGACACTCATGTCGTGGCCAGATGGGTTAAGGTGTGACTTCCAGATTTGGAGTCCTCTGACGGAAGGGCTAAAAGTATTTCTGCTGTTGCTTCATAAAACTGCATTCCCTGTTTCCAATTCATCATATTTCTTATGCGGTGTCTTGGAAAAGTTCAAAATAGCCATCCCAAAATGTCTGCAAGGAAAAACAAAGTCCAGGTTCCTTTTGAAAAAGCACTTTTGTTCAAAATAGTCACTTTTAATCCGTCTTCCTCATATCATGCCTTGTAGTTGTGTTTGACTGCAAATTTTCTCATCCGTATCAAAAGCCATGTCAGCTAAAAATAAAGGATGCTGTGGTTCATTGTCTTTGCAGGCGATACACTGAAGAAGCTCACTCAAATTATAATTCTGAGCAAACATAAACATGCTTTAAAATTTAAAATATTTAAAGATTATTAAAAATGCTCGTATAGAAAAATTCCTGTCCCAACCTTCTTATGTAGATGAGGTATTACTGCAGGTAACTAACAATAGCTTAATATGACACTATTATAAAATTAAGTTTAAATTACATTAAAGCAGAATGTTGTAAATAATGCATAGTCTTCATGCAACGCCTGTGGGGAAACACTTACTTTCTTATAGGTGGGCAAACTGCCAAGTCTGATTTCCGCCTTTCCTCATCACCATCCACCCATCCATCCAAAATGGGATTACAGAAAAGAATATCCTAATTTTATCCTAGATTGAAACTGTTTAGGATTTAGATTGCCAGCATTAATAACAAGTACAGCAATTGCAGGCTTGGAGTGAAACTTTCAGACTTCACACATGCTGTACCAGGCAGGAATAAGAACTAATTTTAGACAGGCCTTTATCCAAAAACAAAACAATGCTATTTATCCCTTGAGAAGTACTGTATTTGACTTACATGGAAACATGAGTTCTTTATTCATTAATAAAGTAGAACACATAATTAACCGCATAATCTTTCCTTAAAAGCATTAAGAGGGAATATTATTTTCAGACAAGAGCCTGCATGCATAATGTTTTATTAGCTATTGGACTGCAAAAGGAATTATTTAAAATATCTTCCCCCAATCCATCATCTATCACCATATGCTGAGATTATCTTGGTTTATAGTTCACCACTTTTAGAATGAGGAATTGAGGTGATTAGCTCTTTTAAAAAGTGTTGGGATAGCAACAGCAATAGCACATAGACTTATATGCCGCTTCACAATGCTTTACACCCCTTTCTAAGCAGTTTACAGAGTCAACATATTGCCTCCTGGGTCCTCATTTTACCCATCTCAGAAGAATGGAAGGCTGAGTCCCACCTTGAGCTGGTCATTCCAACTGCCAAACCGCTAGCAGCTGCCCTCCCAGCTTTCGTGCAACCACTGGTGCTTTGCTTCCCCCTCTACAAACTTCCTAAACTCTTCCTCTCTGCAGAGACGTCTTAGTAATTTTATTTGTATCTTGCCTTTTTATTGTTTTTATAAATAATCCAAACTCCTGGGGGCTTGGAATCCATGCCCCCTCCCAACACACCTAATTTTGTGAGTATTTTCAGCCTCTAAGGATCACAGACTTGTTGGAGGGATATTAAAGGCATGCGTAATCCTTTTTCCTTTGAGGATGGTTGGCTCATTTTTATTTGAAGCGTTTTCATTTTTAATTGATTTTTTTAAAAAAACAGAAAATGATTGTCTTCCAGAAAGAAGGAAGGAAGGAAGGAAGAAAATTAGTTAACTGTTCCGAGTGTTTCCATTTTGCAACCATGTTTTCCTGGCAAATTTTGGGAGAGCAGGGACTGTAAAAATGGGACTCAGGCCACCTTCTGAGTTGCTTATCCTGTTTTGGGGGGGAGGGGAAACGGAATAGACCCCCTTTAATAACTACTCATTTCTTGCACAAAAAAAGGCCAAGCGGAAGGAAGCCACCCTGCATTATCATCATCACTGTTATTTTGAATCCACCAATCTTGGACTGGAATATAAAGTTGCTGGAAACATCATGAACACTAAATACAAGGAAGCCCCTTCAATAATAAAATGCATTAATATCTGTAACATGATGTGATGGACAAGGCATCCTGATCACCACTTTTTATAATTTACTGAGCAAAAACAAAAAAGGCCCATATTTGGAGCTACGGAAGTACCTTCAGAGTCCAGTAAGTCCATGAACAGCTTCTCTCTATGCCTCAGGGTCACGGACCTCTCTTTTTAAAAGAGATTCAGAAACTGAATCCCAAATAATTCTGTTAAGAAGAAATTGGACAACCATTTGTCTGAAATGGTATAAAGCACAGTTGTCAAACTCAAGGCCTGAGGGCCGGATCCAGCCTATGGGGTGCTCAGATCTGGTCCACGGGACTGCCCTGGAAACAGCAAAAGACTGACCCGCAGTGCCTCAGCCAGGAAAAAATGGACCTCGGGAGGACCGCATGTGGCCCTCCAAGGCTCCGTTTTCGCTGGCACAGGGCTGCAGGAGGCCATCACAGCTGGAAACAGAGTTCAGGAACCCGTTTTCACAGGCAGAGTGCTCAGGTCAGCATAGGCACCCATGACATGAGTGACATCAAGCTAGCTATGCCCACCCTGGCCACACCCAGCCCAGCCCCCTGAGGTAAAACACAACCCTGATGCAACCCTCAATGAAATTGAGTTTGACATCCCTGGTATAGGATCTCCTGCTTGAGCAGGGGGTTGGACTAAAATACCTCCCAGGTCCCTTCCAACTCTGTTATTCTATTCTTCTGTTATTCTGTATGTATTCTGGGTAAAACTCTGGAAAAGATGCCTATTTAATCATACAGGAAATGCTTTTGAGGGAATCTGGATGCCTGCCTCATCACCAACATTTCTACTCTCCCTGTTCTTCTGGCATCGTGACTAAATACCAAAGCTATGCCAGACTGGAGTTAAGATACCCCAGGGAATAAACTCATTTTAAATATTCTATATGAACATGTGCATGGTAGGGGAGTGTTGGCTGAATATTCATGCCAAGAGCTGTTTCACACATGACACAGCGCCAAAAAAATGAGTTTTCTTTCCAAGTATATGCGAAGTAGTAAGAAGCCAATCCTGGCTTCCTAAAATATCTAATTCCGTCACATAATTTATTGCATCCATACATTGCACTGTCTTGTCAATGATCTGTCATATTAGGGCAATATTTTGCTTTGTCCAATTCAGTTATCAAAAACTGGAAAGCAATCAGTGCAGGTCCCCAGAAACATTAAGCAAAATCATATTGAGTTTGACAATCTTATAGATCTAATAAATACACACTGTAAATAAGTAAATAAGTAGGTAGGTATGTAAGTAGGTAGTTAAGTAAGTAAGTAAATATTTTTGTGCCCAGGGTAAGATTAGGAATCTTGGCTGATTTTGAAATCATGGATTCATTCATGGAGTTTACACTTAGTCATAAAATTATAGGACAGATGTGGAAGAAGCTAGAATCTGTATTGGTATTATGCAGATTCCTCTACAACTGTACAAAGTCCAAACATTTTTTTTCCTCTTCACCACTTAGAAGAGCAAATAGTGAATTGTTTAAAGGTGTGGTGCAAATATCGGATACAATCTTGAAAAGGTCCAAAAGACAATTAGACAATAGAACCAGCAAAACGACTTAAGCTGACATTCCAAAGAGGTTAGCTGAAGTAAAACAGCTTTCAAACAGAATTAAGTAACAATCTATCACCCAAGGTTTGAACAATGGGAGATGTCTTTATGCATTTGCCCTTGCTTGTCTTCAATGGAAAAATAACAGAGGATCTCCATGTGCATGACTTTGATTTCTGACAGTAAACATGAAAGTGTAGTGGAAAACATAAGGCACAAACAGGGGATAGTATTTATGTTGGTTCTACCTAATGGATTGATTGATTGTACTAGTCCAGAAGTTTCCATTTATTGTTTTGAAAAGAAAAAGAAAAAAAATACAGGTATTCTTTCCCCTGTAGTAGCTGAGAATTGTTTAATTATTCCCCTCCCTCCCCTCCCCCAAAAACCCTTCAATTCCAAGCTATTCCAAATTGAAGCTGTGTGAATTCTGTTCTCCAAACTGGCTGCATTCACACAACATGCTTAATCTGGTTACTTGAATTAAGCTATTTAGCACAACTATAACTAACTAAATGGACACAGTTTATGCAATATGTGAAGCTACAAAACGAAGCCAAATTTAACACTAACCATGCATAGTCTGCTGTCTGACGGACTCTGCTAAGTCTTTACTCAATCTGGTTAAGTGTTAAATTAATGGTGTCCTCAGTTCTCCTTAACTGCTTACTTAAACCTCTTGCAACATGACTCCCTTCTCACTGCCTTTACGTAGGATTCTCTGTTATTCTTCTGCATGTGCATGCTATTTTAACCTTAAAAAAGAGGAAGAAGTTGCTTAAACCCACAGAGGATTCCACATTTATACTGCGTTGATAAGAAAGAATGCATGATTCATAGAATCACAGAATCATAGAAACATAGGGCTGGAAGGAATCTTGGAGGTCTTTTAGTCAAATTCCCAGCTCAAGGCAGGAGTTCTTCTTCCATCCCAGACAAATGGCTGTCAAGTCTTTTTTTGAAGACCTCCAGCAATGGAGCACCCACCAGTCCGGGATGCAAGCTGTTCCATTGATTAATTGTTCTTACTGGCAGGAAATTTCCCCTTAGTTCTGGTTGGATTTACAAGTTTACATCTATTGCTTTTTATTCTACCCTCCAGTGCTTTGGAGAACAAATTGATTTCTTCTTTCCTATGTTAGCCCTTCAAATATTGAAAGACAGTTATTATGTCTTCTCTAGAAACCTACTTTCCTTAGCCGATCATCATATGGTTTAGCCTCCAGACCTTTAATCATCTTTGTTGCTCTTTTCTGCACTTTTTCTAGGACCTCAGCACCTTTTTTTGTATCATGGTGACTAGAACTATATGTAGTGTTCCAAGAATGGCCTTAAAACTAGTGCAGTATAAAGTGGTGCTTTCACTTCTCATGATCTTGACTCCATCCCTCTGTTGATGAAGCCTATCACTGCTCTGGCTCTTTTTGGCAGCTGGCTCATATTTAACCAGTGATCTACTAGGATTCCTAGATCCCTTTCACAAGTGCCACTGTTACTCCAAATATTGTCTATTCTGTACCTGTGCATTTGGTTTTTCCTGCCTAAGTGCAGGACTTTACTTTTTTTCACTGTTGAACTGCATCTTATTGGATAGAATAGAATAGAATAGAATAGAATAGAATAGAATAGAACAGAACAGAACAGAATTCTTTATTGAGTGTGATTAGACACACAACGAATTTGTCTCTGGTACGTAAGCTCTCAATGTACATACAACAATAGTGATAAGCAACAAAGTTATATTTATAATAAGATAGGGAATAGAGAAGATGAGAATAATGATAGTAATGAACAAGTCTCTATTGGACACATTTATTCCGGTGTGAATATCCAGGCTGCTGATGTTAACCCATGCACACTCAAATAACTAGCCTTCAGTCTGCCATTGGAGCTAACCAGCCAGTATTAGGCCTACCATCATTTTTTTACAAGCTCTGTTCTCAGCAGATGCCCAGCGTAGAGACTGCAGCAAGTAGAATCATTTCTGCCAATGAAGGTCACTGGTTAGGAAAAACTTCATCTCTTGGATTAGATGGTATGACTGGTTTGCACATTATGCTAAGCCAAACTGTGGTTGGTTTGATGCTTTAGCATGACCTTGCATGAACCCAGACACTCTGGTGAATAAATTATGTCTTACAACATGATAGGATGGGTAAACCCAGTCAAGCCCACTGTGGTTAAGCACATTATGGCTTGGTGATCATATTTAGATGGAATCAAAAGAAAGGGGAACAGAAGTGCTAATAGTAATAGCAATAGCACTTAGACTTATATACCAGTTCACAGTGCTTTTATAGCTCTCTCTAAGCAGTTTACAGAGTCAGAATATTGCCCCCAGCAATCTGGGTCCTCATTTTACTAACCTCGGAAGGATGGAGTGCTGAGTCAACCTAAAAGGGAAGAAGGGCATTTATCGTGAGTCTTCTAATTACGGTTCCGGTTTATTTTGATGATTTGTTATATGACTATTATATTACTAATTATATAAGGGACGTAGTGGCTCAGTGGCTGAGACGCTGAGCTTGTCGATCAAAAAGGTTGGCAGTTCGGTGGTTCGAATCCCTAGTGCCGCATAACGGAGTGAGCTGTTACTTGTCCCAGTTTCTGCCAACCTAGCAGTTCGAAAGCATGTAAAAATGCAAGTAGAAAAATAGGAACCACCTGTGGTGGGAAGGTAACAGCGTTCCATGCACCTTTGATGTTTAGTCATGCCAGCCACATGACCACGGAGACGTCTTCGGACAGCGCTGGCTCTTCGGCTTTGAAATGGTGATGAGCACCGCCCCCTAGAGTCGGGAAAGACTAGCACATATGTGCGAGGGGAACCTTTACCTTTTATTACTAATTATTATATTATATTACTAATACAATACTTGTTGTTGTATTTGTATCTTACTACTTGGAGCTACTATGGGTCACAATGGTTGATATGACCCAAAATCATGTGTAACTTATAGAAATAAATGTTGTTGTTTGAAAACATTTCAACAAACTCTGGTCCAGAAGATGTACTAGCTAACCAGATTCCTTGCAATATGAGCAAAGGCCAGGGCCCTCCTTTCCCATTTGCCTGTGTGGGTCTGGGTTCACTGTGAACCTTGCACCGATTGCTGATAGTGAAAGGGAAGAGCTAATGCGGATTTAAAATAAAAACAAGCTTCCCAGCACGGTTACTGCTCAGTCACTCACGCCTGCAGTTATACTTGCAGATAGGTAAAACACTCAGTATGGAAAGGATGAGGAAGTAGGAGTTTCTCCCATAGAAAAAGAAAAGAAGGAACACAGTGTTCAGGAACAGCAGCTGTTTTGCAAGAACACTGTAGAAAGTGGAAGCGTGCCCAAGAATCAAAGAACAGAAAATGCATTATCTTCGTTTCGGTGATGCCACCCAAAGCCTATCTCAGAAGCTACCTTATACAGGGACAAATGATTGGTTCATCTCAATCCAATATTGTATAAGCTGTTGGCTAAGTGTTGGCCTATTTCATCCCCAACTAGCCCAGGTCTCTGTTGAGATAATCAAGCTCAGGAACTTCTACAGGCAAACAAATAAATAAAAATCATGCATTTTATTTTATTTTGTTATTACTTCCTTCTTGTTTCAACTGTACTTAATACGATTATTTATATATATAGCTTTTACAAAGGAAGTGGCCAGTTTCTAAATGCAATATATAAATAAATATCCAGAAATAAAAGCCATTTTATAGACTTAAAATCAAAGGTGCTTCCAAACATGTGGGAGCACTCGTGTAGCACACTGTTTGCAACTCGTTACAGGAGCTGCACTTTTTCCAAAATTGTGCATCTCCCCTCCACATTGCAGCATGACCCCTAGAAAAGAAATGTTTCGTTTATGGAGTTGCAGAGAGATGCTATCCCTGCATACGCCTAAGCAGCTTTTTTCCCCTTTGAATGTGAAATATTACACATTCCTAGTGTTATGTGACTGTGTCAGGTAGCTGCAGTTCCTTCTCTTAAAGCAGAGTGCATCATTCTCATTCCTGAGGCTTGTAAGTATACCAAACCCTGCTAGCATCTAAATAAATAAATAAGGGAAGTGTGCTTGTGAGACTTTTTCTAGAATAGAACAATAATGTCACATGTCAGAGCAGCAAATAATTGTTCTAGCAAGTGAAGGGATGATAACAAGGCTTTCACACTTGATAAATAGGTTTTTTTTTTTTTAATGTGGTAAGTAAACATTCTTATACTCCCTTTGCAGGATGCCATTTGAACAAAGAAGATGCCACTAGGCACAAGAGGGACCATCTGAAGAATTTCCAGAACTGTAGCTTCTTCTATGAAAAATCAGCTTTGGTCCTTCCTTCCATGGTGATTGATTATGTGCCATCAAATGGTTTTTAATTCCTAGCAACCCCGTGGATTTTCTCCATGATGATTTATTTATTTAGTTCGTCAAACATGGACAAGACAACAAGTATAAACATGGACATACACAAAGAAAATAAGTACAAATAAATGGGGACAGTGAAACAGGGACGGTAGGCACATTGGGCGCTTATGCACGCCCCCTTTACAGACCTCTTAGGAATAGTGTGAGGTCCACGCTAGACAGTTTCAGGTTAAAGTTATGGGAGTCTGGGGATGTAACAACTGAGTCGGGTAGAGCATTCCAGGCATTGACCACTCTGTTGCTGGTCGTATTTTCTGCAATCGAGTTTGGAGCGGTTTACCTTGAGTTTGTATCTATTGATATGATCTATGTGTCCCTAGCAGAGTCTTTCAGATCTTCCAACACTGCATCCATTGTTGCCATAACTGAGCCTATTCACCTTGCTACAGGTCATCTCCTCCTCCTCCTCTTTGCTTCCATCTTTCCCAGCATTAGACCCTTCCCCGGAAATTTGGGGCTTTGCATAAAGTGTTGGAAGCCGGATCATTTGAGTCTAGTCATTTGGGCCCTGAGTGAGAACTCTGTGTTGATTTGCTTGATGATCCAACAAAGTTCAAACATGTCAATACTCTACCTTTCCTGATTCTTCAAGGTAAACTTTTACTTCCATAGCATGTCACAGGAATACTTTGGCTTGCACAATTCTGGTCTTTATAAGTATAAACACATCATAGCAATTAAATTTTGCCAAGGCCTTCATGATTGTTCTACCAGGTGCTAGTCTCTGGCATATTTCATGACTGCTTGTTGGTTGATCCTAAAAAGTAGAAGCTATCCAACACTTTGATATCTTTATCAATTATTAATTCTAAGGCCGATTGTTCTGCTTATTGTCATTACTGTATTAAGAATTAGTTGGCAACCTACAATGGCCATAAACATGAATGTTTGCATAAAGGCTGACATCTTTTCACACAGCTTTTTCTCATAAGGCTTTAGCAAGTGATTTATCTTGGACTCAAAAACTTCAGTAACCTATAATGTGGTTTGTTTGGTCTGGGTTTAGTTTAGTTAGGGTTATTAACACATAAAGGTTTAGGGAAGTATGGCTTAGAGCAAAGCCAAAATGCTGATTTTGAAGATTGAATGCTTGAAGATTGAAGAGCCAAAGTGGTGCAGTGTTTATAGTGCAAGGCTGCAGGCTACGTCCGCTGATTGCTGGCTGCAGTTTGTCAGTTCAAATCTCACCGGCTGAAGGTTGACTCAGCCTTCCATCCTTCCAAGATGGGTAAAACGAGTACCCACGCTGTTGGGGGTAATATGCTGACTCTGTAAACCGCTTAAAGAGAGGGCTGTAAAAGCACTATGGAGTGGTACGTAAGTCTAAGTGCTAAGATCCAAATGCTATTTGGTAGACAGAAGCTGAGGGAAGTTAAAATTTGGCAACCCTGAATTACAATCCTTATCTTCCTTCATCATAAGCAAACACCCTACTTTTGCACCCTACTTTTACACACATATAAATGAGGCCCCAGGTCTTCTTCTGTGCTATTTTATATTAACATTTTATTTCATTAATGAAATACATTAGCTTTCTCCCTAAGCCAGGGGTGTCCAAACTTGGCAACTTTAAGACTTGTGGACTTCAATTCCCAGAATTCCTCAGCCAGCTCTGCTGGCTGGGGAATTCTGGGAATTGAAGTCCACAAGTCTTAAAGTTGCCAAGTTTGGACACCCCTGCCCTAAGCAAAAAGAAGAGCTTTGGAATGGCCAATTGCCATTCTGTCCAAAAGAGATCTTTACCTTCATGTAACAACAAGGCAGGAGTGCTCCAGAGCTGATATACTCCTTGATGCCCTCCAATAACTTCCCTAGGAAAAAGAACTACGGGAATATACCAATTTGAGCTGCTGTGGGGACTTATTTTGATACATTTTTGATTTTATGAGCATTACCAGCTGGATATTGTCATAACACATTTCTAATCCTTACAATTCTAATCCTCACCATTTTCAATATATAGATAGAATATAGATATATCTGTCTGTATATTCTTCTGGGTGGGACAAATGAGATGACTTGAACCAAGAAACTCGGATAGTATGGAAGGGTTAAATTGACTTTAGTTTCTGTGGATCATTAGCACTTTCAATCTTTTTTAAAAAAAAATTGAGAAAAGTCTGACTGCAGTTTTTCATATTACTTTCAGCTACATCTTTAGATTGCAGTATATCTGTTCCTTTCTATCAACTTACTCAGCCCTTGAAAAGTCTATAAACATGTATTTAATTTAGCAATAAGCAACTTAATTAAATTTGCACATACGCACTCCGTTGCATAATTGAAGTTGATGACAGTCATTTGCAGAGAACAAATCTCATTTTTAGCACAGATATGAAAAAGAGGATGGAAATTTCTCTAAAAAATTCCCTAAACATTGCAACTTAAAAAAAAAACTTAAATATATCTGCAACTCTAAGTGTTCATTCTGCCTCTCCTGCCACACAGAAAGCAACTTAGATTCAGAACCGCTCTCAAAAATCAATAAACAAAGAGTGAATGTCAAGCTATTAGTAATACATAAATATACACATTGCAAAATTAAGAAAAAAACCATTATCAACATGAATGCTAAATATAATTCTTTTTTGCTGAGATACTTTGGTTATTGGAATTCTGAATTTAAATCCACACCTCTGGAGATTTTGCACAAACAGCTGCAGGCAATGTAACGAGAGCCTAATTCACAGTCAGTGTTAAATATGTCTATTTGGAAGTTCCAAGGTTTTCAAGGGGATGCTGAAGGAGGTAGAATTTCAATTTTGGAAACTCACATTTGACATGAAGGAATTGTTAATAAAAGCTGACCTTTACCTGAGAATTTTCAGTAGGATGATCATATTAAAGTTCCAAAATTCAATAGGAAAGCTAGTTCAAAATTTATACATTTTGCACCATGAGCAATCACCAATTGTTAGCTGGCACATCAAAAGGACAGGCTTACACTCACAAAGCATTTTTCTCTTTTTCTCCCCCCCCTCCTCAACCTCCCCCAGTTTGGCTAACTAGTGGCCAGTTTAATTCATTCCGTTGATCTACAACTGGATTATGGCAGAATACAGTGATTGGTTGATACAACTTTTAAAGAGTACTGAAGAAATTCTATGAAGGTATATCAGCAATTATTAATTGTGATGACAAGACCAGACCTCCAAGTTCAGAAAATGTCTACCTGAATTCCAAATGCTGACAGAAAGCAAGTGGAGAAATGTCATAATTGTCCTTTTGCTGGCCACTGCTAGAAATGCATTCTCATCCAGTAATAAAAAATAAACCTCTTCCTTGTTAAAAAAAACAAACAAACCTGAGTAGATTTCATCACAGTGAAGCACAAAACTTCACATCGGAATGTTTTGGGTTTTTTTGCAAGGATGTTAACCTGACTCTGGACTACACCATTACATATTATGGGGTCTTTCAAGAATCAGTTCCAGACACCATTGTTGCATTTGCACTTAATTAACCTGTCAAGGGTAAACATTATAACCCCTTCTCCTTGGTACTTGCTCATTTTCTACATGTACAGATGGTATTTTTTCTGATTCTCTGGCTGGGTCCCACATGCTAAGCCAATGGCTGGGTTTCCACAAAACGATGAGCATGTTGTGTGAACGCACCTTCTATGATCCTCATCTCTATCCATAAGCGATTCTGTCCTAAGACAAGATGTATGTCTTATTTGCTCCTTTTTTTTCCTGTTTTTGGTTTTCACCAATGTATGAAAAGCTTATTTACAAACAGGAAGCTTAATACATTTCCATTGAAAGCTTGCAGTAGGTTTTTGGGGCCCAAATAGACAACAAATGCTTTACATAACATATGCATATTTATATCCTTTATTCAGACTGCAGTCTTTCTAGATTTTGACAGAACAAACATTGGAAAGAGAGAGATCCCACGGGTTTGATACATATTCTGTCAGTTTGTTGCAAAAATCAAGTCCAGAAAACACACCCAGATAAGTGATCCAGCAGGATTCAGAAGTTAACTTCTTTATATACATAATACATGAATAAATGTACAATACCAACAACAGCACCTTCCAACTCTACTATTGTATTGTATTGATCCAGATTCTTCCAAAATAGTAGAGAGGAGAGATTGGTTTCCAGTTTCAATTCAGAGAGCAGTCTAGATTAGTTCTCTTGCACAGACTCAGAGCTACATAGGTAAGCCATGCCCAGGCTCCGAGCCATCTGGCATGGCTCTCAGTCACCAAATAGTTCCCATTGGCTGACCCAGTTGCCATGCCTGTACATTGGCTGACCTTGTTACCATGTCCTATTCCAGCCAGTCCCCAATGGCTGACCTGTTGCTATGTCCTCTTCCAGTTCATGAATATTCTGACATATTTCCCCTCCCCAACCCTTCACATTAAATACATTCCTTATGCAAATACATCTTATGGGGGCTCTTCCAGAGAATAATTTAGAGGCTAACTTTCCTTCTGAAGATTGAGGTGAAGAGGAAAGAGAGAGTTCTCAGAGTATGAATTAGCTCTGTGATTCTCAATAGACACAATAATCACTCATATACACCCATGTAAATTCATACCAACATTCTATTTAAAATTTGCAAATCAAACAAAGCCATCTGTTCTGGGTTTTTTGGGGAGGGGGAGAAAAAGAAATAAAACCACTTAGAAGAGAGAACTTCAGCATATAGTTGTTGACAACTACAAAAGGCAGAACTTTCTACTTTGTGATCTGACTCAGATATTGAACTTAGCCATGGTTTGCTTTGTTAAGAAGTTAGCAGGTTAACGGGCTAGAAAAGGGAAGGAAGACACTTTGCTGAATGTCACTCGTCTTGGTTTCTTGCCATTAAAAGACTGCTTTCCGGAAGCTCTGCTTCACTATTCCATTTATTCTTCAAAGCATTGTTTCCCGGCTGGAAGAATCCTCATCGGAAGGCATTTTCCTCCCAACCATAGTTAACAGTGGACAAGACTATTTCCAGCTTCTCCTCCATGATTTCTACTTCTTCTCCATGACCCTGGGGCATTTTTAAAACTGTAGCTCTACCTGAAGCAAATAGCTAGAAAGTATATTGGAACATATACAGAATATCCCTCCCCCCCCCCCCAAACAAAACAGGTAATCACAACTAAAGAAGAACAGAAAAGTCTTCCTAAAAACCACAAAGTCCAGGCAGTTTTGTATCCAATGGTTGTTCTTTCAAGGGACATCTTTTTACCACTACACATCTATATTGCTCCTATTGTGATTAGGAAGTTTCACTTGTATCTTTGCAATATGCTCCGTCCCCCCACCAAAAGCTTTCTAAATTTTACATATTAAAAAATAAAACGCCAGCAAAGAATGAAACTCAGAAAGCATTAGCCTTCTGTGATAAAAGCTGAGTTTTCACCCAGAAGTGCAGGACATACGCAATTCTCTAAACATGAATACTTTTATTCATTTTATGTTATACATGAATTCTGTTATTCATGTTTTATTCAGCCCCTTCATTCCCCCCCCCCCCATTTAAAAAAAATGCAACAATATTTGTAGGACCGTAGAAAAGCAAGCCCCACTGTGCACCCGGGTTCAAAGCAAGGAATGAAGTAAAATCCAAGCTCTACAAAGGAAGCCACATAGATCTGGTGTGTCAAAAGGGGAAAAATTGTCTATGACATGTTAAAATAGTTTTATTATTACCACTGTAGGTCACAGCCCACCTCAAGAAGTCTGCCATCTCCCCTTCTTATGTCTCAAAAGCATCAATTAGCTTTTAAAAGTCTCGTCCCTTTTATATTGCAAGCCATCTTCTCAGCAGAGCAACTTGTCATGTTTGACAGATCTACTGATTAGAAATGACCCCTTTCCAGAAGAAAGATTCTCTGAATTCAGAGGCACTTAATTCTAAAGAGATACAGTACAGTAAATAGGGTGGCACTGATGCAAAGACATCCATTACAGCCTGGTCCTTCCGCCAGAATATAATCAAATCGCACGTCAACTCACTTAACAAGTACAATAGTCACGTTATAATTGCTGGGAATTAACTGTCTGGCCATCCACTTTTTTGCCAATGTTTTGCCCTCCCTCCCTCCAAATTCTAAGTTAGGGGGGGGGAGGGAAAGAACTAAGAAAAAGAAATGCCGTCCAACCAGCTACCCATTCAGCAATCAACTTCAAAGTGTGGATGAATCCAGACTACACATCAAACCCAAAAGTTAACAAACTCGAAAACAAAATGGTATCGGGTCTCCTGCCGGAGCAGAGGGTTGGACTAGAAGACCTCCAAAGTCCCTTTCAACTCTATTCTGATTGATTGGATCCAAACCGGTATATTTATTTATACACCACTGCGAAATGGACCCAAATAAACATCTAAAGGAGATAAGATTGAATCATTCATACAATGTATGAAGACGGCAGCTCGGTTTCCAATAACACGCTAAGCCTAAACTATTGCCCGGTCTATTTTAACGGCAGTCCGGCATGTTGTGCGAACCCAAACTAAGAGTTAGCGTAGCGCTTGTAGGGCGCGCTTTCATCATTCCGCCCGGGGGAGTCTGTGATTCTCCACCTGGCGCCCCCCCTCCCGCCGCCCTCTCTTCCCTTTCCTAAGGACACGCCTAGCCCCAAGTCCCACCGGAGCAGAAATCCCCTTCTCCTGCGCGCCCCGGACCCTGGGAAAAGCCGGCTCGAAAGGGCGACTCAGCCCTAAATAGCCGCCTTGGAGGGGCTCCCAGATCAGCTGGAAGGAGCCGCGAGCCAGATCCCAGAGCGAGCCCGAAAGTGCGCGCTGGGCTGGCGGGCCACGCTGCCTCCTCTATCCCGCCTGCTTCTACCCGGGGTCAAGCCTGGCTAGGAAAAAAGTAGGCTGGCATTTCTCAGGTAGGTACCACCACCTGCCTTCGGAGCCTAAGCCAAAAAGAGAAAGAAGGGGAAAGAAGGGGGAGAAGTGGAGACAAGTGTCCCGGTTCGCCTCGCCTACCTTTCCAGCCCACCTTCCAAGCCGAAAGCCGTTGAGACGGGATCAAGAGCAACCTCGCGCCAGTTTGCTTCTTGGATCCAAAGGAGGGAGCAGGGAAAAGGGGGAGAAAAACCCGTTTCCGACGAAGCGCCCCCTCCTTCCCTCCCTCCCTCCCTCTTTCTTTCTCTTTCTTTTGGCCTGCCCGTCTGCTGAAGGCACCCTCGCGCCCACTTCCTGGTTGCGTCTTTACTTCTCCCTGCCTGCAGTTACGTGTGTCAGAGCCCCAGCGCGGTGCCAACGCTTTTAACTCGCCTCTCTTAAACCAAGCAGGAACCTGCCCCGGCACGCAAAGCGGACATGCTGGGCTCTTGCGCAGCGTTTTCCTTTGCTCCGCAGGTCAGGAAACTCACCTGAGGTCGATCTGGGCTCCTTTTTTGAGGCAGGGGTCGGCCTCGATCCTTCCAAGAAGGATGCCAAGGGTGGTAAGGGGGTTTGCCCGTGCAGGGGAAACAAACTTTTGCACGGGTTCACTTATTACTCTCCTTCACAGCTGTGTATTTTTTTTTTAAGTGAAGTCACTCCCCTGGGTCTGGCTGCCCACTTCAACAGCTCAGAGAGGAGGAGAGGGGTGTGAAACTGGGGCATGAGTGTTTGGGGAGCAAAAGGCCTCCAGTCACCTGAGACCCAGGGAGCAAAGAAGCAAGTGAACCAAGCAAGGAGAGTCTGCTATAGTCTGGATCCAAGAGGCAGCTGCTGGCCCTCTGATCTGCCTGCTCTTGGAAGCACCCCCTGATTGTTAAAAGTCAGCCTAATATCCAAGCTTCCCTCCTTCACGATATTCCAGCGCTGTCAAATTTCCCAACAGTGTCTGTGAAAATGAAAGCCCTCAAGCCACAGCAGGGTGGAAAACAATGGAGGAGGATTTGTGCTGAGCTAACAACCTCCGGGCTCTACAAAGAGTAAAGATACACAACGTGTAGGGCATGGAAAATACGTGATCTTCTTTCTCATGATTGCTCACCCAGCGCAGAGGCATTGAATAGGAAAAATGTCTTACAGTGGTCACAATGAATCAAACCTTTCTAGAAGCTTGTTCTTTCTGGAATAAAAAACTTGCAAAACGTTTAACCCTAGAGAGATGGAAGAAAATATAAAAGAAGAAAGAAGCAGCAGCAAAGGAATGTCTCCTCTGCATAGAGCCCAAAAGTCTACATCCTGCCCAAAACCTGGATTCTCAGATTTCTAGCAGAAGAAGAGCCAAGCATGTTCACAATATCACTCAGCTTCCGGTTCCATTGTTTGATGTGATGTTGCCAGCGCCTGCTTAGCCTCATCTCATCTTATAAAAGCTAAACTGGGCTTGACCTGGACATCTTTTGGATGGGAGAGCACCAGGAAGACCCAGAGATTCATACAAGAGTGGCAAATTGGGGTGGTGGTGGTAATCCTAGAAGAATCTTAGCAGCTGCTGCTTCTTCTTCTTCTTCTTCTTCTTCTTCTTCTTCTTCTTCTTCTTCTTCTTCTTCTTCTTCTTCTTCTTCTTCTTCTTCTTCTTCTTCTTCTTCTTCTTCTTTAACAATGAGATGGAACAGGGACAGGCAGTGGCAACAACATGGCACTGAAAGAGTGGCAAAAGCATTGGCCTGGTTGACCATAGCAATGCCAAAGAAAGCCTCTGTTTTCATCCAGACATTCCACAAACTCCCCCAGGCTGTGTTCACGTCATATACGTCGCCTGGTCACTCTATAGCCCATTTGCACAATACTGTACATTCAAACATAAACTATTCAAACACTTTGAATCTGAACAGTACATTTTCTTTCCCCACCAACCAAGGCTGAACCCAGCTGCCTCTTTACCTGACCCACTTATGCGAACATAGTCATAGAAACTGCACTTTGCTGGTTCTGCAGCATCAGGCTGATAGATCCGTCTCCCAAAATAGCATACATTCAGCAATACCTCTGTTCCATTATGCCTCTCAGATAACTCAGCACGAATAAGTGCAGCCACCCGTGGCAGGGGAATTTTTGCTAAACCTACCCTCTTCAGAAAATGAAACTAGGAAGTGAAGCATGCTACATACCAATTCTGGTTACAGAGTGGTGGTTGTGAATATTTTATTTCCTCTAAAGTAGCATAAACTTACTTTCACAAGTATGTGGCCATCTGTAAAATAAACCGAGGCATGCCAAGTGAAAGAAACACCCATGGAAAGAAGTAGATAAATATTAAGAGAAAGGCTGAACAATTTTAAAAGGATTAAAAATAGCAAACTCAACAAGAGGCGCCCGCCCACACAACAAAAGATCATTTTGCTCATACTGCCCCTGTGTGGCCATCCATTGCAGGATACAAATTGTTCTTCAGAAATTATGGATGTATCCAAGCTCATATCAGAGTAGCAATAGTACTTAGACTTATATCTTCACAATGCTTTACAGCACTCTTTAAGGCAGTTGCCTCCCAACAATAAGCCACAGGACACACTTTTTTTTCACTTGCTGCAGTTCTAGTAACTGTGTAAACATCTATGAAAACATCAAGGAGAGAAGCAACCTAGAACTAAGGAGAAATTTCCTATCAGTTACAACAATTAATCAGTGGAACAACTTGCCTCCAGAAGCTGTGAATGCTCCAAAGCTGGTAATTTTAAAGTAGACATTGGACAACCATTTGTCTGAAATAGTACAGTTAGTCCTCAATTTATGACCGCAATTGAGCCCAAAATTTCTGTTGCTAAGTGAGATATTTGATAAGTGAGCTTTGTCCCATTTTATGATCTTTCTTGCCATAGTTGTTCAGTGAATCACTGCAGCTGATAAGTTAGTAACCTGGTTGTTAAGTGAATCTGGCTTCCCCATTGACTTTGCTAGTCAGAAGGTCGCAAAAGGGGATCACATGATCTTAGGACACAGCAACGGTCATAAGTATGAACCAATTGCTGAATTTTGATCATATGATCAGGGGGCTGCTGCAAAGATCATAACTGTGAAAAACGGTCATAAGTCACTCATCAGTGCGGTTGTAACTTTGAACGGTTACTAAAGGAATTGTTGTAAGTCAAGGATTACCTGTATAGGATTTCCTGCCTGAGTAGGGGGTTGGACTAGAAGACCTCCAAGGCACCGTCCAACTCTGTTATTCTGTTCGGTTATTCTGTTATCTAAAGTCATAACCTGGCTTTACAAAATTATTACTATTGCCCTCACATGATTTTGATCATGCCCTGTTAAGTCAATGTTGACTCTTAGTGACCACAAAGATAGATTTTCCCATTGACAATCTGTCCCTAACCTGGTCTTTTAGGTCTTCCGATGATGTTCCCAATGCCAATGTATCTGAGTTCATCCAGCTTGCTACTGTTTATCCCTTTCTCTTTCCTTCCACTGTTCCACTGTTCAGAACATTACAGGTTTCTCAAAAAATCTGTTCACATAACAAGTCCAAAATATAACAATTTCAGCTTGATCATTTGTGCTTTGAGAGAAAACTTTGAACTTATTTGCTCAGTCCATTCTGTTTACTAGTATTCTAAGGAGGCTTTTCAAAGGTTTTAAAGTATCAATACTCTCTCTATTCTGCTTGCTTAATGTAATGGCCTGGTTCATACTTTGTAGGACAATTCTTCTGTATCCGCAGCCACAGAATCAGAGTTCAATCTCATTTAATCCAATAAAGCCAGTCGTCATAAGACAGTTCTTTGACCACAAATATTTTAAATCCATTTCTAGCTGGTGGAATGGGTGGAGATCGTGAATAGCAATAGCACTTAGACTTATATATCACTTCGCAGTGCTTTACAGCCCTCTCTAAGCGGTTTACAGAGTCAGCATATTGCCCCCAATTGCAGCAAGCTAACTTTGGGAGATGGAAACGGTTTTATATTCCAAGAGTGGGATACTCCATTCATAGAGGATCTTGAATTCAATATGACCCATGCTTTCATAGCAAAAGGCATCAGCGCATGTTTTGGAATTCCCATGACATATTAGAGCATAGAATAGTCTCTCCCAGTCTGATCTCCAGGAGCTACAGTGTTGTAACACAACTTTCATGAGAGCTGGCAAGTTGAAAGTTATAATATAAAGGTGAAAGTTATAATTCCACCTACAGGTAGTCCTCAACCTACAACCACAATTGAGCCCAACATTTCTTTTTTTTAAAAAAAAACAATTTTTATTTATTTTTGAACAAAGACAAACATGAAAATAAAAAAACCATCTTCCATTGTAAATTGTAGCAAGTGTGTCAGTTGGTTACAGTATTTCCATGCATCTCTTCCATAGTCACCACTTGCTTTTCATATCAAATCGCATATTTTAAATTCACCTATATTCATGTATATCATGATTATTATATCACAACCTTAATTTGACTATAATTGTTTTTACATCCTTTTATATATAATATTCAAAATCTAGAATAGGATTATATGATAACATTCTATTAAATCATCTTAAAATCATCCAATCGCAGTACATCTTTATAACATATTCTAGATAAAGCTTTTAAACCTCCTCTCATATTCTCCATCTGTTGTTTATATAAAATTTTATATTATCAAACTAATATATCTATATGTATTGTTATCATTATTAAACATTTTTAACTATAGCTATTGCCACTTCATTTTATACATACTACTAGTGAACTAAATTTAGCTTAGTATTTATTATACATTTTCATTGCATCAACCTGTATCTTTCCAGTAATAGTGCAGTCTTATGTCTCTTGCCATTTGTAGCATTAATATTCTAGTTACATCCTTTTATATATAATGTTCAAAATCTAGAATAGGATTATATGATAACATTCTATTAAATCATCTTTAAATCATCCAATCGCAGCACATCTTTATAACATATTCTAGATAAAGCTTTTAAACCTCTTCTCATATTCTTCATGTGTTGTTTACATAAAAATTCATATTATCAAACTAATATATCTATATGTATTGTTATCATTATTAAACATTATTTAACTATAGCTATTGCCACTTCATTTTATACATACTACTAATAAACTAAATTTAGCTTAGTTTTTATTATATGTTTTCATCGCATCAACCTGCATCTTTCCAGTAATAGTAGGGTTTTATACTGCATTTCTTGCTATTTGTAGCATTAATGTTTAAGTTACTTTCTTAATAAATCTTGCATAAACTTCTCTTTGCAACATATTGTTCCTTTCGTATCTCATAAAAGCTTGAAACCCAGCATCTGTTTTTCCACCAGCTTATCTTTGGTTATCGCTGGTGCTTCTGTCAAGATTTCTCTTCTTATCTCCGTCAATTTTTCTCTCCTTTCTTCTTCTGTGCTTTGAAGTCTGGGGTAGAGTTCCAATCCATCTATCTCCCCTTTCCATATTCTGCTCTTGCCATTACCAACCACACTCACTTTGTTGTCAGTATCCACAGTTTTCTTATCTCTTTGCTCATTTTTTTCTTCCATTTTTTGAACTTTGTCCTCCACTTTCTTCATTTGATAAACATCCTCAGTTTCTCCATCAAATTTTTCTGTTTTGTATTCCATATTCTCCAATCTCTTTTCAATTCTCTCTGTCACAACTAATAGATTTTTAATTTCAAACATAATCATTTGCAATGTTACAGTTTCTTTTTCCTGCTGAGCCATTCTTTCAATTTTGCAGGCACTGTCACTATAGGGTTCAAGCCTAGTTTAATAAACTTCAAACAGGTTCATTTATTATCTTTCAAGTCAAAATGTTGTCTTCCCTCCAATAGCTAGTGATAGAACTTCCAAAAGTCACCTGTATAAACAACTTGTGCTCTTCCTACTATCACTCTCAGTAAACAAACTGAAAGAACCTTGAATCTCAAGTGATCAAAGAGAAAGAAGAAAAAACAATGTATCAAGCCTCCAGCTTTTAAGTGGCAGTGTAACTGCTTTTCCTCCTATTGTTACAACCCTCTTTATAATCCTTATTACCTTCTTTATATTCCAAGCTTAAGAAAGAAAAAAACCCTTAAATGGAGATCAAAAAACAATCCAATCAATCCAATCAAGCATTAAAAAAAGAAGGAAAATTTTAATCCATAGCTGTAAGCAAAAGTGAAAAAAGAAGAAGAAAGAATTAATCCATTCAGTTTAAAAAATAGGGAGCCTTTGCAAAAATTCCATCCGTGAAAAAAAATAGAAACAGAATAACACACTAAGTTTAATGTAGATTAATTTCGCCACTTACAGTCTTCTGTGTTCAATTTTAATTTAACTTAATTTTTTGGGGGTAGTCTCTTTCTAATAATAAAATTTCCTCACCAATTCAACACACTTTCTCTTTCTGCTTTCTTCCCATTCCGGAGCTGTCCCAACTTCAGCAGCTTCATTAGCTGCATTTCTGTCGCCGGAAAAAAAAGGCTATTCCTGGATCTTTCAGGGACTTTGCTGTGTCCCTGAGATCAGCAGGAGGTACCCTTCTCAATCACCATCTCTACGGGACAGTTTAGGTCCGAATGGACCGTCCAGTGGCAGAAATATTGGCTGCGATCTCGGAGCACCAAGTTCGCATGTCGTGCCATCACAACATCAGCTCTCTTCTCCAATTGAGCCCAACATTTCTGTTGTTATCAAGTTAAATGAGTTTTGCCCCATTTTGTGACCTTTCCTGCCACCATTGTTAAGTGAATCATTGCATGATGACATGACCCTGGGACATTGCAACCATCATAAATGTGAGCCAGTTGCCAAGCAGCTGAAATTTGATCACATGACCATGGGGATGCTGCAATGGTTGTAAATGTGAAAAATGGTCATAAGTCATTTTTTTCAGTACAGTTGTAACTTTGAACGGTCGCTAAGCAAACTGTTGCATGTAGAAGACTATCTGTATTTGTGAATAAAAGCAGATTGAGAAGCCTTCTGATGACTATATTTTGACTAAAATTGATGGAAACTTTCTTACTGGATGTCCAGAAAGTAGATTTAAATAT
This sequence comes from Natrix helvetica, assembly GCF_964273705.1. NCBI lineage: Eukaryota > Metazoa > Chordata > Lepidosauria > Squamata > Natricidae > Natrix > Natrix helvetica. The sequence continues at coordinate 268,658,720 of NC_138552.1, forward strand.
TGCTTTCCAGGTAATTAAAAATATGAAGAATCTTCTAGTTTGCTTGCTTAGTCCACTTTTCTTCTAGGAGCTCAGAGAAATATAGGGTGGAATTTCATCTCTTCCCCCACCCCCTTCACAATTTTGTAAGTTGGTTTGAATTGATGAAAAATGGCTATATTCATAAAACTCTTAACTTAATGTTAATGTTTAGGAAGTTAGCAAATAACTTCCTAAAGGCTGTGCATACCTTTTTTTGGAGAAAAAAACAGGCCCGTTTTCGCGAAAAACTGGCCATTTTTGGGAAGTCTGCAGATGAAAAAACGTTTTTTAAAATTTGCCTCTTCAAAATCTTGGTGCGTCTTATACTCTGAAAAATAAGGTACTTGGAAAGATACCTGATGCCCACTGCTTCCTGAGGGGAAGTATGGAATTTGGTAGTTGACAGTGACTATATATAGAAAGTCAATGCTATCAGCTACATGACCCTAAGATTGTCAGGCTCCAAAAACCAAGAAAGACACACTATGATTCTTCCAAGCAGATTCTGTTATTGTTCCTTGTCAGTAGACAGAATCTTGCCAAATGATAACATCTTCATAAGACATATACTCTGGGAACTATTTTGGAAAGAGCTGTCTTTATCCTCTTTCTCTCACACAGGGGATATGGTGTTGCAGAGGTTTAATGATGCTGGATGTGCTGAACAATTGACAGCACTTGAATGGTTTGAGTCCAGCTCCACAGGACAGAGTGAGCTACCGTCTCTTGTCCCTAACTCCTGCCCACACAGCAGTTTGAAAGCATTGTTTGTGAGTATCATTTTGAAGGTGGGAAACTGCTGGCTGTGTTCTACGTGGGGAGTTGGCATTGGCACTGGATCTGCCCGGATGTGATTGGCAGAGGAATGGTGGAAAAAAGTCCTGGATGAACTGACTTTGTTTGAGAAGCTGCTGGCCAGCCGGTATGAAGTTAGTTCGCCCTCTTGTGGTGTATCAGTGCAACAACCAGACTAGTGACTCTGGGTTGCCAGGATGTCTGCAGTGTGCATATCATTGTAGCCTCCCTGGCCTTGTATGCCATACGCTAAACAAACAAATAAATAATTCTTTCACAAAGACTATTTGAACAGATTTTGTCTCTTGCTCCTCTGGAATGCACTCCCCCCCCCTCTCCTCAGAATCTGGACCATTGCAAAAGATGGAGCGTGAGGTTGAGTATTGTTCAGGTAGAGTTTTTATATTGTAAAGATTTTGTTTGGATTGAGACAAATATTTTGTTAAGTTGTTCCAGCAGCACATCACATTATTTGATCAGATTATGACTGAAGACTCCCTTGCTCCACTACCTGCGGGATCGTATCCTGCCCCATACATTTCCCCCACCGATTCGCTCACACAGAGAGGGACTCCTCCGGGTGCCGTCCACTAGGCTGTGCCAGCGGACGACGCCTAGGGGAAGGGCCTTCTCTGTGATGGGCCCGACCCTCTGGAATGACCTCCCCCCTGACATTAGAATGACTACGGATCTCCGCTCCTTCCGTCAGAAACTTAAAACCCACCTATTCCAGCTAGCCGGCTTGGCCTAATTCCACCTATCCCACCTCAGTCCTATTTCTAAATTTTTTAAGATTGGTTTTAAGGTCTGTTTTTTAATTTTTATAAATTGTACAGGGGCTGTTTAATCTGGTTTTACTTATGTGTTTGATTGTTTATATGTTTTAAATTTATGCCTGTACACCGCCCCGAGTCCCTCCGGGGAGAGGGGGCGGTCTAGAAATTTAATAAATTTTCATTATTATTACCTTACTCCAGAGTACACTGGTTTATAAAACTGAGGTTTGATTTTGCATTTCTCCCTCCCTCCCTCCCTCCCTCCCTCCCTCCCTCTCTCTCTCTCTCTCTCTCTCTCTCTCTCAATGAATGTCAGGGGTGAAATCCACCCGATTGTCCCTGGTTCTGGTAAACTGGTAAAAAAAAGCTTCCAAGGATTACGCGGCTCAGCTGTGAGCTGCATGATCGTGGGAAGCTCCCCACCCCTTGCTTTTTGAAGCATTTTTTTCCTTGCCAGTTTGGGCAAATGGGCAGGAAAGAAAATGCTTTAAAAAGTGAAAAAAGAGCCTTCACGATTGCTTTGATCAGCTCTGAGCTGCGCAATTGCCAGAAGCTCCCCCCCCCACTTGAAATCTAATTTATTTGCCCACCGGTTCTGTGGGCATGGCTTGGGGGGGGGGTCATGTGACTGGGTGGGTATGGCCAACTTTTTTTCACTTTTTAAAGCATTTTATTTTCCTGCCGATTTGGGCCAATAGGCAAGGGAAAAAATGCTTTAAAAAGTGAAAAAATGTTGGCCATACCCACCCAGTCACATGACCCCCCAAGCCATGCCCACAGAACCGGTGGGCAAATAAATTAGATTTCACCACTGATGTGGGAGGTTATTTGAGGTGTGTGTGTTAGGCTTAGAGGCAAGAATAAAATACCATATTGGTGAGAACTGTATGAATGATGGATCCATTTATTCAGGTTGGTAATAAAATATGAACTGTCATTTACAGTCTCAGAGGACAGTGATATTGAATTATCAAGTAATTCAACATTAAAAGAATTGTTTAAGAATTTGCCTTTAGGCATCTTCTGACATAAATTGTAGACAGAATAAGAAGTATTTATTGGGGGAAAAAGTTTTAAATTAGTTATATGAACAAATTTCCTTTGCTATGGAACTCTAAAAACAAAACTTGGTAAGTTGGCTGTGGCGAGTGTCAGTAGATTTCCCAAGGTGGATGGTGCTAAGGGACTTCAACATGTCATCTTTATGGCCAGTGGTGAAATCTAATTTTTTTTAACTACAGTTCTGTGGGCGTGGCTTGGTGGGCGTGGCAGGGGAAGGTTACTGCAAAATCTCCTTTCCCACCCCACTCAGGGGCCAGCCAGAGGTGGTATTTGCTGGTTCTCTAAACTACTCAAAATTTCCACTACCAGTTCTCCAGAAACTTTCAGAACCTGCTGAATTTCACCCGTTTAGGGGCGGCATCTAAGGTGACCTGCTAACCATGAATTTGTCCAGGATTATCAAGGCTCCAACACATGTTTGATGTGGATCAGGGTAGAGATGGTATGATCAGAGATTCAGTGGGCTGCAACATCCACTGATAGATAGATCATTCTGTAATTGGTTTGGTTTGGTTTGGTTTATTTGGATTTATATGCCGCCCTTCTCCAAAGGGACTCAGGGCGGCGTACAACCTTAATTGCTTTAAGGTTGACTTGCACCACCAATCTATGAGGGGCAGGAAGGATATATTTGATTGGTCTGCCTATGGTTTTCAGAGGGCCCTCGGGGAGTTTCCTGAGCCTGTGGTTGTCTTTAGATGCCTGGTGAAATGAGGGGATGGATGTAGCTTTGGATAAGATTGTGCCTGAGTGATCTCTCCCTGATATTGATATAGGGGAGTTCCTGAGTTTACGGAGGAGCTGTAGGAAATGGAGTGGCACAGAAGACTCCTAGAGTGTTGCTTATGGAAAACAAACATAGATAACAGCTCATATCTGAGCTTATTCCATTACAGTAAGAGTGGCAAAATATTAACATTTCTCCACTCTTGTTGTGGCCTGCAAGCAGCCAGCGGAGCTAGCAGTAGATTCAGGCAGTGAGGAGGTTGGGGAGCAACATGGGCCAGTCCTGGAGTCTGGGGAAGGCTTTGATGAAGGCTCTGTGTCAGAGGCAGAGAGGGGGCCAGAGCCATATGTCAGTTATCAGCTGCCCTCAGAGTCAGACATCAGTGAGGCAGACGAACAACTGGAGCCTGTTCCCAGTGTGCGCATGTGCAGAATTGCCAGACGAAAGGAACAGCTAAAGAACAGGGGTCGTCTTGCGAATAAGGCCACAGGTAGATGATGAATAGCCCCTGCCAGAGGAAATAAAAGAGGAGCGAAAGGGGAGTGGAGTTTGCAGGAGACAATTAGTTCGCTTAATTTGGTTCGTGACTCTCTGAGACTCCTTGCCAAGTTTTGCAGATATCGCCCTGGCAGCTCTCCGAGCAAGATAAGGTCTATGACTGTAAATCCTCCCTTGAAAGATTTTGCTGGATGTGAATGAGCAGAATTCAGAGTCAGTTAATAAAAGGGTTTTTTGTCGAGACCAGGAGGTTGCTTCATGCTCTTGGGAAGCCTCAGTCAGAACAACTCTGTGTTTGGGACCTAGACTCTTGTTGGAGAATGGTGAGGCAGATAAACAATTACATAATCACTGTGTTGAATTTTCCAGGGAATTGGAGATTAAAACCATTGAGGTCAGCTCAGAACTAGAAGACAACTTTTGCAGATGTGACTGAATCTGTCTCTGTGATTGTCTGATATCTGAGATGGCGACTCTCAAGGAAATGATCATAGTTCTGTCTTATAAGTATATGGCTATAGGCTATATTTCCTGTACAGTATGTGGAAGTTGTTGCTTTTAAAATAAAATAGTCCCACAATCTGTCCCTATATGAAAAGGCAGAAATGGGGAAGAGGGGAGCCAGTATAACGAGAACCCCTTTTGCAATCTTTCTGCTTCCTTTGTAGATAGAACAAGAGACAGAAGACCTTTCCCCTCTTGCTCATAACCACAGAGCAAAACATGCCCCAGTTATGTATTTTTTTCCCCTGTTGTGGTCTACCTAAGGTTACCTTCATCTCTGCCCCGGCCCATGAGAAAGACACATTTAAGTAATACAGTTAAAGTCATAGTTTCCCCTTTATTCTGAAACTGTTGCTCTTGAAGAGAAGTCAACTGACTATAGAGATGGTAACAGAAGTGACAGAGAATGGATTTTGCTGTTGTTCAATTAGTCATTTCCAATTCACTGGGCCCTGATGGATGTAATCCCACCAGGCTTGTAAACTGTTTCCTTCATCAATGATTATATTTAGCCACCTTTTCTTCTCTTGGTCCTTTTTTTTTTAAAATCATGGCTACCATCACCACTCCTGTGAATTTTTGAGCTTAGGAAAATCTGCTCTCTTACTGCCTCAGCTCCTTCCTTGACATTTTCCATTGGTTGGCATTGCCTATTGAGACAATCATATGTCTGTCTGTCTGTCTGTCTGTCTGTCTCTGTCCGTCCATCCATCCATCCATCCATCCATCATCTATTATCTATCATCTATCTGTCTCCTATAACAGGGGTGTCAAACTCTTGACCAGTGGGCAGATGTATCAGGGTCTGGCCATTGTCACCCCTGGTTTAGTGAAGAGGAAAAAAAGTCATGATATGTCACGTGACGACAACATGACGCTGCGGGTTTGACGCCCCTGTCCTATAGCTACCTATATTTATATAGCCACCCATCTCATGAAAAGCAACCCTGGGCAGCATTCATTATTTATTTATTTATTTGTAAAATGTATTGGCATACAAAATTAAAGCTATCAAATGGTCCTTGCACTTTCCTCTTTCATCTTCAGGTCAAGATTCCTTAAGCCTTCCTTGTTCCCAATCATCACAGAGATATATAAGCATAACTTGTGTTGACGTTTCTCCAATAAATTCTGTTTCCATTTTCTATTTTTTTTCTACATTCAGGATTTCTCAAGATATATTTTGCATATCTCTCTATATAAAAATGGCTCTGTGTGTGTGTGTGTGTGTGTGTGTGTGTGTGTTCCAGCATTACTCTGGAACGCCTCGAGCAATTTCAACCAAACTTGGTACACAGATGACTTACTCTCTGAAAACAAATACTGTGGCGGTAAGACACCCCTAACACCCCTAAGGAAACATGATATCTTATTCACAGCTCTGTCTGGAAAATATTGAAATTGCATACTCTTTCTGCATGGCAGTCTGTTTAAGAAGTTCATTCTGTGATGATGAAGTAATCTATAAGAAAGCAAAGTTATTTCCATCCTGCCCCTTTCTTAATATTTGTTGCTTCAGTGACTACGGAACTGTTCTGTGAAATTTTCGTCTTGCCCTTATCTTAGATTACTAGGAACTTCACCCCCACATACGTATCACTCACATATAGTATCACATGAACCAGAGGTGGATTTCAGCAGGTTCTGACCAGTTCTGGAGAACCGGTAATGGAAATTTTGAGTAGTTCAGAGAACTGGTAAATACCACCTCTGACTGGCCCTGCCCACATCTATTCTCTGCCTCCCGAGTCCCAGCTGATGGGGAGGAAATGGGGATTTTGCAGGATCCTTCCCCTGGAGTGGGGAGGGAGCGGAGATTTTGCAGTATCCTTCCCCTGCCTCTCCCACCAAGCCATTCCCTGCTCACCAAGCCATGCCCACAGAACCGGTAGTAAAAAAAATTGAATCCCACCACAGACATGAACTCCCAGATGTGGATCTACCTATTTCAACTGATCACAATTTGCTGTGGCATAAATTGAAATTTCTAATGGGTCAACAGACAATAAGCATGAGCCACAAGTTCTCTAAAAGTTGTTTTTTCTTGGCTGCAACAACGTGCATTTCTTCTGTCCTTGAGAGGGTAGAAAATTATGCCAACGTAAGTGGCTGTATCCCAGCAGCTATGCTGTATTCCCAGTAGTGAAACTGGCAATGGAGGACGTCCTTAAAGTTTTAATGTAGGACAATTGAAGGGCAGTGCAAATGATCATACTGTAAGATGCCCAGAGTCACTTGAGAGTGGGATGGGTGGCATATAAATGAAATAAAATAAATAAATTTAAAAATAATAATAAAATAAAATAATAAAATAAAATAACATAAAATAAAATAACATAAAATAAAATAATAACATAAAATAAAATAATAATAAATAAATAAATAAATAAATGCCAAAATACTACTTTTAAACTGAAACAGTTTATTAATTTAAGAAACTCCATGTCATAAGAATATATCCTTTAAACATTGTTAACAGCACAGTTTTGTATCATGATGAGTGGGATATGAGTTTCTTTTCTAATTTGCTCATAATCACAATACAATTATATTCCAACAACCACGTTTTTTTCCTGCTTTGTTCCCTCAAGCTGCCTTTACCTTTCTCCCCAGGCCATAGTGAGACAGGATTACTATGAGTCATCTTCAGTTATACTTGTGTTAAAGTACAGTAGTTATTTTCTCTTTTCTTCTGACAATATCCGGGGGCACCTTAATCTTTAGGCTTGGCTGCTCATTATATTGGAGGGAAATCGGGTGATTTACATGAGTACAAGCAGAGCAGCAAAGATATTGGGAATGGAAAAAGCAAATTTAAGGTTGGTATTCTTTTCTGCCAAAACAAGATTAGGTGGACAACACTTCAACTCAGCAGTGTGAAAAGACCCTAAAATGAGACAATTACAGTACTAAGGAACATCAGAGCTTTAGACGACAGTAGAAAAATATGATGGAAAGCAGCAGTAAATCATCTCCATGTTATTATCTAGGAACTGCAAGTTTCCTTAATAGTATTGAGATTTTCTGAACACCTTTAGTGGGCTCTGCTGTTTCCTGTTGTTCATATTCTAGCCTTCTCTGCTAAGACATGTAAAATTGGAGACAACCTCTTTAGTCCAAAGTTAAACCCTACATACTTTTTTGCTACAACTACTAATCACACTTTTAGATATACTGTACTTGTTTTTCTCATATATTAACAAATAGGATAGAATAGAGCAGGCGCGCATGCTGTGAACTGTGGTAACAAAATATGAAACCCACCGCTGGGGATAGCCCACACATCTGTATGTGATATATATGTTTGCAATAGATATCATGACACAAGAGACATAATTTCAGTGTGTACATTATGTGATTACGTTTTCATGCATAATGTCTATGGAAATTCTCAGTCGACAAGGTCATGCTATTTAAAAAGGCAACTGGACTGTCTTTGTTTTTCCTTTGTATTTCGGTTCTCATCCAAGAAGCTTCTTCGGGTCTGACGGAATGAGGAGAATGGAAGAATCTATAAATGCAGTCCACCTGCATTTGAAAGGCAAAAGTTACTCTTTTGAAGACAGCAAAGTCCACATTCTGGACAGAGAGGATTGCTGGTTTAAAAGAGGGGTCAAAGAGACCATTTAAATTAAGATTGAACAGCCCTCTCTCGATAGAGAGGGAGGGATGTGACATCACTATCTCCTGTTCCAAGAAGGTTCTGCACCCATTTGCACTATTCAGAGACCCTGAGGCCACAGATAATAATACAATACAATAATACAATAGCAGAGTTGGAAGGGACCTTGGAGGTCTTCTAGTCCAACTCCCTGTCTAGACAGGAAGTCCTATACCATTTCAGACAGATGGCTATCCAACATCTTCTTAAAGACTTCCAGTGTTGGGGCATTCACAACTTCAGGAGGCAAGCTGTTCCACTGATTAATTGTTCTGTCAGGAAATTTCTCCTCAGTTCTAAGTTGCTTCTCTCCTTGATTAGTGTCCACCTAACTGAAGAAGCTTTTTGGATGAGAAGCAAAATGTCTTCAAGAAAACAAAGTAAGTCCAGTTGCCTTTCGAAAAAGCACCTTTGGATTTTCATATACCTGTCACCATCATAGTAGTTTGCTTTGGATACTGCTGGTAGGGAAGCTGGCCCTATAGATTTTTGTTTATCTTTCTTCTTGAGAAGATAGTTTTAAATTCAGGGTTATCATATTTTTCAAAAGAACTCAGTTGAAAAGCTCTGAAATATATATATTTAAACCTCTTATAACTAACCCTAGAGAACCTAAGCATCAGAGCAAAAGGTTTAAAAAACACAAATTTAATAAAAGCCTGGATAGGAGTGTGCAGATTGAGGTACTTATGTGGCAAACCATTAATTTTTATGCGACACAACAGTGCATCTAAACTGACAAGTTCTAGAGAGGCCCAGATAGGCATAATTCATCTTTTGTTATCCCCACTTCTGCAAAAATAAAAATAAAAATGAGACTCTCCCATATAGAACTTTTATACAATAGCATAATTATTGATGTGGTTGATGCCTTTATCATTCTGTGACAGGGTCATTACAAAGGTGGGCATTGCTGCAGATAATTGCCTGCTTTGTTGCTAGATCCCAGATATCAGAAAAGGATTGTTTTGATTAATTTGACAAAGCAACTGTCAATCTCCCAAAGAGAGTAGTTTTCTTTTTTCTGTTTGAATATATTATTATTATTTTTACATTTAAAACAATGCAGTACCGCGAAGTCGAAGTGACCGTACATTCACATTATATACAGCTAGTCTCAACCATTAACAATTAGCCTACTTAATACATTGTCTATCCTCCTGTCCAATCTCAATATATACAGTTTGTTCCAGTTTTGTCACCTTGTCTTATACCAATCATAAAATCTGTTCCAGACTTCAAAATATTCTGATTCCCCTTTATTTTTAAGTTCAAGAGTGAGCCTATCTGCTTCCGCACAGGACAACACTTTTCTGATTTTATCTAGCTCTGATGGTGTATTTTCTTTTTTCCGATATTGTGCATAAGTTATGCGCGCCACAGTTAGTACATGTATAATTAGATAAAGTGTATCTTTCTTAAACCTCTCCGGTATTATACCTAGGAGAAAATTTTCTGGTTTAAACAAGATTTGGTCTCCCACCATTTGTTCTAACCATGATTGAATCATTTTCCAATATTTTTTGCCTCATTGCACGTCCACCACATATGATAAAAAGTGCCTGGTGTTTTTTTACACTTCCAACAATTTGGAGCCACATTTTTAAATATTTTGGAGAGCCGTGCTGGGGGCAGATGCCATCTGTAGAACATCTTATAAAGATTTTCTTTATACACTGTAGCCATTGTTAGTTTCTGATTAAGTATCCAAAGTTTTTCCCACTTAGCCAATTCCACATTATAACCAAAATTTTTCACCCAGGTGACCATAGTTTCTTTGACATGTTCCTCCTCTAGTTTATATTCCAACAAAAATCTATACAACACTTTGATCAGCCTGTTTTCTGTCTGTATCAAAAGTTTATCTAATATTGTGTAATCTTTGGCAATACCTTCCTTCTTCCTATCCTGTGCAAACCTTGATTGTATATGTACCGTAAGTAGGACCACCATTCTACTTGTACCCCTTGTGATGCCAATTCTAATCTAGTTTTGATCTCCCCCTGTCTGTTCAATAACTCTTTATATGTAACTATATTTTCCATATTAATTAAATTTGGGTGTATGTATGCTTCCATCGTAGATAGCCAAATGGGTGTTTTGGTATAGTGGTCGTGTTTAATTTTGTTCCATATTAATGACAGGGACTGTTTGATGTAGTATCTATTGAAATATTTGTGTGCAAATCATTTTTCATACCAAAGGAAGGCATGTCATCCTACTTGGAGGTCATGACCTTCCAATTTGAGTAATCTTTTATTTCTCAACATTATCCATTCTTTTAAACATGTTAGAGTGACCGCAGTATAATAAAGTTCCCAATCTGGTACGCCAAATCCTCCTTTTTCCTTAGTGTCTTGCATAGCCTTGAGTTATTGGTTTTCTTCCCTGCCCAATAAATTTTGAAACCAATTGATTCAAATCCTTAAAAAAAACCTTTTCTCATTTAATGGGGATATTCTGAAATAGGAAAAGAAATTTTGGCAATACATTCATTTTTATGACAGGGATCCTACCCATCAGGGACAATTGTAGGTTTTTCTACCTTTCTAAGTCTTTCTTAGTTTATTGATCAAATTAGTATAGTTACCTTCAGAGAGAGTAGTTTTCAATGCCAAAAACAATGTTGAGGAACAGCAGTACTAGTTAGAGTCTCCCCAACAACATACAGATAGAAGATCTAGATCAGGGCTACCAAAATCCCCCCCCCCCACGGCCAGATGTGCCACGCACTGGCCACACCAATGTCTGGTTTAGCAAAGGGGGGAAAAGTCCCGATATGCCTCGTGATGATGCTGTGATGCCATATGACACCCTAATCTAGATTATCTTTCTCCAGCCATTCTCTTTGAAGCAAATTCCAAATATGTGCCAAAACCTAAGAGCCTATTCAAAAATAATAATAATGAATAACTAGCTAGGTTGCACTGGTTTTATTTGGAGTTGTTTGTTTATGGTTGTTGAATCCCTTGTTCTTCCTACATTCGCTTTTCTGATTAGGACAGTTTTCCTTTGTGGCTAATCTGTTGGGGTCTTTATGCCACGTGAAGGGTGGGACTGCCATTCCATCTTTATATCCTCTCTTTTTTCTTTCTTTCTCTCCTTGTCCTGTCCGTTTTATGCCTCTTTTTTCCCCCAGGAAGCTGTTTGGCGGCAAGGAACATGGAGCAGGTGGCCGGCTCTGAATGTTCGCGTTTTGGTTTTAGCTAAGAGATGCATAGAGTTAATCTGAAGGCTGAAGGTGTAGAAACTGATGTGATTACACTAAGAAAAATACAGAATTCCCTCCTGTTCTGTTGCAGGTGTACTGTAGCTGCTGTTTTAGTCCACCTTTCTGAGTTCAAAGACATGGTTCACTTAAGATCCCTTCAGCCATTGGCTAAGGTTCCAGTTGCTCTCTTTAGAATGTTCTCCTGCTATATTCTACTATTTTCAAATTCTTCTTCCTACTTCTAATTCCCCTGCAGTTCTGAGGCTTTTGGGGAAGTGGTGGGGAGGACTCTCCCTAAGTTCCCTGTTCCAGATCCTCTGTTAACTGCAGCTTTTATCTTCTTTCACCTTCCTTCTTTTGGGTCCTATTTCCAATCTCTTTTTCTTCCCATATAGTAAAGGAGGGAGGAGAGTTATGTATGTTTGTCACATTGAGTTATTGATAAAAATAACAAAGGGGGAATATTTTTTTTTACAAAGGATAATCTTAGTCTAATACTAATTAGAATAACAGAGTTGGAAGGACCTTGAAAGTCTTCTATTCCAACTCCCTGCTTAGGCAACTTCTGGAGGCAAGTTGTTTCACTGATTAATTGTTCTAACTGTCAGGAAATTTCTCCTTTGTTCTAAGTTTGCTTCCCTTCTTGATTAGTTTCCACCCATTGCTTCTTGTCCTACCCTCAGGTGCTTTGGAGAATAGCTTGACACTCTCTTCTTTGTGGCAGCCCCTGAGATATTGAAACACCGCTGACTGATTTAATGTATCCTGTAGCTCAGCTTCATAATTTAAAGGTTCCAGATTTCCATCATCTTCTCTAAAGAACTCTCTCACTCTTTCTATGAGTATTTGAAATTCAACATCAGCACCTCCAGTAATACTTTCAAAGGACATAGCAGGAAGAATTGTTCCACTATGGAGCTAGAGCTCAGAATTTGAAGATCAATGAGGTATCTCTTATGTACACCCAATGAACTTAATTGTTAAAGAGAGAATTAATTTTGGTTGCTCATCGCCTGTAATGATAATTAACAATTCAGTCCAGAAACTTACTTCAGGAGCTATGACTGATGGAAAAAAAATGAAAATGAAAAACAGATAGCATGATGTCATGTACACTTATAAAAAGAACACTAATATTATTATCTTGTTGTCCTCCAAGATATGAACAGGTTAACAGTGATGATTGATGAATTTTACAGTAGTTATTCCTATGATTTCCTTATGAGCTGAAAGCATAATATATTGACTGACTGTTGGACACACAAATAGATACACCAATTTCATTGTATTTATTTTGTACAATGACAATAAAGGCTATACTACTAATACTATACACCTACAGGCAGATACAACTTTATGTATCAATACTACCAATAGCAATAGACTTACTGTATATACCGTTTCACAGTGCTTTACAGCCTTCTCTAAGTGGTTTACAGAGTCAGCATATTGCCCCCAACAATCTCATTTTACCCACCTCGGAAGGATGGAAGGCTGAGTCAACCTTGAGCCAATGAAAATCGATCTGCTAGGAGTTGGCAGAATTAGCCTGCAAAACTGCATTCTAACCACAGTGCTACCATGGCTCCTACAAATACTAGATCATATAAATATTAGATCATTGCAAATATTAAGACAGTTACGGAAATATCAGACAGCAACATGTTTTTATACTGCTGCTAAAGTAAAAAAAAGCTATTCTGAATAATCAAATAATGCTAGCAATGTTAAAAAAAACAGCACAACAAATTTTTGCACAGGTGATTCTCTTTCTGGGGTAATTGTAAGATCCTTCTATAAAGCATTTACAACAAATAATGTTCAGTCTAGGCTTATCATAGGCAACCTTTAAATATTTTATCAGGGACATCAGTAAGTAATTGGAAAAGCTGGTATATATCTTAAATTAAATTTGCTCAGATTATATGTATCATTGATCATTTTGCTAAAATATTAGGACATACCCAACTGCTTTTCTTGGTATTAAAAACAAACTTGCTTGGGATAATAGATCATCCAAATATGCTAAATGTAAAAAGAATTTTACTGCAGAAATTTTGTATTTTTTTTTTTTGATATGAGGCAAAAGCTGAATTATCCTTTGCCCTATTGATCCTTGCAGTTGGCAAAATAGAGAAGTAGAGCTGCCCACAGAATTTTCATCTATTCGTTTTTTTCTGTCTATTCTGCTTTTGTGAGGAATCTTCATTTATTCAATGCCAACTTCCTCTCAGATAAATGCAAGGAAATATTCAGAAGGAGTGTTTCAAAGCCACCAAATCCTGTGTTGACATTATCAACATATGGCTTATTAATGAAGATTTCTAGCCTGTTTTCTGCTTTAGTTGTAAGGAACCTTTTAACAATTTCAAAAATATCAAGTGGGAGCTAGTATGTCCACAGCACATATAGTATATGAAGAGGAAGAAGCTGTTGGTGAGAGTTTAGATGATGAAATGTTGAGCATTCGCAGTTTTCTTGAAAGCTTTTGCCCTAGATGTGGTAGGCGCAAGACAAACACTGTGCCCCAAAGTGTCTGTTCACATTTTAAACGTTCTTAATAAAAGATAATCATTCAGGAAAAAGACTGAAAACTGATTTTAGAAGATAAAATGTCTCTATGACGGTGCTTTGGAAATTGATATCTGCCCAGAGCCTTTTGAGATTGGGCAGTATAGACATAGAATAAATAAGCATTTAGAGCCAGTTTGGACTAGGAGTTAAGGCACCAGGCTAGAAACCAATAATATTGTTAGATATACAAATACTGTTTCAAGGAATCAATATATAACATTTTAGCAAAGTGCATATATACCTATAGAATGTCATTTTGTCTCTTTTTTCCAACAGCTCCTGCTTCCAGGCCTCCGATCTCTTTTTATTTATTGTTTTCTCTGTAAGTGATGTTCAAGGATTTATGAAACATTAATTCATTCAGGGAAAAAACTGAAAACTGCTTTGAAAAGATGAAATGTCTCTTTAATATTGTTTTGAAAGTCAAGAAGTACAAAGCAATTAAAGATGATATGATTACAGCAATAAAAATAATAATCTTTGTCCTCGTTTTTGATCCTTAGGCTATGTAATTTGATAATCCACTAGTGTAGGAAAAAAACAAAACATTTTGTTGAATCTTGAGTTCATAAAGACAGCAGTTCTTTTCACAAATTGGAGCTTCAGTTACTTATAGTACCAAATTAATTAAACGTTTCTGACCTTTTTTATGACATGAAGAATTTTGGAAAACTACTCTTTGTTTAGAAAAAGGGATGCAAATAGTACTGAACAGAACTGGATTATGGCTATAAAGCTACTAACACACATACACAAATGAATTTTTAGGCTTACAGTACCTATAGTTCTCTAATATACCCTGAATTGTTTGAAACCTTTTAACATCTTTCTTTAATCTTTTACTTTATATATTCATTTTTTTTCCATTTGAAAAGTTATTAGCCTGTTTATTAAAGCTATAATTTGCAATATTGCAAGAAAAAAATGGACTAAAAACCGAAGTGTTCATAGCAGAATGGAAGAATGGTATAGTGTACAATTTCTCTAAGACAATTGGACATTTCAATTTGAGGACATTTGAGACACCTTATAAGTGTATTCAAATAAGGGCATCTTTAAACCTTTCCTCCTATCATTTTATTTATTTTGGTTTACATGGTTCTCCATCTCACCATGGTGACTCTGTGTGGTTAACAAAGTAAAACAAACAAACAAACAACAAACAAACAAAGCCCTATTTTAGTCATGAAGTGGTTCTGGGGAGCTTATAATTAGATGTTTTTAGTTATAGACCTATACCATAAGTCTCTGCATCAAAACTTCAGTAGACAAATATACAGCTTTACCTTTCTGATTCCAAAGTTGCTTAGCAAAGAAGGCATAAAAGACACCTTTGGGTATTTGACCTGGTCAATTGTATTTGGTTTACCCCAGATGACCTTGACTGATCTTGAAAGTTATGCAGGATTGGCCCCGATTAATACTTGGATGAGGGACCAAGGAAATTCCTGGGTTATAAACTAAGATGGGCAGTTGAAAAAAAATTACAGAAGCAAGCATTAGCAAGACATTTCTGTACTGTCTCCAAGAAAATTACATGTATATGAAAATGCCAAGAAAAAAGCTCAAATCTAAATAGACTTAAATGTATTTTGGTCACCCCACTAGGAATAGATGGTTGTTTTGTTAAGAGCTAACCAAATTACACACAGTATATATTAATTCATACCTTTATGCCCTAATATATGTTTATTAATGTACCTATTATTTTCTTTTTTATGCATTTTTGTTAGTTTTTATTTTTCTCATTTGTTGATGCATTGTTTTATAAGGAAATTAATAACTGCCCAGAGCCTTTTAAGATTGAGAAGCATACATATAGAATAAATAAACTTTTAGAGCCAGTTTGGGCTACGGGTTAAGGCAACAGGCTGGAAACCAGTAAACTGTGTTCTAGTCACATTTTAGGCATAAAAGCCAGGTGGGTGACTTTGAGTCAGTCAATCTCTCTCTCTCCACCTAACTCATCTCACCAGATTGCTGTTTGCCTACCTTGGTAAGGATCTGGGATAGGCAAATCAGGGTGTTTGACAGTGTTACAGAAATCGTCACAGGTTGAAAGCAGTTGCAAGTAAAGCTGCCTTCTGCAATTGACTGATGGTAAATTTGTCAATGCCTATGGTGTTTAGGTGGTGCTCCAGTTGTTTTGGGACTGTACCCAAGGCGCCTCTTACTATTGGTTATAGGCCCTCTTGCTTGCCTTTGCCATAGTCGTTCTATTTCTATTTGTAGGTCTTTGTATTTTATTATCATCTCCAGTTCTTTCTCTTCTATTCTGCTGTCTCCAGGCACTGCCACATCCACTATCCAGACTTTTTTGTCTTTCTTATCAACAACTGTTACATCTGGGGTGCTGTGTGGCAGGTGCCTGTCTGTCTGGATAAAGTCCCAAAGCACTTTAACTTCTTCATTTTCTATGACTTTTTCTTCTTTATGGTCCCACCAGTTCTTGCTTACAGGCAAATGATATTTCTTGCAGATCTTCCAATGCACCATTGCTGCTACTTTGTCATGCCACTGCTTGTAGTCAGTTTGTGCGATCTTCTTGCAACAGCTAACTAGGTGGCCCACTGTTTCTTCAACTTCTTTCCGCCCCAAGTTTTTTATTTTTATTTTTTACAAATATATTGAATCAATGTGTAAATAATGTGGTACCTGGGTATCATACATTCTAATACAAGTAAAACTGAAAAGTTAAAAGTGAATCATAATTATTACATTAAATCAACTTATGTTCTAATGACAACAATGATAATGATAATGATAATAATAATAATAATAATAATAATAATAATAATAATAATAATAATCCATTCAAACCACTACATTAGCTGAAACAAACCCTCCCCCCTCTCTTACACACACACACACACACACACACACACACACACACTCAACTCCACATTAGCTGCCCTTGGAAAGCATTCTTTTCCTAAGTATTTGCATATAGAATGTGAATTGGTCCATAGGGCCCAACAATTATACTTACTTTTAAATTTCAAATGGGCGAATGTTCCTTGGTGCCAATATAGCCCTAATTAGCTGTGTAGATTGTTCCTTGGGGCTAACCCTCCTCCTCTTTATTTCCTGACAGTTGAAAGATCAGCTCTTTGGTGAGGTATCAGGAGATTATCATTATAAAAGAATATTGTATCAGATAACTCTTTAAGAAAACGGATATAGTTCAATTAGCTTGTACAAATGTGCTTTTGTATATGATGTTGTTAGCGGTCTCTGATAACCAGCAATTATCAGATTAGCCCAGGGGTGTCCAAACTTGGGAACTTTAAGACTCGTGGACTTCAACTCCCAGAATTCCCTGGGGAATTGGCTGGGGAATTCTGGGAGTTGAAGTCCACAAGTCTTAAAGTTCCCAAGTTTGGACACCCCTGGATTAGCCCAAACTTGAACATGGAGCCATGCAGTAAGGTTTTTTTTTTTTTTTAAGTTTAAGGTAGGAGCCCATAGGGAGTTTTCTTGTACAACTCAAGCTAGGACTTTTATGGGCAAAGCCCTCTAAATAACGTTTGTGTTAAATGCTTTATACTAATTATTTGTATGTGCATATTTTACAAGGAGTTCTTTATAGTCAACACCTAGTAAAAAAGACATACAGGTAGCCCTCAATTTACAACAGTTAGTGACTGTTCAAAGTTACAATGGCACTGAAAAAGTGACTTATGACTATTTTTCACATTTACGACCATTGTGGTCTCTCCATGGACATGCGATCAAAATACAGATACTTGGCAACTGACTCATATTTATGAAATTTGCAGTGTCCTGGGATCCTATGATCCCCTTTTTCTGACCTTTTGACAAACAAAGTCCATGGGGAAGCCAGAGTCACTTAACAACCGTGTTACTAACTTAACAACTACAGTGATTTACTTAACAACTGTGGCAGGAAAGGTAAAATGGGGCATAACTCACAAATATCTCACTTAATATATAGTGAGTTATACAGTATATAGCGATGTAAGAACAGCAGTATGAATATTTTGGGCTGCCCTAATATCCTGGCTCTAATGTTTGGAGGAAAGCCCAGGTCATAGCAGTCTTTGGAAAGCCAAGCCAATCAAGGAGAGAAGCAACTTAGAACTAAGGAGAAATTTCCTGGCAGTTAGAACAATTAATCAGTGGAACGTCTTGCCTCCAGAAGTTGTGAATACCCCAACACTGAAAGTCTTTAAGAAGATGTTGGATAGCCATTTGCCTGAAACGGTATAGGGTTTCCTGCCTAGGCAGGGGGTTGGACTAGAAGACATCCAAGGTCCCTTCCAACCCTGCTATTGTATTGTATTGTATTGTATTGTATTGTATTGTATTGTATTGTATTGTATTGTATTGTATTGTATTGTATTGTATTGTATTGCAATGCATTGCATTGCATTGCATTGCATTGCATTGCATTGCATTGCATTGCATTGCATTGCATTGCATTGCATTGCATTGCATTGTATTAAGTTGGTTGGGTGCCTTCTGAATTGGGGGTCCAGTGTGCTCTATGCTAGATATGAATGTGCACTAGCTTCAACCAATTCTAAGTCCTAGCTGGGCTGTTTCAGAGGGTTTTTCTGATTTTCCAAGGCAAAATTGGGTTCCTTCCAAAATAACTACAACTACAAAATCTTGTTATTTATCACTTCAAAAGGTTACAGAAAGGCAAAGTACTTTCATTTTTAAAAACTTTTTTCTATTTAAATATCCTGGCTGGCTATCCATTAAATAAAGGACCATTGCTCACAGTCAAGTTAAAGTATTATCCAACTACTTCTGAGCAAGCAAACAAAAAAAAAAGAAAGAAAAAATCTGGTATAACAATGTGCTGCTCCATGGTTGATCCCTAGTGTACAACAATAACAAAAAAGATAAATTGTGCTTTCCACTACCATTGAGGGTCAGATTAACAACAACAACAAAAAAAAAAAAGATTGGTGGATTCCTGATACTTCATTTACCTTCTCACCAAACATTATTTACTTGCAGAAAAAAACAATCATTCTCCTTAATGGTGGGATGAGGGAGTTTAGATGCTCATAAAGTGGCTTTAGCTTCAACTTCCTCAACTAATAGGTGATGGCTGCATCTCACAAGCATCAGTCACAAGAATGCTAAACCTGAATGTATAAGATGCCCATGTAAGGAAATACCTTACAGTAATTGTTAAGAGTGAGATGCCTCTGTAGAAGCCAGGTATACAATTTGGTGTAGTGGCTAAGGCAGTGGTGGTTAACCATTTTGTCCTCCCGTGCCGAAATCGCATGCACATGCGTGACAGTGCGTGTGTGCATGCCCATACCCATAATGCAATGCGCCCTGCACACTGCACATGCACGCATGACTCCCCATGCTCCCTCCACCCCCGCACATGCATGCAACCTCCTCCCAGCACCCCGTTATGGGCCTAGCAGGCCTTCCTGAAGCCTCCTGAAACCAAAAACGGGGATGGGGGCCAGCACCCCCCCCCACAGCCCATTTTGGGCTTAGCAGGCCTCCCTGAAGCCTCCTAAAACAAAAAATAGGTCATGGGGAGACACTGCACTCCCCCACAACCTATTTTGGGCCTAGCAGGCCTCCCTGAATCCACCTGAAACAAAAACAGGGTGCAGGGGCGCACCGTCCTGGGTTCCTCCCCCCCCCCCATGCAAGCGTGTGTGATCCCCTGTGTGGCAGAGACCCCAAAATTGGCTCGCTGGCAGAAGTCGCGTGTGGAGGAGCTGAGCTGGATGACAGTTTGCATGCCCGCAGAGAGGGCTCCACCTGCCACCTGTGGCACGCTTGCCATAGGTTCGCCATCATGGGCCTAAGGCGCTGGCCTAGGAACCAGGATATTGTGAGTTCTAGGCTTCACTTAGGCATGAAAGCAAGCTGGAGCGAGTCATACTTTTTCAACCCAACCCACCTAACAGAGTGGGTTATTGTAGGGAAAATGCAACCAAATGATTGATGAAACATACTGAATCACTTCCATAGCAAACATTTAATTTATTTTATTTAATTGTCATATCAGAATGTAAAAGCACTTTTGAAAATGATGCCAGAGTTGTCGAGATAAGACAGAAAACAATATTTAAATGCTATTGGAAATAAGAATGACTTTAAGCTGGGTCAGGTATAGTTTTGGGATGTGAAGAAAACAATGAATAATGATTGGTCATGCTATGATTAGGTAGAGATAAGTGAGACTGAACTTTAAATCCCTCTCAGGTGAGTCACACAGTGGCATGTAGAGTTTCAGTGACAGCTCACCATGAAAGCAGGGAGCAGCCTGTCTGCTGCATAGTGAATGAGTAAAACAATCTTTCTGCCATTGCTGTGGACTCAGCCCAGAAGGAAGTTCCGCCTTTCAAACCTGAATTTGGACTAATTAAATTAATCTCCCAAATCACCAGTTCTGAAAATTTTCTCATTCATTTCACCAGCAGATGGCAGGGTTGCACAGCAGTTGATAATTCCTAGAAATCAAACCCCCCCTTTTAAAATTGAAATTTTATTTCTTTTAAAATGAAATTGAAAAAAGGCAGAGATGCTAATTAAACTGTACATCTGTACATCTATGAGGGAAGTTCGATTGAAAATCTGTCTACTCTGATCAAGCTATATCTACTTTTGCAGTTGTGATGTATTACATCCCCTTCTTTCTGCTTTTGAAAAAGTTGTGAGACACATCTTTTAACCTGGCATTTAAAATTATGTTAAGTAATTATATTAATATAATATAATATATGTTAATAATATTAATATAATATGTGTTAAGTACTTATATTAATAATCATAGAAACATTATGTTGTGATTATTGATATTTTATGGGGGACATTTTTGGCAGAATAGCAGGAATCAAAACTAATAAATATATAAGTAATGTTCTATGTCTTCTGTTGGTGTACAATTTTAATATTATATTGTATTTCACCTACATACTTTTCAAAGCTAAATATTTTGAATAAATGAATGGAGATTCTTCTAGTGTATTGGGCTAGTATTGATTATTCAAGTAAGCCTATATTCTTGCATTGAATTTGGATTCCCTTGGACTGCTGGTATATGCTGTAATTCTTGCAGATTCACTTGGGTTAGTTCTGTAAGTTTCCATAAAGCAAGCAGAAGAAAACCTAAATCACCTGTAGTTTGATGAATAAAAAAGTAGAAAGAGTCCCCTTCCTGAATTAAAACTTTGAGATGATTAATATACCCTCATAAATTGTTGTAGAATTTAGCCATATTAGATCTTACTGAAATTATCCAACTGTAACTTAGCCAAGGGCATAATTAATTATAAGGTAGGCTTCTAAAGATAACTGTGTTTGCTTAGAAATTTAATAATTTATAACCTCCTTGTGCAATGCAGGAGGTCAACCATCATTGTTATCCACAGAATAAGGAGGCAGGCTCTTTTCTTCTTAATTCACCTCTACTTCTTAATCCAAAGACAACAGTGATGCTGTAGAGATTATTATTCACACTTATCCAGGCGAAATATCTGACAAAATTTTTGAGATATTGAATGTGGCGGTCTTTGTAGTAAATTGGATGCACTAACTGAAAATACTATGAAATATGAACAGAAATTTATAAATACTTCTAGTATTTACCAGCGGTATTATTACATTTATGTATGAATTTGAACACCGTAAGTCCCCTTTTAAAACTTTACTCCAGTCAAAATAGATATCAGATTGAAATCTTAGGAATGCATTTAAGATATAAACTTGAAAAAGGCAAATTGTGTCAGTACTGTAAGCTTCGAGGGGAAAGGCTGATTGTTGCTGGGCCTAAAGAAAAACAAACATGGAGTACATGTAGTAATTATTTTCTCCATTAATGCAGTTTGAAGAAATCTGCTCCTCTGAAAGCTGCAAGAAACAATAATACAAAATGGAAAACTAACAGGTCACAAAAGAAAACCTAAAGGATGTTATGATCGACTGTTTCACAGAGCATGATTTTACAATTATAGCATCTGTAAACATTGTAGTAGTTGTTTAGAGGATGTGATGCTTTCATCACCATAATGAAAACCACTGCAAGCTCTGCTTTTTTTGGACAAATGAGTAGGATCTATGCCTTCCAGCAAAGGAGAACCTGCTACAGCCTGAGCAGTCTACCTTACTATTGAGCAGTGCCATTAGAAAGTTACTCCTAATGTTAATCCTAAATTACCTCTTTGTAGTTTCCCACCCAAAGCTGTCCAATGGGTACAATGACAGAGATTTATTTACTTTTTTGAAAACTCAAATTTGTCCCTTAATTTGATTATGTATCATAACATGGCAAAATAAAGGTCTTTTGAAAGTAACACAGCTGGTTAAGTGAATCTGGCTTCCCCATTGACTGTGCTTGTCAGAAGGTTGTAAAAGGCGACCAGGTGACCCCCCCAGAACACTGCAACCGTCATAAATATAAACCAGTTGCCAAGCATCCAAATTTGGACCATGTGGAAGCTGCAGTGGTTGTGTTAGTGTGAAAAATGGCCGTACATCAATTTTTTCAGTGCTTCTGTAACTTCGAATGGTCAATAAACAAATGGTTTTAAATTAGAGTCGGGCTACCTGTTTTGCTGCTGTGGAAGATGAAGGGGGAAATCATGGGAAGGGATCTGTTCTCCTCACTTGTTGCTATGGATGATGGGAGTTGTAATCTAAAAGCAGCTACAGAGACCCTGATTGGAAATAACCTGCTTCACCTGCTTCAGAGTGATCATCCTTGTCCATTTGTTCTTTTAAGGAGGCTGAACTAGAGGCCTTGTGAGACAGTAAAGATGTACCCAAAGTTTTGTTGGAAGAAATGTCCTTCTGGGTTCAGCTCCAAGAGGGGAAAAAGACACTGGAAACATGGAGGCTGCTTGGAAAGATGGTTTAATGGTGGACAGGACCACATGGCTTGAGCTCCTGAACAGAAAAGAGGGATCACATGCTTCCAGATGTTGGGGGAAGAAGCAGGAGGGGTAAAAAGAACTTGCTGAGAGTTCCTGGGTTTTTTATACTCTCTGTTCGGCCCCACTTCTCTGTTTCCTGTTCCTGTGTAAGAAATGTATTCTGATTGGTTGTCAGACATCCGGTGTGTGTGTGTGTGTGTTAGCTAACTTTGTAGGTTGTGTGTCTTTGGAGTCCCAAGCTTGCTTGAGTTCCCAGATGGCATGTGGTGAGTTACTGTGGCAGGCTAATCCCACCTTTGTTATGTAGAATAGACCGGCTCAGGCATTTTAATGGCCCATTGACAAAGGTGGGGGCTATTAAGAGTGAGTCTATTTCCTACCTAAAAACATGTTTCTCCATTTCTTATCCAGGAAAATATAAACTTTTCAATATTTCCTAGGATATTTCATTCTTCTAGGAGAGAGGTGGGTGCTAACTTCCTACGGTTTGAAACCTGCGACAGTGACTGATTGGCCCTGATATCTTCCTCTACTCCTGGGGACAACCCTTGCCTCCTTTCCTGTTCTTTTCTCTTCTGAGCCACTCTCTTGCCCCCTGCCTCCCTCCCTGCTCCCTTCTAGGCCTGCTGCCAGTGGGAGTCCTCCTCCTCCTCCTCCTGGAGTGACAGCCCGAGTGCCAGGGTCGCCTCCCAGGCCAGAGGCTGCTTTTGCACCACCTGGAGTGGAGCTTTCCAGCCAAACTTAGCGGCTTTCTTGCCCTCACCCTGCACCCTCTCCCCAGGCCCACTGGGAGATAAATGGTTTTTCCATCCAACATCAGCCTCTCTGAGCCGTGACCCAAGGGAGGCCAGGAGGGGAGGCGGAAAAAAAAAAGATGGAAAAACACTAAAAGTGCCTTGCCAAGGCTATTTTCAAACCTGCCTTTTATCAGCAAGGCCTGAATGCTGGTGTTTGAAGGAGGGGGGGGGGGGGAGGCCTGCATTAACCCTTTCTATTGCATGACAAAAGACAGGCGCCTTTTTAGTTGAAATAACTTCTATATTATTGCATGGCAAAATAAAGGTCTTTTGGAAAGCTACAGCTGTTCAGCCTGCGGAGAGGCTGCTGTAGTGAGATCCCAGCTGGAGCCTTAGCCTTGATTTTGAATGCCGAAACATTAGCCCCAGCAAGTTATTTTGTTGACTTACATGTGCCTTCATATTGAAAGGCATGCATTCATTAATCTGGGTGACACATGAGGCTTAGTGCATCTAATTAAGTGTACTGATTAAATGCAAGGATTGTAAGGAAGCCAGTTTGATGTAGTGGTTAAGGTGGTGGCCTAGGAAGCAGGAGATTGTGAGTTCTAGTCCTACCTCAGGTATGAAAGCCAACTGGGTGATCTTGGACCAACCACATTTTCTCAGCCCAACCTACCTCACAGGATTGTTGTCATGGGAAAAATAGGAGGAAGAAGGAGGATTGTGTATGATCACCGCTTTGAGTAACTTATAAAACAATTAAAGAAGCGATAAAAATCCAGTAATTAGTGACGTGCGGTGAGGTTTATGGCTGGTGAGGCACTGACACAGGGGGGGTTTCAAATTTTTTTAGACTCGTGGACTTCAACTCCCAGAACTCCACAGCCAGGCATGCTCAGTTCTGATTTAAAGCGACAGCATTTTTTTTCTCCTTTACGAAAGAAGTTTACTTCTTTCTTTTTCTTCTCCCTTCCCCTCCTCCCTCCCTCTCTCCCTCCCTCCCCCCTCTCTCAAACACACACACATACACACACACACAGAAAAGTTGGATTGGACTATCTCTCCTACCCCCTTCCCTCTCTCTCACTTACTCACTCTCTCTCAAACAAACACACACACACACACAAAGTTGGATTGGAGGGAAGAGCACCAGCGAGGAAACCACAGGAGAAGGCAGTGAAAGAGCCATACTGGAGCACACACACTTTCCCCCAGCCCCGGAAGGATCCAGCCCAGCTTCACTGATTAAAGGTTTGAAAAGGCAACGTGGCTCAGCCTGCAATCAAACTACACCCCAGGGAGAGCACAAGCGAGCCAGAGTCCTTCCCTCAAGCCTTTGCCCAAAGCCCCGCACCAGGAGGATGAAGTTTGAATTCCTCCCCCTCCCTCTGGCCCACACGTACCTTTTCCAGCAGTTTCAGAGAGGATTTCAACTCTGCTCTTGCCTCGGGTCCTCTGAAGAAGCCCCGCCCAAACGAGCGGCCTCTACTATGAGGCAGGAGAACTGCGTGCCTCACCTACGTCAGGAATTTTTAGGCTTTTAACCCTTGCTTAACTCTGCTCGAGTGATCATAAAACGCCTAAAGTCAGACTAGATGAGGCATGCAGTTCTCCTGCCTTATAGTAGAGGGCGCTTTTTTAGAGGCTTTTTTAAACAGTTAAGCAGATTCATCCACAGTGAGGCAGCAACTAGCTCAGCCTGACCTCAGCTCTCGCCTTTTTCCTTTTACATTTTTTTTTCTTTTCATGATGACAGTGGTGAGGCTGTGCCTCCCCTGCCTCCCCTGACTGCACGTCACTGATTAGAACTGTTCTTGAACCGACCAGAACAAAAACAAAAAAACCCCGTCCCTTTCTAGTCCCTCATTCTGCATCACCCAGTGAGGAAAAGCCTGTGACTATATGGGTAGTCTTCATTTAGTGACCACAATTGGAAACAGCAACTTAGCCGTAAAGCAAAGCGGTTTGTTGAGTGAAACTGCAATAATGCTTACATTCTTACTTCAGCTTTCCTTTGGCCTACACAGGTCATAAATGTGAGGTTTGGTTATAAAATTATTTTTAATCACTGTTAATGGTTGCTAAATGAGGTAGTTGCTAAATGAGAATTCCCTGTATGTACAACCATGGAGGTGATGAGCATAGCCTGACCCTCCATTAATTTTTCCAGTTCCTTATTAAAAAAATCTATACTGGAGCCATGACCTCACCATATCTAATGGCAGTAAATTCTATGGTTTAACTATTAGTGTTTAGGTTCATGATTATGGTTAAGCTACAAACAATGGTGGGTTTCAAATTTTTTTAGAACCTCTTCTGTAGGTGTGGCCTGCTTTGTGGGAGTGGCTTGCTGGCCATGCAACTGGGTGGGCATGGCCAACTTGTAAAATGTGGTGAAACTCACTTAACAACGCTTTTGCTTAGCAACCAAAATGTTGGCTCAGAAAATCTAGCATTTGAAGCACGCAAGCCTTAAAGCTGTCAGGTTGCAAGACCCTCGCACCCCTAATCCTTTAGAAAAAAAAAAAAACCCCAGGGGTGTTCAAACTTGACAGCTTTAAGACTTGTGGACTTCAACTCCCAGAATTCCTCCTCTCGCTCTTCATCTTGATGATGTGCAGACGGGCGGGGGGAGGGAGCTGGAACCGGTTCTAAATGGCACTGTCGATTTGTGGAACCTCTTCTATAGAAGAGGTTAGAACTGGCAGGAACCCACCCCTGGCTATAAACCATGACTCTCAAACCACAATGAATGGATTCATTCAACCCATTAAGCCAAAAATATGACTTACGTTTTTCCTTAATGAGAAGATGAGTAACTACCTAAACTTGACAGACCCCATATTACATACATTGGTAGGGCTGGAGGTTCTTGTTTCCTTTTTTGGGGGGTATTTTTTTAATGATATTGTGTCGATTTTACGATTTACATCAGACAATGAAATATTTTTTTGCCCCTAAATAATAGAAAACCGAGCTTATGAGCGCTTTTGGGGGTCATAAAAGGGCAACTGGGAGGCCATTAAAAGTCTGCTGGATCACTCTTTCCTAATTTTGGCTTAATGAACTCTAACAATCTAGCTCGGAGGGTCGTTTTAAGTGCTCCGAAGGCATCAGGGAAGCCTCCGGATGGTCCCTGAAGCCTTCGGAACGCTTAAAATGACCCTCCGAGCAACCCGGAAGTCACTTCCGGTTTGCTCGGAGGGTGGTTTTAAGCATTCTGAAGGCTTTAGGGGAGCCTCCGGATGGTCCCTGAAGCCTCCGGAGGGCCTCCGGGGGGCCGGGGAGGCTCTTTTCACCCTCCCCAGGCTCCTATAAAGCCCCTGGAGCCTGGGGAGGGTGAAAAAAACATGTAAAAATGGGGGAAGTCACTTCCGGTTTGCTCGGAGGGTGGTTTTAAGCATTCTGAAGGCTTTAGGGGAGCCTCCGGATGGTCCCTGAAGCCTCCGGAGGGCCTCCGGGGGGTCGGGGAGGCTCTTTTCACCCTCCCCAGGCTCCTATAAAGCCCCTGGAGCCTGGGGAGGGTGAAAAAAACATGTAAAAATGGGGGAAGTCACTTCCAGTTTGCTCGGAGGGTGGTTTTAAGCGCCCCGAAGGCTTCAGCGGAGCCTCCGGATGGTCCCTGAAGCCTCTGGGGGGGGGGGAGGCTCTTTTCACCCTCCCCAGGCTCCTATAAAGCCTCTGGAGCCTGGGGAAGGTGAAAAATAGCTTTTAAAAAGGTGAACTCGCGTGCCCTGACAAATGGCTCCGCGTGCCACTTGTGGCATGTGTGCCATAGGTTCGCCATCACTGATCTAGCCTCACTGTCTCTTGACTTCCACTGAATAGCTCTTAGACCTGTAATGACAATCTCCGTGTTCTAGTTGCAGTGTTTGAGCTGCGTTGGCCCAGCTAAGGCTCTCATGGCACTTTAAAATAAAATGAATGGGCATAGCTCCAGACCTTTTACAGCTCAAACACTCTTCTCCTTCTCCCCACATCCTCCAAGTTTTTTTTTTTCCTGTGTATAAAAATTCCAGGCTACTGTGTTTGTCATTTTCAATGCCTGTGGGGCTGGAATCCACAGGGAAGGGAAGGAAATACGTTGTGGCATCTATTGCAATTGCTATTACATTTTATCATTTAAGGGGAACATTTGTTTAAAAAACGAGTTTCTTCACTGAAATGCTGTAACGTGCATGGGAAGAAAATAAGGACACTCGTTTTCTTTTTATACGGTATTTAGAAGTGAAGCAACTGCAGTCTACAACTGGAGAATCTCTATGGCCAAAGGATATCTGTCCCAAGGCTGCTTCAATCATGTCAATGCCACTGCCTACACTGTCACAGGTCAATAAAGAGTCCTGTGTGACACTAAAAAGTGGATATAGTCCTTTCGATGTTATAAATCTGTCTTTTTTTCTACATTACTACAACTAAGCTCAAAATCCTGCATGCATTCTCTTCAGAGAGAGATTAGAACTTTATACCTGCCTGAAAAACTCTATCTTCTCTCTTGGACACTTTTCCCTATATCTGAAATTTCCAGTAGGACCTTTTACTCTCCAACAGATTTCACCAGATCAACACAACGAAATTAGAAGGGATGTACTTACCCCTCCGGAGTTTTATTCTCAGTGTATCATATATCAATTTGCAAACTACTTTTTTTATTAAGCAAAATTATTTGTCTTCCACTCCTAAACAAAGAGAATAGTTCTATATTGATTGACAGGAAGGCATCTTCTTTAATAGTGTCCCTGAATCCAAGTGAAGGGAATTAGACTTAGTTGATCTGGAGTGCAAAAGAAAAAGAAAATGAAAAGAGGGAGAAGAAGGGGAGCAAAGCCAGAAGAATTATTTGCATTCTAATGGTTTCACCTGGTATAGAATCTTGGTATGAAAAATAGGAGCAAGCTATAACTTATACTAGGCTTCATGGCTGGGTTCTACAGGTGTTTAACAGGTTCCAAACAGCTGCAAGGATGTGGAATTTTAATCCCTTCGTAATAGGCCTCTCTTGTCTGTTATTTGGGGTTTCTATAATAAATTGGTACAATTGGGGGAATTAGAACTGGACCTTGGAATTAGAAGTGCCCCTGCCATTCTTTTGGCTTCTCATGTTGCTGGATGCCTTGAGGCTTCATCACTTTCTCCTTCTTTGGTGACACACACAATATATTCATTTTTCATAATCCCTCATCCAAGATGCAACGACAAACATATGCAGAGCACAGATTTATAACCAGTGGAAAATAACAAGATGATAAGATCAGCTCCAGGACAAGCCAGCAGGATACATTGGGGGGGGGGAAGGGAGGGAAGGGGGAAGGAAGGAGAATGAGAGAGAGAGAGAGAGAGAGAGAGAGAGAGAGGGAGGGAGAGAGAGAGAGAGAGAGAGAGAGAGAGAGAGAGAGAGAGAGGTATTTCCTTCCACCCATGAAGGAAAAATAAGGAAATGAAGGAAACACAGATAAGTTTGCAGATTGTATGTTGTATATAGGTTTACATGTAAGCTTTGCAAAACTCCTTACATAGAAAACATAGTTAGAAGGAATAAGAAAAAAGGAGGTCAGTTTGACAGCATCTGGTTAAAAAAAAAGACACTCACAGCTTCAGTCTATTAGGAATAAAGAAGCTGATATTTTCTAGTACTTCCAAGAGCTGCACTCTTGGGACTGATCATACGGCAAACAACTCATTCAAGCCAGCGGACCTAGCTGCAGCCAAAAAAAAGAAAAGAAAGAAAGAAAGAAAACTCATCTTTTGTGTATTGAAGACATGATATATAAAAAACACATTGCAGTGGCTCTCTGGATGGGTTGGAGAGCCCTCAGGAATCAGATTTATCCCCCTTTGGTAATTTAGGCATTAGCCTTGTCATCATCCTGACATAGAAATTATTTAGTTACAGATGTGCAACTTAAATAGGTAGAAAGCAAGTATAGAGGCAGTCTGGTAGTACTATTTTCCAAGTGACAAGACTCTAACCAGTGATGGCTAACCTTTTTCTAAAGGTGTACCAAAACTGTGGGTGCATGTGCTATCGCTCACACGTGTCCACCGACCTGCACATGTGCAAGCGACCCAGACTTGTGCAAACGCGAGAGACCCCCGCCACGAGGGGGGATCTTTGCCCTTCCCAGGTTCTGGAAGCTTTCTTGAAGACTGGAGAGGGCAAAAATTGCCGCCTCCAGTCCTCTGGAGGGCCAGGGCAGCCGGGGAAGGCCATTTTAGCTGGATCTGGAAGTCTCCTGGCCACCAGTGTAGCCACTTTGATATTGGTTATAATCAGTGGTGGGATTCAAATAATTTAACAACCGGTTCTCTGCCCTAATGACCAGCTGAGTAGGTGTCACTTGGTGGTCATGTGACTGGGTGGGTGTGGCCAACTCAACATCACTCACATCGATGGGTGCTTCTCCTTAGCTGTTACAATGTAACTGGAGAGGCAGTTTCTGTAAGCAGGGCAATAAAGATTAGGCTAGAAACAACACCAGTTTCCTTCCTGCCTTCCGTACAGGATTAGCCCTGTAAAGTGGAAAAAAACAAAATAAGATTTCACCCAACAACTGCTTAGAAAGTTAACAACCGGTTCTCCCGAATAGGTGCTAACTGGCTGAATCCCACCATTGGTATAATACTATATTGGCAGAGTTATCTTGCCAATAATCTTGCTACTGCATTTTGAACCAGTTGCAGATGCTGAGTTGCCTTTAAAGGCAGCCCCACAAAGGGCAAGTTACAGTAGCTCATCATGTGATCAAGGCATGAATTGATCTTACGGCTTCTAGGATTGTGTATGACTTGTGTGAAAGCACAGCATGGCAAAACTACTCAGGATGTCCTAGCAAGAGTAGATATAGTATTTTAAAGTATGTGGGATGAACCCACCCATTTGTTTGACCCATCTCTTTATTCTGTTTCTTTTTTTAATATAAAGGTTTTTTTGTTCTCTATATATACATTCACATAATTATTATTCTTTTTTTTTTACATTCATAATTTTAATACATTTGTCATTCCATTTATAGAATTGTAATATTCCATTCAGGTTGTTTTGTTTACCATCCCTCGCCTATTTTGACACCACCTTCTTCTCCTTTCCTTTTCTCCCTCCTTCCCTTCTCTACTTCCTTCCTTCCTCTTTTCCCTTCCTTCTTCCCTTACCTCTCCCCTCCTCCTCTCTTCCTGTTCCCCTTCCTACCCTCTGCTTCTCTCCTTCTCCCTTCCATCTTCCTCTCCTCCTCACTATCTTCCTTCCCTCCTCTTCTTCTCCTCTTCTCTCCTCTCTTCCTTTCTCTCCCTCTCTCCCTTCTCTACTTTCTTCTTTCTTCCTCTCCTTTCCCTTCCTTCTTCCCTTACCTCTCCCCTACTTCTCTCTACCTCTTCTCCTTCTTACCCCCTCTCCTTCTCTCCTTCCCCCTTCCATTTTTCGTTCCTCACCTTCTCTCTTCCTTCCCTCCTTTTCCTCTCTTCCTCTCTTCCTTTCTTTTTCTATTGCTGCAGGTGTCTCTTCCAGCTCTTAATTTCTATTTTCTTGGGGTTATATTTCCACAAACCCAAAAATCTTTGTACATCATTTCTTGTTTTTTTTTTTTAAAAAGAATATTTTTCTTTTTTGGTCAGACAAAGACAGACAACAAATAACACACAGAACCTTCTTCAATCATATACAGCATTTCGTTTGGTTGTAAAGTTTTTGTGCATCACTTCCATAGTTCTCACTTTCAAATGTAAGATCACAAATTATCAACTCATTTCAAACAAATTCTCATATCATCAATCCAGTATTTTATATAACAAATTATTATAATTATTAAACATTCATTTGACTATAAATTGCTTTCACATCCTTTTGTATGAAATATCCTAAATTTGAGGTAAAACTATATAATAGCATTCCATTCAATAACATTGCATCTTTCTAACATATTCTAAATAAAAATTGATTATATTTAATAACAAATACTTTAAAGTCTCCTCTCATAGTCATCATTTGCAGTTTGTATAAAATTTCATATCCTCAAACTAGTACCTATTTATGTATTATTATCAATATTACTCATTTATATGACTATATATAATACTCTAAATTTAACTAAGTTTGATTTAATTTTTATTATAAACTTCCACTAAATCAACCTGTATCTTTCCAGTAGTAGTGCAGTTTTATATCTCGTGTCATTTGTGGAATTAATATTCTGGTTGTTTTCTTAGTGGGTCTTTTATGGACTTCTTTTCGCAGCTTGTTGCTCATTGTATATCTTATGAGCACTCGAAACCCTCCATCTGTTCCTTTCATCAACTTATCTTTGGTTATCACCGATGTTTCAGTCAAGATTTTTCTCTTTATTTCCATCAAATTTTCTCTTTTTTCTTCTTCTATACTTAGAAGTCTGAGGTAGAGTTCCAGTCCACCTATCTCCCCTTTCCATAGTCCACTCTTACTATTTCCAACCACGCTCAGTATGCTGTCAGTATCCACAATTTTCTTATCTCTTTGTTCCTTTTTTCCTTCAAGTTTTGGAACTCTGTCCTCAACTTTCTTCTTTTGATAAATATTCTCAATTTTTCCATCTCTTTTTGTTGTTCTTTGTTCTGTGTCATCCATTCTCATCTCAATTTTCTCTGTTATTACTAATATTTTTGAATTTTAAACATAATCTTTATCATGTTACGCCATCCTTCCAACTTATAAACACTGCCGCTATAGCATTCAAGGCTTTTATTGTATTCCAAACAAGTTCATTATAACCTTTCAAGTCAAAACTTTGCCTTCACTGCAGAAACTCCAAAAGAGCAGCTATATAAACAAACCATGCTCTTTCCACTATCACTCTCAATAAACAAACTGAAAGGCTTTGAAGTGTAACTCTGAAAATAAAGAGCAGAAGAAAATACAGTGTTTCCAAGCCTCCAGCCTTAAAGTGGCAGTGTTACTTTTTTCTCTCTCTGCTCTTACAGCCCTTTTTAAATAGCAGACTTATGGAGAAAAATTCTTAATAAAAAAAATCCAATCAAACATTGTAGAAAAACAAGAAGTTTTTAATCCACAAATATATATAGAAAAAGTAAATAAAAAAAAGGAGGAGAAAAATTAAGCCTTCCAATTTAAAAAATAGGAAACATTTGCAGAACTTCCATTTGTAAAAAGAGAATTTTAAAAAAGGATAACACACTAAGTTTAATGTAGCTTAATTTCGCTGCTTGGTTTTTTTTTTTGTCTTCAATTTTAATTTAGTTTTAATTTTCTTTGGGTAGTCTCTTTTCTAATAATAAAATTTCCTCACCAATCCGACACACTATTCTCTTCCGTTTTCTTTCCGTTCCGGAGCTATCCCAACATCAGTAGCTTCAGGGCTGGGTTTCTGTCATCAGGAAAAAGAGCTTCTCCTGGATCAATCAGAGACTTTGTGGTATCCCTGAGATCAGCAGGACATACTCTTCTCTACCACAATCTCTTTGGGATGGTTTAGGTCCAAAAGGACCACCCAGTAGCAGAAATATCGACTGCGATCTTGGAGCTCCAAGATCGCACGTTGTATCGTCGCGATGTCAACTCTCTCTCTCTCCCTTTTTTCTGTCTCTTGATTTTAGATAGCAAGTCTCTCTGTTTGGATTGTGGGATATATTTGGAACTAAGTATATGGAAAATCATTGCTAGTCTTCCCTTTTATTAAAATGTTCTACCAATCACAGGTAGTCAGGATCTTTGGCATCTAAACTGAACTTTAAAAAAACACCCAGAAAAAGTATTAGTTGGTGGAACCCAAACATACTATAAAATTTGTATAAAGAAACAACTTTGTTAAGGCTGCAATCTTGTAATTCTTGGGTGGATATCCTGAAAACCACACATGAGATCAGATTTCACCCTCCTGGGATGGAGAAATGCCCCGCCTGCAGTGGAAGAGAGACAGTCTTAACTCCTTTGCTTTGATCTATGAAAATTTCAAAGAGCTTTTCCTTCCAACATTGCCCTCTGATAACCTCATAGGCAAAATAAAAGAGCATCAGAGATACTCAGGAGCTGCCAAAAAGAAAAGGGAGTCAATATAGTCTCCAAAGCTGAGGGCAGGACAAGGAGCAATGGATGGAAACTAATCAAGGAGAAAAGCAACCTAGAATTAATGAGAAATTTCCTGACTGTTAGAACAGTTAATCAGTGGAACAACTTGTCTCCAGAAGTGTAAATGCTCCAACACTGGAAGTTTTTAAGAAGAGATTGGATAACCATTTGTCTGAAATGCTATAGGATTTCCTGCCTAAGCAGAGGGTTGGACTAGAAGACCTCCAAGGTCCCTTCCAACTCTGTTACTCTATTCTATTCTTTGTAGGTAAATCAGGCAAATTTTCAGGGTAGAAATATGTCCCAGGCCCCAATCATATATGTGGCACCAGATGTTACACGCCAGGGCTGGAAATGCTGGACATCATTTTCCTCTCATTGATTGCAGTGGG
Organism: Natrix helvetica; assembly: GCF_964273705.1. Taxonomy (NCBI): domain Eukaryota; kingdom Metazoa; phylum Chordata; class Lepidosauria; order Squamata; family Natricidae; genus Natrix; species Natrix helvetica. Next base: position 268,692,611 of record NC_138552.1, read on the forward strand.
AGGGAAATTGTCAAAATAATATTTTAAAGTAAAAAAAGAAAAAAAAAGATAGATAGAAAAATAAATGCCTGTCTTTTTCTCCTTCCCTTCCAATCTGCTGCTAAGTCTAGTTTTGGATTGCTTTGTTATACATCTGCAGGATTCCTCTCTTGCTTTACACTGCTATGCAACAAAAGCTGTAAGATCTTGGGAAATTGAGTGATGAGAACCTTGATCTAAACCAGCATCCTAGACTTGGCAGTAATCATGAGCAGAGAGAGTTGAGGTAGAATCAATAGAGTAAAGTTTCACAAGGTTTTATTTTTATTCACAACAGTTTTTAAAGATGCTTTATATTTTTCAGAATTAGCAAAGAAAAGCCCTCTTCTGAATATTTATTCATCAACATTTTAATCCTGTTTTGATAATACCATTCAAGACTTGAGTCAAAGGAGGGAGAACCTTGGTTTGATTTTGTGAATATGTAATTATGCAGTTATACAGGTAGTCCTTGATTTACAATCACGATTGAGCCGAAAATTTATGTTGTTAAGCAAGACAGTGTTAAATGAGTTTTGCCTCAATTTACGATATTTCTTCCACAGTTGCTAAGTGAATCAGCGCAATTGATAAGTTAGCAACCTGGTTGTTAAGTGAATGTCAGGGTTCCAAATAACATCCAAAATTAAATCAGAGTCCAAGGCAAAGTATTGCTCGAAGTTCCAATTTATTAAGAGAGTCATGTTGGCACATCTGGGAAAAGCCGAATCTGAAAGCTTCCTGGTTTTGCCCTTCCAGTTGAAAGTTCAGGATCTTGCCCCCACACCCACAAGTCCATCACACGGTCCAATTTCCCACTGCCACCCATCCAGTTCCGGTCGGGTGCAGAGGTACAGAGAGAAAGGATGACCTTGGCTTTCTAGAAAGAATTTTGTTATGGCTACATAGCATCTTAACTCCTTACAATCCTCCTCCCATTTCCCCACTATAGAAACAGCATAGTAGATAGAAGTGTGGCAGGCCAAAGATCCCAAAAGGAACCTGGCTGCAGGCCTGACAGTGAAATCTGGCTTCCCCATTGACTTCGCTTGTCAGAAGGTTGCAAAACGTGAATGCCTGACATTGGGACGCTGCAACGGTCATAAGTATGAACCACTTGCCAAGCACCTGCATTTTGATCACATGATCATGGGGATGCTGCAAAGGTTCTAACTGAAAAATGGTCATGTCACTTTTTTCACTGCCATTGTAACTTTGAATGGCCACTAAAGGAACTGTTGTAAGTCAAGAGCTAACCTGCAATGGATGGCAAATTATTTATCGAAGAATTATTTGTCAATCTACCGTTTAAATTTCCATGCATAAATGTGTGTTACTTTTAACATATTTGCTTTAGCTTACTTTCTAAACTTATTGCAATTGACCCTGGGACATGGCATATTGTATGCACTCTGTTCTAATGTATCCTCCCTAATTCATTTTAATTGGATATTTTTGAACCATGAATTGTACTGCAAAATACAAAGCAGTGAGAAATCCAACAATAATTACATTCAAAACCAAAACTACAAATTTGATTTATTTGGTTTCTTCAAAAACACGGAGCAAGGCTCCCTAGTTTGAGGCTTTTCCAGAATAAAGTCTGCTGCTTGCTGTCAGCTCAGCCATTCAAGTTATTCAGAGATGACACATTTTTTTAAATCCAAGCATCTAAATCCCTTTTTAATCCCCAAAAGAAGCAGTGGGCAATAGGCTAGAGTCTGACGTACAGAGGTCTGACTTTCGCCTCCTTTTTCTATGGCTTCTTCTTCCTCTATGCATCCTGAATCGCCTGTTTGGAGGCTGGGGAAGGCTGAAGCGGTGTATGCACTACCTTCTGTGGAATAGAAAGAATCAATTGAATTGAAAGAATCAATTTTATTCAGGTCTTAAGCCCAGGCAGACAATTTCTGAAACATGGAGACCGATAGTGTGTTTATAGCTTAAGTTTCCTCTCTTCTAGCCTTGTGGTTAAGATGCTGGGCTGTCAACTGAAAAGTTGGCAGTTCGAGATTCAAGTACCACGTGACAAGGTGAGCTCCTGTTCTTGCCCCAGCTCCTGCCAGCCTAGCAGTTTGAAAGCATGCAAATGCAAGTAGACAAATAGGGTACCACTTCTGGGGAAAGGTAGCAGTGTTCCACGCACCTCAGTGAGTATAATTGCACCGGCCATATGATCACAGAAATGTCTTTGGATAATGCTGGCTTCCTCATCTAGGAAGCAGACAAGAGCACTGTCTCCTACATTCAGACATGACTGGGCAGGGGAAATTTTACCTTTACCCCAAGTAGTACTCAGACAGAGTACTAACGACCAAATGACTGCAAGGAATATACATCCTTCCATTCTCCATCATTCAGACAGAACTGAAGAAGCTTCTTGGATGAGAAGCAAAACATTTTCAAGCAAAACGAAGAAAGTACATTTCCTTTTTGAAAAAGCACCTTTGGAACAACCTGTCAGGCCTGCAGTTATATTCCTTTTTAGGATCTTTGGCCTGCCACACTCTCTATTATTTCATTATGCTGTTTCATTAGTGTAGTAGTTGGGAGGGAGGAATAGAAAGGAGTAGAATTATGGAATGTGTTGTTGTCATTCTTTTCTAGAAGCCCAAGGTCATCTTTTGTCTCCGCACCTCTGCATCTGACCGGAACTAGATGGGTGGAAATGCCAGCATGGGCGAAGAAGATTGGAACATGTGATGGATTTATGGGTGTGGGGATAAGATCATGAACTTTCAACTGGGTGGAATCCCAGGAAGCTTTAGATTTGGGATTCCACAGATGTGCCAACAGGTCTGACTTATTAAATTGGAACTTTAAGGATAGTTTTGCCTTGGACTCTGATTTAATTCTGCATGATATTTGGAACGCTTGACACAATCATGACCTGGATGACTGTGAATCTCCCTAGACATCAAGAGAATAGAAGATTCCTCATGTAAGAAAAAATCTGTCTCTAACAGAAATTCTAAGCGACTGCCTTTATTTTGTTTTTTGTTATTTGGTTGGACTGTCAGCTCAGAGCCAGAGATTGGCACACCCAGTTCACAACTGCAAACTCTACAATTGCTAAAGAAGGCAAACAGCAACTGAAGACAGTGCCCCAAGAGAGAGTAATTCTATTTCCATTCCTTTAGGTCAGAAGTTTAAAAAGTGTAGCCTACAGCCACATACAGCCTATTTAAACAATCCTTTTGTAGTTTCCAGAGCTCTGGGCCAAAAGTTTCCTCTCCCCCCTCCTCACTTTGAAAGTTTTTTTTCAAAAGGAAAACTTAGATCAAAGTTTATCTAATAATCTTTGCAGCGTCTCCCTCTTACCCCTCTCCTCAAAATATCTTGCCCCTTTGATTTCTGCAGTAAAGTTATTGTCCTTCTGACCAAATATCACGTACAATAATTTGGGGGATAAGAATTGAGGAAGCCATGTAGCTCCTCTACTGTGCAGGAGTCTCCAGCAGGAGATTCTGTTTTCCCAACATTTATCATATAAGGAAAACACAACTTTGTGATCATCCTGCTTTCTTCATAAGGTTTAATATGAGCTTTCTCCCAAGTGAATGCCTTAAGTAGAATCTTAAAATGGGCCAGAAAATAATGACGTAAAAATGGGGAAGACAGTGGCCAATCCTAAGAGTAACCTGTTGTTTTCATCCTAGATCAGGGGTGAGGAATGATGGCCCTATTATGACTTGTGGACTTCAACTGCCAGAATTCCCGAGTCACCCATGTTGGCTCAGGAATTCTGGGATTTGACCCCTTATGAGTTCAAATCATAAAGGGGCCATCATTTCCTATCTCCGTACCTAGATGAAGTATCCTTTTTTAAAAAGCCTTATGAGTTTGGTCTGGGCACTGCTTTATGAGGACATTGTTCCAACCAATGACAGCTTCTTCAAGGCAAATATCCTTTGCAACATACTCCAGAGTCCCTCCTTGAAGAAGATGGAGAGTCTAAAAATATGATAGATGGATGGATGGATGGATGGATGGATGGATGGATGGATGGATGGATGGATAGGCAGGTAGGCAGGCAGGCAGGCAGATACTAGAAGTGATAGAAGTATCTTTTTGTATTAGTTATTCACAGTGGAACTCATATTAATGGTAGCAATTTGGTAAAATTCACAGGCCACAAAACTGGCCAAAATATAGGAGCTCATTGAGTGGTTTGCAGACATCCCACTCAATCTGGGGAAAAGCAAGCTATTTTACAATCTGAATTAAGGGTTCAAGACTTGCAGTTTAACAGAGGCAGTCGGAACTGTCATGAAACTATTGAGACTCTAGCATAAAATATTGAATATGTTTTGATCTTGGTGAATGCCATTAAATTTGTAGGTGCTGTGTTCCCGATATTTCTCTGCAAGGCATACCTAGATCATTGAAAGATTCTGAACAAGGTTCAGAGGCTGATATTATACTACTTTCTCATATTTATTTTCCATGTCTGAGAAGAAAAAAATAGCAGGCCTATATTTTTCAGATAAGGGGTAAAAATAAGCTAAGTTTTGGTCACCACGATGTAAAAAAGATTCTGAGATTCTAGAAAGAGTGCAGAGAAGAGCAACAAAGAAGATTAGGGAACTGGAGACTAAAACATATGAGGAATGGTTGCAGGAACTAGGTACGTCTAGTTTAATGAAAAGAAGGACTAGGGGAGACATGATAGCAGTCTTCCAATAGCTCAGGGGCTGCCACAGAGAAGAGGCAGTCAAACTATTCTCTAAAGCACCTGAGGATAGAACAAGAAGCAGTGGATGGAAACTAATCAAGGAGAGAAGCAACTTAGAACTGAGGAGAAATTTCATGACAGTTAGAACAATTAATGAGTGGAACAAGTTGCCTCCAGAGGTTGCGAATGCTCCAACACCGAAAGTTTTTAAGAAGATGTTGTATAACCATTTGTCTGGGATGGTATAGGGTTTCCTGCCGAGGCAGGGGGTGGACTAGAAGACCTCCAAGGTCCCTTCCAACTCTGTTATTCTATTCTAAATTGAAAGAAGATACCCAGTTCTCTAAACTACCCTTCCTTAATATGGCTTTCTGCAAATATCTAGAGTACAACTCTCACCATCACTTGCTATCACCATGAATGCAAGAGGATGAAAAGAAGCTGGATATCAGGCTGAAGAATAGGTTTTAGCTATGACACCTGTATGATTTTAGCATCTTATCCCTGAAGTTTTTCTCACTAGGTTCTGGGAAATTATCTTCCACTGGAACCATTTTATCTTCAACACCTTGTAGCAAATAATGAGGGTACAGTAGTAGAGGTACAGAGAAAAGGCAATGAACAGGTCAGAGTCTAGTTCACCTGTCTTTGAAAACTCTTCTCTTCCCCCTTTCTGTCATTGTGGATGCCTGCTGTTTCTAGAACCTGTTTGTTTTTCTGAAAAGGAAATTATTCCTGTCTAGGGCAGATCCTGGGTGATGGCAACCAGGACTACTCTCCTACACCAGTTTGTGCTACAAAATTAGAGTTAAAAGCTTTGCTCTCCCCTTGATGTCTGGGGCTGTTTGTAATTGGAGAAGGTGGTTCCGTTGCTGTCATAATTAATCAGCACATGTGGCCACGGCTTGTTAATTAATGGAATATCCAATTCTTTTTATCTCTGCACCTTTCCCTAGTCCAGGAAACAGACTTCCCTCATAATTGGATTTGCCAGTTCAGAGCGGCTAATACTTGCCGTTAAGATGAACAGATACCTGGAGATTTTCCATAACACCTATTTTAGGCAAGTTTCTCTTTTTTGCTTAAAATATAAACAGTTTATTCTCTTTATTGGGAGGGACATAATCAAGAGTAAAGAGAGGGGAAAGGGCTTGGTTTGTCAGCTTAAAAAAACAATGCTGTGAGGATAGGATTGAAAAGTAGCAGTTAACCTAAGTCGGATCAGTTTTCAAGTCATCAATCCCTGTGTTTCCATCTATTTTCCCCTCTAGAAAATAGTTCCACACCTCTTCTCTTTCTTGAAATGAAAGGCAGAAAAGATACAAAGGAGGACTTTTCTGGAGACTTAGCACACCTATTTGCCTTTGTAGTTTGGTGTTTTTCTGACCCAAATTGGACTTTCAGCGGTATGATTTCAGGATCCTTCAAAGGCACAAGTGGGATACTGGATCATCCGTAACCTACAGGTTACTGATTTTCCATTTCTGCTTGAATATTCTCTATGCAAGATTTTAGGGATCAGAACAGACAGTCCTGCTCTGGTGACCCATTCACTAAATTTAAACAATACAGTTAAAAAACAAGCAGTGGTAGATGGAAGCATTACATTTGGACTTGTCAGTACCGATCTTTCAATAACACGGTTAAAAGAAACATAGAACATAGGGTTTAAATCAGTGGTTCTCAACCTGTGGGTCGGGACCCCTTTGGGGGTCGAATGACCCTTTCACAGGGGTCACCTAAGACCATCGGAAAACACATATTTTCTATGGTCTTAGGAACCGAGACACCAATTTTATGCTTGGGGGTCACCACGACATGAGGAACTGTATTAAAGGGTCACGGCATTGGGAAGGTTGAGAACCACTGGTTTAAATCATTAAAGGGGACTAACTGTTTTAAATTTCACCAAATTTAAGTCCTGAGCAGAATTAACATGATGTGCAAACACCATAACCCATTCAATGGGGATCTGAATTAGTGAGGATAAAACCTTGGTACTAAACAACCCAAATTTAGATTTGAATTAGCTTTCACTGGTCAGCCTTTTTACTAGAGAAGTCTGGCCTTTATTTTCCCACTGTTGACAGAGACCAAGATCTACAATGGCCTCTCACTTGCAAGTCTTCTCAAGGAGCTACCATGTCTCAATTTGACTCCTGTCTCCTATGTTACAGATGGAGTTCTGTGTGAAACAAGGGCAGAAAGAGATGGCATGGGTAATTATTCCCCAATTCTGTCTGATCAGGCTACAGTTTGATAACTTTAATATGTTAAAAGGAATATACAGATAGTATGTCCTTCTAGAATAGCCAATCAGGTTTCTTTGAGAAATCTGAAATCAGAATTTTACTTAGCTTTGCAGTTTGCAGGCATTTGTCAGGATACTGGAATAAGATGAACCCACACATCTTCATATTTCAAGTGGGTACATCTGAATGCCAGTGTTGTCCATCTCATTTGAACTAAAGTGATTGCAGTGCAAAGCAAGCAGATTTTTGCAAATAAGCAGAATAAAGTCTAGGAATAAGTATTTTTGAGAATATAATTCATCATCTTCTTTTAACGACCCCATAATCCCATGCAGGATGAAGACTGGGCAACTGAACAGAACTGAGCGTTTACTGGCGGGATGCCCTTCATATCATCAATGCAGAATTTTATTCAGCAGATACATTCTCATTGTACATTCTCAGATACATTACGAGAGCCATTGGGTTGAAAGAGAATGATTGTCCAAATTGCTGTGCTTGAGCAGGGAATATTGTATTTGTGCTGATAGTCTCCCTTTATTTATTTATCAGCACAAATACAACACACACAAACAAACACACACACACATATATGTTGTATTTGTGCTGATAAATAAATAAAATAAATAATCAAATACAACACAAATATAAAAAGGCAACATTAAAAATAAAAATATGGTTTTCTGCCTGGATGGTTTTCTGTAATGAGCCGAAGGACAGAAAGAGGGAGTAGTGAGCTTCCTCCCATATTTGGGCATACCAGGGGTTGTAACACAAATACATACATACATACATACATACATACATACATACATACATACATACATATGTTTTCGTAGATTTTCATGGGTGTAGGTATGCTGGCATCTTACACGGGAAAAGACCCGAATACAACAAAACCAGCGCACGCGCACACACACACACACAAAAAAAAAATTATGTTTTTCACCAGTGTGATTTAATTTATTCTTGTATACATCAAAATATATTCATTGTGAAAACGTTTATTCTCCAAATCTGGAGTGATCAATCTAGATCTATTAACCATTGCTTTTATTTATTCCTTAGCTAGGTGGCAGCATCTAACTATTCTAGGCTAATCTCATAAAGGTGGCTAGTGTCAGATCTGGCAATCGCTTGATTAGAGAACAAAACGTCCTGGTCTCCTGTGTATCATAGAGTCATAGGGCTGGAAGGGACCTCAGAGGTCTTCTAGCCCAACCCCCTTCTCAAGGCAGAATCCTTATACAAAACCAGCAGAAAAATAAACAACTGAGGTCTAGAGTGGATAAGAATGAAAAACATTCTAGAAAAAGACAGGGACAAGCTACTTCCAAATTATTGCCAAGAAAACTATATTGGACATGTCCTGGAAGTCAGCAGGATTTATGCTCTTTTTTTCCATTAATGAATAGCTCCAAAAAGTCTCTTTCTAGACTAGATGTTTGACTAATGGACACACTGGAAGGAAGACTCTGACTCAACTTAATAAAGCCATATCCGATATCACCAAGGGCTGTGGTGGCACAGCGGTTAGAATGCAATATTGCAGGCTAACTCTGCCCACATCCAGTAGTTCGATCCTGACCAGCTCAAGGTTGATTCAGTCTTCTGTCCTTCCAAGGTGGGTAAAATGAGGACATAGATTGTTGGGGACAATATGCTGACATTGTAACCCTCTCAAAGAATGCTATAAAGCACAATGGAGCAGTATATAAGTCTAAATGCTATTGCTACCATTTAAGATATATGAACTAGGCATCTTGAGATATACTGAGAAGTATCTGAAAGAGAAGTGAGGGATCTAAAGATAATCTTGTTCTCTTTTGGCAGGGGCAGAAGTAATCAAAAACCTCCTTTTCCGCATTATTGTTCTTCTATTGGTGCAAATCAAGACACCATTGATGTGAAACATTTCTCCTATTGACAGAAGCAAGAAGGACTGAGCCTTAATAACAATAAAATATTCTTGTTGGATTTTGAATGCTCAGGTAGATACTGAATGGGATGGCTTAAATAGAGAGCCAGTTTGGTGTAGCTGTTAAGATGCTGGCTTAGAAACCAGGCGACTGTGAGTTCTAGATGGCTGGTGGACTCTGGGCTAGTCACTTTCTTTCTCTCAATCCAAGTCACCTCACAGAGTTGTGGTGGTGGTGAAAATAGGAGTAGGAAAGAGTATTATGTATGTTCATTGCTTTCAATTATGTATTGAAGTAATAAAGATGGAGTAAAACCAGAGAGGGTATTCAGCAGGTTCTGACCAGTTCTGGAGAACTGGTAGCAGAAATTTTGAATAGATCGGGGAACCGCTAAATACCACCATTCCCATCTATTCTCTGCCTCCTGAGTCCCAGCTGATCAGGAGGGAATGGGGATTTTGCAGTATCCTTCCCCTGCCACGCCCACCAAGCCACACCCACCAAGCCATGCCACGCCCACCATGCCACGCCCACAGAACCGGTGGGGAAAAAAATTGAATCCCACCACTGGGTAAAACATCTAAAAAATTAATAAAATAATGGCCAGCGATGGTTTCGGAGAAGCCCATGAATACAGTGTGGCAGTCATAGCCTTCTCCTTTTGTATTTTCAACTATTTTCCCAGGTTGTGTTTTTCAAAAACCACTGAAGTTCAGGAAAGGGTTATGGTCCCTGACAATGGAAACTGGCCTGCATACAAGCCCTCCAGAGCTTTGCTGTAGCAAAATGGTTTCAAGTCTGATTTCAGAGGCATCCCAGCACAGCTGGAAATAAAAGCAGAACAGTTTGCAACCGTTGCTGCCTTTGCGGAATTAATAGATACCTTGAAATGGGCTTCAGAATTCTTAAATAGTGGTCATTGCTCTATCAGCCACCGTGGCACTCCTTTCATTTGATTTATGCAGATCAGAAAATTTGAGGCTAGATTTCAATTTTTCATTTTTTTCCCTTTTACCCATAGCCTCACTGGGGCAGGGAGTATGTCTCATAGATTTCTGGATTTATGACTCCCCATGTCTTTCAAGGTTGTTCATTTTCTTTCAACTGCAAGATGAGTATCAGGGCTGGAAAGTTTAAAATTCTCCTTTGTACCTACCTGGTGTTCTCATGAGTCACCTAGGCTATATTAAAGAGCAGTAAATGTACCAATGCTCTTAGCCTCAACAGGGAAGCACGACGCCTTAAACCCATTGAAGCAGACTGCAAAATTTTATTTGTACCAAACAGCCTTTAAATTCAGGCATTATATTGACTTTATAACATTTACCAAGCAGTGCAGGTAGACCGAATGAAGTCTTCAGACTTCATTTCCTGATATAACAACTGGGCAACATTTGTTTCAACATAGCTATGTTTCATTCTCTTTGGAAAGGGACAGTTTATTGGTTAGGTTGCCAGTGTTAACAGATGGTAGCTATGACACCAATTTTATTGGTTTTTTTTTAAATGCAGAGAATATAGCATGCTAAAATGCTGGTATGATTCCCTCCCAGCCATTATTTAGGGGCATACTGAATTATCTTTCCACCAAGAAATGTTGTTCATAAGGATAGAATAGAATAGAATAGAATAGAATAGAATAGAATTCTTTATTGGCCAAGTGTGGTTGGACACACAAGGAATTTGTCTTTGGTGCATATGCTCTCAGTGTACATGAAAAGACAAGATACATTCATCAAGAAACATAAGGTTTAGCACTTAATGATAATCATAGGGGACAAATAAGCAATCAGGAAACAATCAATATCAATATAAATCGTAAGGATACAAGCAACAATGTTTCAGTCATGCAGTCATAAGTGGGAGGAGATGGGTGATAGGAACGAAAACTGTTCTTGTGCCTAATTTTCTTGGTGTGCAGTGTTCTATAGCATCGTTTTGAGGGTAGGAGTTGAGACAATTTAGACTGAATAATTGCTAGGAAGACTACTAAATTCTTTAATAGGATAATATATTATAATACATACAAAAGTTGTCATATCTTTTCTTCAAAAACTCAAATGATCATCAAATGGCAGAAAAGGACTAGACTTTTCTGAGTGTCTCTGTTGCCATGGAATGATCTTTCAGATTTTTGTATACCACAGATATTGCCATCATAACTCAGACACAACTCTCCCTATGGTTTAATGAGATTTTTTTCTGGTACATATACACAGGATTATGATTTAACATAAATAATGGAGTTTGCCCTGGTGTTTGCAAAAATTAGACATTTTGCCATTGCTGATGGGATGAAATATGGACTAAAATAACATCTCCAGATGTGGTCATAGTTTCCATTTGGAACCTCATCAAAGAAAAATTACATGGATAATCTGTGTTCTCGCTTTTCCATATGTCTATTATTCCCATATATCTGGTTAAATTCTCCAGGATCTCTGCTTAACTTAGTTGATATCATTTCAGGCATGGTCTATTCTGTGACAAAAATACAAAAGGCACAGGCAGAAAAGAAGAAAGAACGAAAAGGTTTTTTGTGAGCATGTACAAAGTTTCTTCACTTTATTAATTATATAGTTCTAAAGTTACATTTCAGCCTAACTTTAAGCTAGTGAGGAGTCAGAGACTGCTCCATTGAGCAAAGTAAAATTTGCTTCTGATTTAATATGCACAAAGTGTGTTATAAAAATGCACCTTTAACTGGAAATGTCACATTGCACTCACTGGATTTTGCTTGCAAGTAAACATGCTTAGACTGGATTATGGTGTGAGATAGAAAAATCATTTACTTTGTGCATAGTAGTCTTCTATGGTCTGGTGCTCTCTGTAATGTTTGCCTTCAAGTTCCAGAATTCCTTGGACTATGAGATTCTAAGGCTTGCAGTTCAACCCAACTGGACAACATCAAGTTCAGAGAGAGAGAAAGAAAGAGACAGAAAGACAGACAGAAAGAGAGAGAGAGAAAGAGAAAGAGAAAGGGGGAGAGAGAGAGGCAGAAAGAGAGAGACAGAAAGAGAGAGAGAGAGAGAAAGAGAGACAAAGAATGAGAAAGAAAGAGCGAGAGAGAGAAAAAGAGAGCGAAAGAGAGATAGAGACAGAAAGGGAGAGGGAGAGAGAGGCAGAAAGAGAGAGGCAGAAAGAAAGAAAGAGAGAGAGATAGAGACAGAAAGAGAGAGAGAGAGAGGCAGGAAGGGAGAGGGGGAGAGAGGCAGAAAGAGAGAGGCAGAAAGAGAGACAGAAAGAGAGACAGAGACAGAAAGGGAGAGGGAGAAAGGGAGAGAAACAGAGGGAGAGGGAGAGGAAGAGGAATAGAGGGAGAGGTGGAAAGAGAGAGTCAGAGAGATAGAAAGAGAGAGAGAGAGAGAGGCAGGAAGGGAGACACAAAGAGCATGCAAGAGAGAAAAAAAGAGACAGAAAGAAGAGGGGGGGAGAATAATTACAAACTATCACTATATTTGGGTTTTATTTGGGGACATATTCTTTTTGAGAACCTGGCCCGGAAGTGGGGGGAGGGCAGGCCTTTCCTTTCTTTTCTCTCTTTGTAAGAGTTATGTGATTGCCTTTATAGTACCGGATGGCTTGTCATCTTCTCATCTTTCTTTGCAGATTTAGGAAAAATGGATATTGGACTTCTCTGTGCAGTTATCTGGTTGTTCTTGCATCTGTTATGATTCATGTTCACATCTGCTGACAGCCCGATTTCTTTGCAGAAAGGGAACGGAGGGAGGGAGGGAGGGACATAGAGATGGATAGAGATGGAGATGTTAGAAGGTACCTCAACCATGGGTGCAAGCATTATTTTTCCCCCTCCAATGACAGGCAGCCTGAAAGCCCTTCAGATATGAAAAACTAAACCAGCCTGGATGAGATGCAATCACATCTCCTTTCCCTTCTAATAATATGGGGAATAATGATACACTTTGCTTGCATAGGCATTTGGCAGCAAAACCTCATCTATTACTCCTGGCACCAGGCGGTGGGAGGCAATTTGTCTAGAGAAAACCCCCACACACACACACCCAATTCCCACCTCTCTAGCTAATGACCAAGACTAATGAGGTGACAAGGAGCCTGTCCTTTTAGCTTTCTACACTGGAAAGCTTTTTCAACTAACTCTGTGCCAAGGTGCCAATATGACCATTGATTTATCTGTGGAGTAAGGTAGGGAAACAGTCAAAGGAAAATTGTGCTTCAAACCAATACTCTCAGGTTTAGGGGGGAGGTGAGCAAAATGTTCCCTGGGGGGTCATTCATAAAGCCAAGCTCGGATTCTTTAAAATGAAAGATCAGATAACATGTGGGGAAGTGGGCGGCAATAAAAGTGATGTGGGGTATGTTCGTGTGTTAATCCATATTTCTGACACACACATTTTTCTCCAGGGCTCTTATTTTCCTTTATGTTGGTGATTCTTTCCCAACTTGTAGTCACGTTTGCTGCCAATTAGTCCTCCTTGGTACCACTTGGGATTAGCTGTGTTGTGCAAGGAGAGAGGATTAACTGCCTGTGTACATAATCAGAGTCCGTTTATGTTTATCTGAAAGGGTTCAGAATCAGACATCAAACCAGAACGGCTTGAGAGCAGTTGGTGCTGCCCCAGTTCCTCTACTTAATGGAGAGGCTTGACTGGACCAAGCACGATCTGGGCTTCCCTGCCCTTCCCTCCTCTGTTCCCCCCCCCCCCCCCCGAGGCTGTTCTCCCCATAGAGTCGCTAGTCTTAAGAGTTGGAGGACGGCCAGATTTTCGTGAGCTCTTTTGCTTCTACAAATCAGGAGATTAGCAGGATAACATGAAAGCAAAAGGAATGGGGTCAAATGCTTAAGTCTGAAAAGAAATGCACACAGAGGGTAGAAGTGAGGCTGGTGTGATTTCTTCATAGATTTATTAGGTTTCATATCTGTCTGCTAGCCACAGCTCACTGGGTTGATAAGATCATACTTAAAACATAAAAACTTTTTTTTAGAAAGACCCTTTTTAAAAAAGCAGGAAAACAAGTAAAACAATTTACTTGTTACACTTATAAATCGTTACATTTATAAATAGCTCCGGGAACATATAAACCATAAACCCCCTGGCATTTCAATATAAGGAATTTAATCAGTCTCAAAGATTTGGAAGTATCCACTCAGGCACTGGCTGTATTTGGCTGATTTGGAAAACTAAGCAGGGTCAGAGACAAGGAAATAAATACCACTTCTGTGTTGTTGCCAGGAAAGCTATATGGATGCTCCGTGAAGTCACAAGGGACAGAATTCAGCAGATTTCTGATAAAGCAGATTTTACTTTACTTAGGAGAAATGGACAATCTGGAATTATCAAGAAAATCTGGATTTATCATTTATTAGATAACCGCTTACATCAAAATGTTGAATAGTCTTTGTCCTTGATATACAACATGGGTGTCAAACTCAATTTCATTGAGGGCTGCATCAGGGTTGTGTTTGACCTCGAGGGGCCAGGGTGGGTATGGCCAGCTCGACACTCGTGTCTGGGGTGCCTGTGGTGGCCCGACTGCTCTGCCAGCGAAAAGGGCTCCCAAGCTCTGTTTTCGGCTGCCATGGCCTCCTGCAATCCTCTGCCAGTGAAAACGGAGCTCCGTTTTTGCTGGCAGAAGCATTGTGGGCCAGTCCTTTGCTATTTCCAGGGCAGCTCCACAGGCCAGATCTAAGTATCCCATGGGCTGGATCTGGCCCCCAGCCTTGAGTTTGACACCCCTTATATAGAACTTCCTGATAGCAAAAAAAAAAGATGGAGGAAATTGGAATTTGGGAGAAGGGGGTGTCTCTCACTTTTACAACTCCCTCATTGCCTGAGTGGATAATTGGCTGATTGATTGATTATGGATCAGACCCAAGGATCCTCTAGCCCAACATCCTTAAACCCTGAGTAAAGAAGCTGCCTTTTGCTCACTGTCAGTCACTGCACCCTCCTAAGTAAATTGCCTATATTGTATCCCATTTAACATTGGCTTACAAATCTATTGGTGTGCAAGTCTACACCACACTTGGAATATTGCATCCAGCAATATTGGTCGGCATGATATAAATAAGATGTTGAAACTCTAGAAAGAGTGCAAAGAAGAGCAACAAAGATGATTAGCGACCTGGAGGCTAAAACATATGAACATATGTTGCAGGAATTGGGTCTGTCTAGTTCAATGAAAAGAAGGACTAGAGGTGACATGATAGCAGTGTTTCAATATTAGAGATGCTATCGCAAAAAAAGGGGTGGGGCAACCTATTCTCCAAAGCACCTGAATGCAGGACAAGAAGCAATGGATGGAAACTAACCAAGGAGAGAAGCAACATAGAACTAAGGAGAGATTTCCTGACATGGAGAACAATTAATTAGTAGAATGACTTGCCTCCAGAAATTGTGGGTGTCCCATCACGGGAGTTTTTAAGAAGAGACTGAACAGCCATTCATCTGAAATGGTGTATAGGGTCTTCTGCTTGTGCAGGGGATTGGACTACAAGATCTCCAAGGTCCCTTCCAACCCTGTTTACTATTATTCTGCTATTGGCCATTTCATATTCTTATAATGTATCAAACCAGCTCTAAGTTGGAGGGCATGATGGAGGGGGTTGTTAAGTGTTAGCTCTCTGTTTTTGTCTCCCGTGGCCCACAACACTTTTGTAAGGTTGATTACACTCAGGGTCAAAATCAATAGAGAACCTTAAAGTTCAAGTTCATAGGCAGTCTCAGTCATCTCTGAGCACAGTTCTTTCAGCAATCAGGATTCAGTGTACACAGCAGAAACCGATTCCAGGGAAGGCAAACAGCTGGAACAAACCATGGAAGCGCATGACGTCAGGCTGTCACAAAAATTATTTTTGCTTTGACTATTCCGAGGTTAAAGCCCTTTATGCTGCAGGCTTCCAGCATCCATCTACGCAGAGCTGGAGGTTGAGAATGCAGATCAGGGTCAAAAACTACAGATGCAGAGCCCAGAAGCATCAGGGCAAGATTCTGCGCCATGCGTGATGCTGGGTCTGTTTTTTTCAGAGTCAGAACTACCTGACGTTTCAATGTAATCCTTCCATTCCTCCTCGGGTGAGGATTGGCATGACATTGGCCCTCTTCAATGGCTCATGGGCAGGTTGTTAAAGGAATGCTAGGAGCTGGTTTTAACGCAAAACAAAACACCATGAAATCCCCTGCTGTGGTAGACAACAGAGAAATGGTGTTGCAGTTATGAACTGCAAAAGTTTTTGCATTCCAGAGATTAGATCCATCCAACTCTTAACAGCAGCTTCTAACGGTTAGCATTGAGAAGGTAGTCATTGCTTCCTGTCCCAAGGGAAGCATCCCTGCTAGCTGCGCTCTACAGCAACTTGCTGTGTCTCATCTCTCCAGAGTGGCCAGTCATATATGAAGCTTTCAAATGGGTTACATTAAGATTAGTACAGAAGAATCAAAACAATTTGGGTGGGTGAGTTTCTATTCAAAAGTAATCTTCCAACAGATTTTGAAAAAAATACAAAAGGGTTTCTTAGCTGTTTCTGAAAAATTCTCTTTGAGTCAGTTTGAAGCATGCCCAATTTGTCCAATATGTCGCCTCTTTCCTTCTCCTTTCTCTAGAAGGTGCCCGTTTGGAGAAGGGAAGCATTTTATCTTTATAAGCTGTATTTTCTTTGATAAAATGAATTGCTCATTGACTGTCCTGTCCCAAAGGAGATTTGGAATGCTGTTACTCAATTATGACGTATTTTTAGAGCGAATCGTTCAACTTGGAAATTACACAATTACATTGTCAAAACTACAGTATATATACACAATAGTTTAATTAAATTTAACCAAAAATAGTTTTCATATACATTACCCAAGATAGCTAATCTAATCGCCTACAGTTTGGTTTTTAGGGAGGCTAAATGTGTATAATATGTGTATGTGTAGAAAGGGGGAAGTCAAAAACCTATCTATTTTTATTTTTTATTTTTCCTTTCCTTTCCTCTTTCTTTCCTTTCCTCCTTCCTTCCTTCCTTCCTCCCTTCCTTCCCTTTCCTTTCCTTTCCTCTTTCTTTCTTTCTTTCTTTTTTCCTTCCTTCCTCTTTTTGTTAAATTTGCTTTTTTCACTTATTTTTTTGTTTCATTAACATTGATAATGATGTTGTCCATTCAGTCCAATCTTGCACTGTTTCTTTGATTTTTTTTTCTGTGTTGTGGCTGGTGTTAACTTTGATGGTGTCCAGCTATTGTGTTCTATGGTGGCTTGGTTTCTTTTTACCACTAACTCTTCCAAATATAATTGCTTTCTCCAGTGAATCCCTTCCCTAACATGGTCAAAATAAGTGAGACACAGTTTTGTGATTT
Source organism: Natrix helvetica (assembly GCF_964273705.1). Taxonomy (NCBI): domain Eukaryota; kingdom Metazoa; phylum Chordata; class Lepidosauria; order Squamata; family Natricidae; genus Natrix; species Natrix helvetica. The sequence continues at coordinate 268,709,790 of NC_138552.1, forward strand.
TGCCTTCCAGTGACATGTCTGGTGTTATCACTCCTGTACTTGCTTCTTAATCACTTTGCTGTCCAAGGAATATGCAGGAACATTCTTCCTCACCATAGCTCATCAACATTATACACACATAAACCCTCCCCTGAGTAACAATACAATAGAAATTTTAAGGTGAAGTCATTTAGCTTAAGATTCTCATCCAAGAAGCTTCTTCAGTTCTGAGTAGCACCAGGTTGACAAAAGAACTGTAAACATGATAGATTTCCTTTCATACTTTCTGTGTACATGTGAGTATATTTGCACAGTCCGCCTGCACCCCCAATTTAATTAAAATCAACAACAACAGCAAAATGCTATGCTTACCTAGCATATCATACCCAAACAAATAAACAATATTATGGCTTAATTGAAGGCCTGGTTTATATACCATGCAAAGCAATGGTTGAAGTCCTATGTACTTTCATCTATAAATTATGCAATCTGATATTATTTTAGGACATCCCAAAGGTCCTTTTTTCAAGAGGCAACTGGACTTTCTTGTTTTTTTCTTTGAACATGTTTTGCTTCGCATCCAAGAAGCTTCTTCAGCTCTGTCAAGATAGTGAGGAATAGAAGGATTTATACTCCTTGCAAAAAGTTGGCCACACATGCATCATTTTGCTGTCTGCAAGGATCCTTCCATTCCCCACCATCCAGTCAGAGCTGAAGAATATTCTTGGATGAGAAGCGAAACATCTTCAAAGAAAAAACAAGAAAGTCCAGTTGCCTCCTGAAAAAGCACCTTTGGGACAACATGACCTGGATGACTGAGAATCTCTACAGACTCCTATCTTAGGACATGTAAGAAATGCAAAGGAGAACATTTCTTTTCCCACGGCATCTCCAAATCATAAGATATTCAGAATAGACAGTTTTTATTATTCCCGAGGAGCACTGGTATCTCAAACAGCTCCCTGGATATTTTATTATAAACAGCTAATTGGGTGTGGGTACTGAGAATTCCCATGCAAGATGCATATTTTGCTGAAATTAATATTCCAACATTTCTCAGCCAAAATATGGAAAATCTTGTGCATTTTTTTTGCACCATCCTACCCCAAGAATCATAGTTAGACTCCATCTTACAGTCTTTTCACTTCACTGAGCAATAAGAAGGTCCACAGTGTACTGCAGAATTTTTCAGGTTTAATTCCCTTTGAAGAAGATCACTGGAGGGATTGTGGTATTTTGTAATACATGCATTACAATACAATACAATACAATACAATAGTAGAGTTGGAAGGGACCTTGGAGGTCTTCTAGTCCAACCCCCTGCCTAGGCAGGAAACCCTATACCTTTCCAGACAAATGGCTATCCAACATCTTCTTAAAGACTTCCAGTGTTGGGGCATTCACAACTTCTAGAGGCAAGCTGTTCCACTGATTAATTGTTCTAACTGTCAGGAAGTTTCTCCTCAGTTCTAAGTTGCTTCTCTCCTTGATTAGTTTCCACCCATTGCTTTTTGTTCTACCCTCAGGTGCCTTGGAGAATAGTTTGATTCCCTCTTATTTGTGGCAACCCCTGAGATATTGGAACACTGCTATCATATCTCCCCTAGTCCTTCTTTCTCTTAAGCTAGACATACCTAGTTCCTGCAACCGTTCTTCATATGTTTTAGTCTCCAGTCCCCTAATCATCTTTGTTGCTCTTCTCTGCACTCTTTCTAGAGTCTCCACATCTTTTTTACATCGTGGCGACCAGAACTGAATGCATTCATTTACAACAGTACAGACAGAGTAAAGGACAGCTTAACATCCCAGGAGATAATGAAAATCCACCTCTTCTGCCTCAGAGCTCTCAGAGGCAGTGCAGTAACAGCATTTACATGGCATATAACAACCTGATTCTTAAATTAACCCATTTTTATGGTTTGCACAACGCATTGTGTCACAAAGTAAACAAATGAACTGGATTTATGCAGTGTACTAAGCCATAAAAAACAAATTAAGGTTCACCTTCATCAGTTTTAACAGGCTAGCAATTTTTTTTTATATTAGAATATTTAGGAACACAAACATTTTAGATCATCCCAAAGATGCTTTTTGCAAGAGGCAACTGGACTTTCTGGTTTTTCTTTGAAGATGTTTTGCTTCTCATCCAAGAAGCTCCTTCAGCTCTGACTGGATGGTGGGGAATGGAAGGATTTATCCAGTCAGAGCTGAAGAAGCTTCTTGGATAAGAAGCGAAACATCTTCAAAGAAAAAACAGAAAATCCAGTTTGTTAGATATTAACATATATCGGGATAAGTCTTCCCTCTGGTCCGCTCCTACAGCGGGAAACAGGTATCCCTCTGATTGGTCGAGGGGCGTGTCCAATCCCTATAAAAGGGGAACCCTCCGACTACCAAACAAGCTGGATCACTATTATTACTAATAAAGAGCTGTTAAGTCACTTCGTGTCCGCAGTCTGTCTCTCGTTGCACAGATCTAACTTTGGCGACGAAGGTGGGATTGAGAGACAGATAGGACGAAGAACGCTACCCCAGAATCTCCGGATTTGATCCAGCCCAGGAAGTCGGCAGTAATTCCGACAGCCATCTCAGACCACCGCAGCGCGGCAAATTCAAACTGAGAAGATGGCGATGCATGCTCCCCCCGCTCCTTTCGACCCAGAAAACGACGAATGGGAAGCTTTCATGATTCGTTTCGAGTGTTTCCTCGAAGCAAACGAATACACGGGGATCACCGATGCGAGGAAGAAAAACATCTTCCTCGGCTACTGCGGAAAGGAAGTCTTCAATACGGCCAGAGACCTCACTGCGCCTACTCCAATACAGGCAGTATCGTGGACGACGTTGCAACAAACTCTGCAAACTCATTACGCGCCAAAACCTTCCCGCCATGTCTGCCGCAAGGAATTCAACATGAGGACCCAGAAGGCGGGAGAATCCATCAATCAATATGTTGCAGCCCTACGAAAAGCAGCAGCTCACTGCGAATACAGGGATTTGGAAGAGCACATCTTAGAGCGGCTCATCTGTGGGATAAGAGACATTTCGTTGCAAAAGAAGCTGTTGGCAAACCCGAGTTTAACCCTACAGACAGCGTTAAACGAAGCAAGAGCGTCAGAATCAGCGGAGAAATCATCGGTGACCATACAACGAGGGGCCAGCGTAAACCAGCCAGCACCGAGGCAAACCAGAGTTCACTACGAGGACACAAGCCCCGACTACGAGAATCCCGAGTTCGAGGACAGTCACCTAATGCAGAGCAGTCACGTGAGGCCTGGGGGGAGACCCGGATCCCGTTCGCCGCCCTGCCCAAGCTGCGGAGGAAATCACCCCAGGTCTACTTGTAGGTTCAGGAACGTTGTTTGTTCGCATTGCAACAAACTTGGGCACATCGCACGAGTGTGCCGGAGCGGAGTCCCTGCCTCACGGCAGCCACCCATGTACCGCCAACAGAAGCCCAACCCAGGGGCTTGGCGAAATCAAAAAGGGCGCCCAGAGAGAAATCCACAAGTGTTTACCCAGAGAGAACATTTCCAAAGAGCTGAACGAGCGTATCCCCAGAGAGATTACTCACAAGGAGTTGAGCGAGCGTATCCCCAGAGAGAATACACACAAAGAGCTGAACGAGCGTTCTATCAAGACGCTCAATGAGAGTATTTTCAGGATGAAGACGATGAGATAGAGTTGACCCAGAGAGAGGAGTTGCGAACGTATCTCACCACAATACATCAAGTCCGCCCTAAGCGGCCCAAAAGGCTGAGAGTCACAGTCCTCTTGGAGGGCTCACCCTGCGAGCTAGAAGTCGACACAGGATCAACCCTGACGATCATTTCATGGGCATCCATGAAACAGGCTATCCCTAGCCTCAGAAAGAGCCAACTACACGCTCCAGACGTCCTGCTACGAGACTACCAGGGGAACCAAGTTCCCATCGTGGGCCAAGGCACATTCCACATCCGTTTCAAGGACATCGAAGCCCAGCTGCCCGTGACCATCGCCAGCGCGCCATTGCAGAACCTTCTGGGGCTTGATTGGTTTGAAGCCCTGGGGTTAGAAGTCACCGGGATCAACGCCGTAAGAAACAGCAGCGCTGAACAGATTTTTAAGGAATTCGAGGATGTGTTCAGCCCCGGTCTTGGTAAGTATGTGGGTAAACCAATATCATTCAATTTAGACCCTAAAGTGGCGCCAATCCGACTTAAACCGAGACGAGTGCCTTTTGCACTCCGCCCTAAAATAGACAAAGAGATAGATAAGTTAGTGGAGCAAGGAATCCTTGAGCCGGTAGATCACGCGCGCTGGGAAACGCCCATCGTGACCCCAGTCAAGCCAGACGGATCAGTCCGCATCTGCGCAGACTATAAGTGCACAATTAATGTCGCGCTACAACAGAGTGCATATCCTGTGCCAGTAGTACAGCACTTATTGCACTCGTTGGGGCCAGGAAAGGTATTCGCAAAGTTAGACATGGCACAAGCTTACCAGCAACTGCCAGTCGATAGCGCCACAGCGGAGGCCCAAACGATAGTGACGCATAGAGGAGCATTCAAATGCAACCGGCTACAATTCGGCGTTAGCATTGCCCCAGGATTGTTCCAGAGCGTCATGGAACGACTGTTGCAAGGGATACCAGGAGTCGTCCCCTATTTTGACGACATCTTGGTGTCAGCTGCAAACGAGGAGCAATTAAACAAAAGAGTCAGATCTGTTTTGGCCAGAATCAGAGAAAAGGGTCTCCGCCTTAAAAAAGAAAAATGCCAAATTAACGTGCCTAGCGTAGAATTCCTGGGTTATAGAATCGATGGTCAGGGAATACACCCCACTTCAAAGAAAATTAAGGTGATCCAGGACGCTCCCACACCACGAAATCAGACCGAGTTGCAGGCCTTCCTCGGATTACTTAACTTCTACAGCGTTTTTCTGAGACAGAAGGCGACCGTTGCTGAGCCTCTACACCGTCTACTCCAGAGGAACGCACCATGGAAATGGGGACGATCCGAAGCTGCAGCTTTCGCCGGAGTAAAGCGTCTACTCACCACTGACTCATTGCTTGTTCAATACAGCCAGACTCTACCGCTGGTATTGACCTGCGACGCATCACCTTTCGGAGTTGGAGCAGTCCTCAGCCACAGGATGCCCGACGGAAAAGAAGCACCCATCGCGTTCTACTCCAGAACTCTTTCATCGGCCGAAAGAAATTACAGCCAAATGGACAGGGAAGCACTGGCTGCCGTCGCGGGAGTAAAGCGTTTCCACGAATACCTCTACGGCCGCGATTTTGAACTGATCACAGATCATAAACCGCTGTTGGGACTTTTGGCGGGAAACCGCCCCACTCCGGTCTCCCTTTCTCCTCGCATGACCAGGTGGACTGTTTTCCTGGCTGCATATTCATACACATTGATACATCGACCGGGCTCCACTCTTGGACACGCAGACGCACTCAGCCGTTGCCCATTACCTGACATTCTGCCAGACCCCACTCCAGAAGTACCGGTATTGCTCATTGACTGTTTGGATTCGGGACCGGTTTCTTCCTACGATGTTGCAAGGTTCTCCTCTAAAGACAATTTAATAAAACAAGTTCAAACTTGGGTTTGGAGGGGGTGGCCAAAGGGAAATGTGGGCCCAGAATTCAAAATGTTTGGTCGAAACGGGACGAGCTCTCAGTACTACAAGGATGTTTGTTGTGGGGGGATCGAGTTGTTATTCCGCATGCTTTACGTAAAAATGTATTAGATGCTTTACATATGGGTCATCCGGGGATTGTTAGAATGAAGGCGTTAGCAAGAAGTTACGTGTGGTGGCCAAACATGGACAAAGAAATAGAGGAGTGGGTGGCCACCTGTGACCCATGCCAGGAATCGAGACCAGCACCCCCGGAAGCACCCGCCACAGAATGGGAGAAACCCAAAGCACCCTGGTCGCGAATACACATCGACTTCGCAGGGCCATGCCAAGGTCAGACTTTCCTTATAGTTGTGGATGCATACTCAAAGTGGCTAGATGTAGTCCTAATGACTTCAACCACGGCAGAGGCAGTCATAAAGGTTCTACGGCGACTCTTCGCCACCCATGGCCTGCCAGATCTCCTAGTATCCGATAACGGGCCCCAATTCACGGCCATGCACTTTGAAACATTTTTAGCAGGGTTGGGAATCCGGCATGCCCTCATCGCGCCATTCCACCCAGCATCAAATGGACAGGCGGAGAGAATGGTGTGATTCGCAAAAGAGGCCCTCGCCAGGATGGGTCCAGGTGATTGGCAAACACGCATTGACCATTACCTCCTCATTCAACACATTACCCCGAGCGCAACGACGGGTAGGAGCCCCGCTGAACTACTCATGGGCCGCCGCCTACGATCCCACCTAGACCGGCTCCACCCGAATTACTCTGCCACGGCTCCCCCAGACTCTACAAGCAAAATCCGGTCTTTCAGAGTAGGGGACTCAGTTTACGCCCACAACTACGCAGGGGGTACATTATGGATGCCGGCAAGGGTCATTGGCATCACAGGTCCACGATCGTATCTGCTGGAACTAGAAGACGGGCGGAACTGGAAAAGGCACATCGATCAACTTCGGGGTCGCCTAGCACACTCCAACCTTCGCAATGAAGACGAAAGTTTCCTGTCTACAGAAAGTCAGCCACAAGAAAACCCCATCATAGGAAACAACGACGCCGGCGAGCCAAGCGTGGAACAAGACAACACGCACGTAGCAGAGCAACCCCCAGACAACGCAGCCGAACAAACTCCTGAATGCCCGAGCAACGAAGGCACAAGACCTCCAGAACGGGAAATAGAAAAAGCACCCGATCCTGCAACTACTTCAAACCAACCCGCACCCAGTCCTGCAACCACTTCAAGCCAACCCGAACTACGACGTTCCTCCCGAGCAAGACAAACACCCACCTACCTAAAAGATTATGTTACCTACCGAAACGTCCCATCTAGGAGGGGAGGGGTGTTAGATATTAACATATATCGGGATAAGTCTTCCCTCTGGTCCGCTCCTACAGCGGGAAACAGGTATCCCTCTGATTGGTCGAGGGGCGTGTCCAATCCCTATAAAAGGGGAACCCTCCGACTACCAAACAAGCTGGATCACTATTATTACTAATAAAGAGCTGTTAAGTCACTTCGTGTCCGCAGTCTGTCTCTCGTTGCACAGATCTAACACAGTTGCTTCTTGCAAAAAGTACCTTTGGAAGAATTATGACCTGGATGACTGAGAATCTCCATAGACAATCATTTAGATCAGGGATGTCAAACTTGGGCCCTGCCCCCGCCCGGTTTAGCAAAGGGGGAAAAGGTCCTGATACGTCATGTGACCCCGCCGTGACGACGTGAGTTTGACCCCCTTGATTTAGATGCCAACTGAGTCCAATTTTACCTATTTGCCTTTGGGCCTTTTCTAGCCTCTGATTCAATTCTGATTGTGTTTCTCTCTTCTTATTATATCATCTCCAGCTAGGATTGTGGCAGAGGTGGGTGGATGAAAAGTAACCACCTCTCAGACCATTCACAATTTCTACCTCGTGACAATAGCTCCTATAAGAGGGCTATTAGCTAGTTCCTCTAAAGCAGGGGTCTCCTCCAACCTTGGCAACTTTAAGCCTGGAGGACTTCAATTCCCAGAATTCCCAAGCCAGCTTTGCTGGGAGTTGCTGAGAATTTGGTAAGAATTCTGGCAGTTGAAGTCCGCCAAGCTTAAAGTTGCCAAGGTTGGAGACCCCTGCTCTAAAGGAACAGAAATTGGAAAGCAGTTTCTCTCTCAATAATTTAGAAACCATTAATCTTCTCCTTTCTAGTCTTATAGCAATACATTGCTGGTACCATTTGTCTGGCAAAGGTATATACACTCTTCCTCCTCTTCTTTCAGAATGTTCTTTTGTTGTAAAAAAAATAATAATCCTTGGTCGGACATATCCTGTTCCACTCCTGCCCTTCAACACAAATGGTTTGATATCCTTGGAAAGTCTGAACTCTTTTGCTTCCCAGATGGCCTAATTAAATCACCCCTCTCTCTACCTCCTCTATATACTGAATTATAGCTGGGCACAACCTTGGATCAGGGCTGCTGCTGTGGATAATGAAATCTGATTTCTTCTATTAAAGCTAGGAAATCAAACCAGAGGAACACAATGCAATCCGCTCCTCAGCTGTTCCTTCCCAAGAACAAACACTGCCTTGTTTCATTCATGGTCCTCTGATCTATAATCAAAGACTGACTGCTTCTCTGTCAGACCTGGGTCACAAGAAATATAGAGCAGCAAACAAATTGAGGAAGATATATATTCAGAATGAACTTTGGGCAGGGGTGGGCTGCAAAAAGTTTAGCAAGGGGTTTTCTGCCCAGTTGCTGGGTGGGCGTGGCCATGGTGGGTGTGGCCTAGTTGGCCTCTTGCACCACAGTGAGGGGGGCATTTTTGCCCTCCCCAGCTCTGGAGGCTTTCTTTGAGACTCTGGGAGGATGAAAATGGCCTCACCAGGCTCCGGAGGCCCTTGAACTTCCGGTAGGCCTGTTTTTCACCCTCCCCGAGCCTCCGTGCACACCCTGCACACACCTGCATCCAAAACAGGCTGTGTGGTGAATCCTGGGAGGGGAGGGACTGGGTGAATGGGGCCAGCCAGGAGTCGGATTTGGGGGTCCTCTGAACTGCACAGAATCCTAGCTAGAGTTTCCCCCGAACCCAGGGGTGGGTTCCAGATTCTTTTACTGCCAGTTCACTCAGTAAAAGACCTATATATACATACATACACATGTTAGGCAAATGCCAGGCAATCAATCAATCTTCAGCTCTACACTGGGAACCACAAAGGAGATAGAATACGAGGAGAGAGAGAGATGCCTTCACATGGCCTCCCTTATATATGCAGCTTCTTAAAGTGGCAGTGACCCTGCTGAATCATCCACATGTCATCATCTCGGTTTACAGCCTTACAGCAGTTGGTCAGCTATCAAATCATCATTACCCTGACACTCACGTAACAACAGAAATTTTGGGCTCAATTCTAGTTGTAAGTCGGGGACTACCTGTATTGTGGGTCTTTAATCAGAGAAAGGAAAAAGAGAGAAGAGACCAAATTGCAAGGCCAAGTTTATTAAATGAAGCAAAATTGGAGAGACTGAAGTTTTTCTCTCCCATCCATGAGTCTGAATTCTGGCTTAGTAGATTTACCAAAGGTACAATGATAGGCCCCAGCATAGTTTTAAAAAGATATTATACAAATGCTAGTTCAGAAGAGAAATTTAACTTATGATGAAAACTACAAAGCATGTCAAGTCTGGTAGACCTGATATCTCAGAATATTTTTCAAATAATAGATATGGGACAGTGCTTTGGCAATCACTTAAATTTGATTGACTGCACAGCTATCTGATGGCCAGAAAATTCTCCTTAGTTCTAAGTTGCTTCTCTCCTTGATTAGTTTCCATCTATTGCTTCTTGTCCTGCCTTCAGATGCTTTGGAGAATAGTTTGACTCCCTCTTCTTTGTGGCAGCCCCTGAGATATTGGAATACTGATGATATGTCACCTCGAGTCCTTCTTTTCATTAAACTAGACGTACCCAGTTCCTGCAACCGTTCTTCATATGTTTTAGCCTCCAGTCCCTAATCATCTTTGTTGCTCTTCTCTGCACTCTTTCTAGAGTCTCCACATCTTTTCTACATCGTGGTGACCAAAACTGAATGCAGTTTTCCAAGTGTGGCCTTACCAAGGCATTATAAAGTGGCATTAACACTTCACGTGATCTTGATTCTATCCCTCTGTTGATGCAGCCTAGAACTGTGTTGGCTTTTTTGGCAGCTGCTGCACACTGCTGGCTCATATTTAAATGGTTGTCCACTAGGACTCCAAGATCCCTCTCACAGTTACTACTATGGAGCAAGGTACCACATTTACTGTACTGCACATTTTGTTTTTCTTGCCTAAATGTAGAACCTTACTCTTTTCACCATTGAATTTCATTTTGTTAGATAGCAGCCAATGTTCAAGTCTGTCAAGATCCTTCTGTATCTTAAGCTATCTTCTGGAGTCCTGCCAGCTCGCTGTCGTCTGCAAATTTGATGAGCTCCCCATCTATCCCTATATATAAACTACATATAAGCAATGTATCTAGTACAAAATAAGTGTTTTAAAGAGTAATAGATTTTTGGACGTCACATAGCGAACAGAAGGTGCCTAATGGTTTAGGCAGCTAGACAACAGCTATACTTTTTAGGAATTCAAAGCAGGAGTAACAGCCATGCTGAGGGATTCATGACTCTGCTTGTTCTTTCAGATATTCTCCAGTTCAATATTCTTCAAGAAATGGAAATTCTGAAGTAACTGTTTCCATTCTCTCATTCATTTCCCACTTCAGAGCAGCACCCCAGGAATTTCTCACATGAGCAAATAAAGAGGACAACTTTTTCCATAATGAAATGTCAATCTTGCAGTAACACAACCAGGCAGCTGAGCAGAGTTGATAAAGCCGATGCCTTCAAGTTGTGCGTGTGTGTGTGTGTGTGTGTGTGTACACATGCAAGTTAACCGTGATTTCAACAGATCATATAAATAGATCCCTCCAGGGGCACAATGTAAATTCATTTAAGATCAGTCAAGCAAAATCCCACTTCTCTGCTCTGGTCTGTCCTAGCAAGACTTCTGAAGATGGAAAAGTGCCCCCAGTAATTACTAATAACTCTTATTTCTATCTATATATGGCAAAAGTGCCATTTAAAAACAAGAAGGAGGCATTTAAAGCAATGGAAATAGATGTGGGTGGGGCTGGGTTTATTTTATGTCAAACTAATCAGTCCAGGTTTAAAGCTCTCCATGGCCAACTAGCCATGTGGCAGCAGTTATTCCAGACACAGCTAGTGTCTGTGAAGAAACAGGACTATAAATCAGAGTCTGAGGTTTATCCTTGTCTACCAGAATGCAGGAGACCCTAGCGCATCTCTCAGGTGTTAAGCTGATCAGAAAGTCTGGAAGCATCTTAGTACTGTAAGGGCTTAAAAAGTTTAATCGCTTTAACTTAACTGGGAAGTAAAGATTGAGCAAACATTCTCTGACTTCCTCATGGATTTTCATTGCTTTATATTGCAATGAAAACTGGGCTTCTTAATGAATTATAGATTTGCCTATGGATAAGTAATGGATTATGGGAAGAAGGTATATTTCTTCATAGCCCTATAGGAGGTGAAGGGTTATTGTTTATACTTGTTCTGATGAGAATCAAAAGTCAATTCTTTAAATACTTTTTCTTTTTTTCTCTTTTCTTTCTTTGCATCTTTTATTTTATCTCTCCTTTTCTCTTAGAGTTTAGTTTGTGTTTGCCTTTACAATTGTGATTGAAATTTTCAAACACACACACATACACACACACCTCAACTTACAACTGTTCGTTTAGTAACTATTCGAAGTTGCAATGGCACTGAAAAATGTGACTTATGACCCATTTTCACACTATTATTGCATGGTCATGGGATCTAAATTTGGTCGCTTGTCAACTGGCATGTGATGATTGCAGGGTCCCAGGGTCATGTGATCACCTTTTGTGGCTTTTAAAATGTTACTTAATAACTGTGGCAGTAAAGGTTGCGAAATGAGGCAAAACTGTCTTGCTTAGCAACAGAAATGGGCTCAATTGTGGTCATAAGACTACATAGTGTGTGTGTATATGTGATTGTGTATGTGTGTGCGTGTGCGTATGTTTGTTTGAAAATTTCAATCACAATTGTAAAATTGTGACACACGCACACACCACTTTTGTGTTGCCATTTTAGTTCTGGATAGTTCTGGCACTACCTCAGACAGACCTGGTTCGCAACTTGGGGGTTCTCTTGGACTCAAAGAACAGATGGCAGTTGCAATTAGGAGAGCCTTTGTACAACTTTGGGTTGTGTGCCAGTTGTGGCCCCTTCGGGATAAGAAGTTCCTGCACTCAGTCTTTCAAGTCCTCATGCTTGGATGACTCTAATGTGCTCTACATACAGTAGGGCCACGCTTGAGCATTCAGAAACTCCAACTGGTGCATAGTATGGTGGGATGGGCAGTTTTTGGAGTGCCTAGAGTGGCCGATATTACACTTGCTGTTCTACAAGCTGCACTGGCTGTCAGTTTGCTTCCTGGAGCAATTCAATCAGTGGTGGTTGCAGGGGGTTTGCCCCGGTATGGGTGTACCGCTGCCTGCCTGGAGTACTGGGTACTGTTCCATTCCGGTACTCTGGAGGACCCACCCACCCACCTGAGCTCCTTACCTGTCCTTTAAAGCCTTCGGCACTTCAGCGCATGCACATGGCGCATACAGTACCTGCGTGACGCTCCGCTGAGCAGCTGGAGCATCGCAGAGGCTTGAGGAGGCGTCACTGGAAGGTATGATGCATGCGCGCACTGCATGCATGTGTGCACGCACCTCGTGCATTCATGTGGAGGATGCCAGGCGGTGTTGCAACCGTACCGGTTGCAACGGGATCCGGAACCCACCACTGAATTCAATATTTGTTATTATTTTTAAAGTCCTGCACGGCATGGGTCAAAGGTTTGAGGAATTTGAGGAACCATCTCACTAGTGGTGGGATTCAATTTTTTTTACTAGCAGTTCTTTGGCTTGGTGGGCATGACATGGGTTGGTGGGCGTGGTTTGGTGGGCATGGCAGTGGAAGGATACTGTAAAATCTCCATTCCCTCACGATCAGTTGGGACTCGGGAGGCAGAGAATAGATGGGGACAGGGCCAGTCAGAGGTGGTATTTACCAGTTCTCTGAACTACTCAAAATTTCTGCTACTGGTTCTCCAGAACTGGTCAGAACCTGCTGAATACCACCTCTGCATCTCACCCTTATGGGACAGGTCAGCCTCACCCATGCTGGCAGAGGAGGCCTGTGGATCCCATCGGTCAAGGAATTCTGGCCGGTGGGGTCCAGGAGAAGAGCTTTTCCTGCCATGATGGGCACCAAGCAACTTTATTAAATAAAGAATGCCCCAAAGAATGTCATACAAAAAAAGGAAATGAGACGCAGTAGGCAGGATACAAAATAATTGTCTTAAACTTCAGGAATGCACATTGTGTATGTGTGTGAATTAATCCAATTCAGGTAGTATTGTCTGTTGAATTTGGATTGTAGATTCAATCTAAAACGAATGATCAATTCAGAGCGGAAAATCCAGGTGATTCAGAAATTAGTTCAAACCACGCTTCCAGATTAAATGTAATCCATAATGCTAGAATTCCGTTTAACACTTTTTAAATGGTAATTGAAACAAATTACCTAGAAAGACTGTGGCTGTCACTCATTGAATATTTCCAAACAGAGGGTAGAGACAGATTTGTTGGGATGGGTTTTGATAGGATTAATAGGAATTAGGAGAGGTGAAATTGTTCCCAGCAGTCCAAATCTTTTTCCCCTGTGATGTTTGTCACACCCCACAGGCTCTGATAAAGGACCCTGGGTTCGCATGATGTCCCACCACACATGGGGAAAAAAATCTTGGCCCAGTGAGGATCCCTCTGCACTAGGAAACTTGACACATATAGGTTAGTGCATGCATTGGAGTCCTTTTCAAGCTTAACAAAAGTGTCAGGAATGGATGTTAGATGAGGGTGCCATTGTAGAAGTGGTATTCATCCGGTTCTGGAGAACCGGTAGTGGAAATTTTGAGTAGTTTGGAGAACTGGCAAATACCATCTATATCTGACTGGCCCCACCCCCCTCTATTTGCTGCCTCCAGAGCCCCAGCTGATTGAAGTCCCAGCTAATCGGCTGGGTCTTCTTTTGTTGCCCTGCACAGAACAGAGCTGGAAGGCAGGTTAGTGGGTTGGGGAGGGAATGAGGATTTTACAGTATCCTTCCCCCAGGAGTGGGCAGGGAATGGAGATTTTGCAGTATCGTCCCCCAGCCATGCCCACCAAGCCAAACCACACCCACCAAGCCACACCCACCGAACCGGTAGTAACAAAAATTGAATCCCACCACTGCAAAGCAACAGCATACAATGGGAAGAACTCTTTGCAACTACCTTCATTTTCTAGGCATCCAAGAATGTGCCAAAAGTTTGACTCATGGCTGTCATGCTGTCAGTCATCAATCATCATCCAAAAGCAGCACTGTTCAGGATAACTTCAGCTTTCCCTGTTGCTAGCGTTCTCGTGAGTTGTAAGCTAGGAAAAATCTAACAGCATTTCAGTTTATACTGCCTGAAACAACATGTAGGTTGGTAGTACAGTGGTACCTCGGTACTCAACTGCTTTGAAAGTGATTGAATTTGGTACTCAATGAATTTTTGTCCTGATATTTGTTTCTTTGATACTCAGTGCACAAGTTAAAACTTGTTGATGTCGGCTGCCTTGTGACTCACTATATTATTCCTGATGGGAAAAATGGCTTTGTACTCATTGTTTTTGATACTCATCGCACCACCCGGAACCAATTGAGAATGGAAGTATCAGTGTACTATATTCTATTTATTCAAAGCATTCTTTAAGCTGTTGGTTCAAAAAGGGCTCCAAGAATCTTTTCATAGATAATAATAGATATGGCATGTTATAGAAGCTGCACTTGTGAAAAGCATTGATATTCCTTCTTGTATCTGGAACGTAGTAAAAAGGATTGTTCAGTGTAACTGCCTTACTGCAGCAGATATTCATCTTGTTGGTTGATTACTTCTGAAATTTCCTTCCTTGGTTTCTGTAGATCCAACCACACATGCAGCAACTTTCTTTCAGAGAGAAAAATAAAAATAAAGTAAGGCACCCGGGTCAGCTTACACCATATATATTTGTATTGTTTACACATAACGTACCTTCATTGAAAGGTATTGTTGCAGAAGAAATATGCTTTTTGAAATCTTTGCTAGTCTGGGAAAATCTTGGATTGACTAGTTGGTTAGTTCTGGACCAGGCTATCTGAAAGAATGCGCGAACCATTTTGGTGGTTCCCAAGCCCTCAAATGACTCTTTCCATTAAGATTGGGCTTTAAAGAAAACAAGCCAGCAAGCCAGCACGTAAAGACAGCTTGTTCCCACTGGCTTTGAACTGAAATGATTATACGGGACGGTGTGTTTAAATTTGGTGCAATCTGACCATTTGGAACTGCATTTCATGCTGTTCACCTTTTTGGAAATGCTGATATTTGCAAATTGGGTTTCAACTTATGGGTAAAGTTGTGAGAAGTGTGTGATGTGATTTTTGTGCTGTAAATTGCTTTGAGACAACCAAATGTCCAAAAACAGGTGCCTTCAAAACAGTGCACCCTCTCTCTCTCTCTCTCTCTCCCTTTCTCTTTCTCTTTCTCTCTCTCTCTTTCTCTCTCCTCCCTCCCCCCCTCTGTGTGTTGAAGCTTCAAATGAAAGATCCTTCTGAACAAGCAGGAGGAGAAACTGTGAACAGGAGATGACTTTGGGAATACCTTTTATGTGGGTAGCGTGTGACTTTTCACGTGCATTTCTTTGCATTATTTATAGCTCAAAGGTGATAGTGGCACAACCTCAAATCAATCAGGAGAAATTCGGGAGTGTGTTTCCAGCTCAGGGTGGCAGGAAAACATTGCAAGATCTGGCTCTATGTACAAGATGGGAAAAAGCTATCCTTTCTCAAAAGCAGGAGATAAAGCAGGATGGTGGGACTTATTGCCACTTTTCTTTCATAAGCCTTGTCCCGTGTGAGTCTACCTTTAAAGAAACAGTTGTTGAGTAACATTTTAGCAGTCCATTGTTGTTGCTTGTAGCAGAAACATTTGGCTGGGTTATGTGTTTAGTTAGCCAAGCCTGATAAAGATCTAATGGCTGCCTTTGAATAACACGTTAAACTTGTTTAATTGCAGCAGCACAGCAAAGCTTAAATATCCTGAATCAGGCTGCATTTTCAACGGATGGCTCTTCATAGCACCAATTAAATACATCTTCATGCAAATCTGAATGCATATTTACTATTTATGTGTAGTTATTTATAGATAAGCAGCAAATATAGCACGGGCAGAGATTCAGCTATCCTTTCAGTCAGTTCTTGATAACGCTTCCTTTGGCAAAAATTATGTTTTCTGTAGCCACCTAAAGATCTTCCTGTTCTTGATTTTGGAATTTTTCCCCACTCTTTCTTACATAACTTTTTTTTAAGCTCAGAAATATTCTTGTCTCCTTGCATGAACTGGATTGAGATCAGTGGTGGGTTCCTCCCGGTTCAGACTGGTTTGGCAACCTAGCCCTGCCACACCCCCAAACCAATTCTCTAGGGGGCGCCACAGGCGCTGCCATTTCTTTTGCTTCTGCGCAAAAATTGTACTGTGCATGCATGCACAGCGCGCATCAAGCGTGCACGCGCACCCACAAGCAAACCAGTATGAGTGCCTGCTGGAACCCACCCCTGGTTGAGATCTCCTCATAGATTTTTCAGTAATATTCAAGATTGAAAACTGTGAATGTCAATCACAGTCACGTATAAGTTGGGTTGATTAAAAAAAAAAAAATGAGGAGGTGATCAGCCGCCTGGGAAAGCCAAGAGAAATCATCCAAACCATAAAAAAGTGAAAGTTAGACTATTTGGGACATGAGATGCGACACCCGGAAGAATACGGCATCTTTCACTGAATCCTCCAAGGAAAGATTGAAGGCAAATGAGGTCCAGGCAGCAGAAGAACATCATGGCTTCAAAATCTAAGGGACTGGTTTGGACAAACCTCGGCAGCACTTTTTCATGCGGCTGTTGATAAAAATAGGATCATCAACATGATCGCCAACATCCGATGATGGATATGGCACGAGAAGAAGAAGAAGAATGTCAATCCAAAACCAGGAAATCCTTGATTTATGACCAGAATTGAGACCAACATTTCTGTTGCTAAGTGAGACATTTGTTAAGTGAGTTTTGCCCAGGGGTGGGTTCCTGCCAGTTCTAACCTCATCTATAGAAGAGGTTTCACAAATCTACAGTGTCACTTAGAAGCGGATCCAGCTCGCTCCCCCTGCCCGTCCGCTTATCATCAAGATGAAGAGCGAGAGGAGGAATTCTGGGAGTTGAAGTCCACAAGTCTTAAAGCTGTCAAGTTTGAACACCCCTGGGGTTTTTTTTTTCTAAAGGGTTAGGGGTGCAAGGGTCTTGTAACTTGACAGCTTTAAGACTTGTGTGCTTCAATGCCAGAGTTCCTGAGCCAACATGACTGGAGAAGGAATTCTGGGAGTGGAAGTCCACAAGTCTTAAAGCTGTCAACTTTGAACACCCTTGGGTTTTTTTTCTAAAGGGTTAGGGGTGCGAGGGTCTTGTAACTTGACAGCTTTAAGCAGGCTTCAAATGCCAGAGTTTCTGAGCCAACATTTTGGTTGCTAAGCAAGAGCATTGTTAAGCGAGTTTCACCACACTTTACAAGTTGGCCACGCCCACTCAGTCACATGGCTGCCAAGCCACTCCCACCCGGTCACATGGCCGGCAAGCCACTCCCACCCGGTCACATGGCCGGCAAGCCACTCCCACCCGGTCACGTGGCCAGCAAGCCATTCCCACCCAGTCACATGGCCAGCAAGCCACTCCCACCCAGTCACATGGCCAGCAAGCCATTCCCACCCAGTCACATGGCTGGCAAGCCATTCCCACAAAGCAGGCCACACCTACAGAAGAGGTTCTAACATTTTTTGAAACCCACCACTGGTTTTGCCCCATTTCTTACTACAGTTGTTAAGTGAATCACTGCAGTTGTTAGGTTAGTAACATGGTTACTAAGTGAATCTGGCTTTGCCATTGTCTTTGCTTATCAGGTCACAAAAGGTGATCACATGACCTTGGGACACTGTAAACATCATAAATATGTGTCAGTTACCAAGCAACTGAATTTTGCTGATGTGACCATGGGATGCTTCAATGGTGGTAGGTGTGAAAAAAGTTCATACGGTAAGTCACTTTTTCGTGCTGGTGTAACTTTGAACGGTCATTAAATGAACTGTTGTAAGTTGAGGACTACTTGTCTTTTCTTTCCTATAATTACTTGGCAATTGATTTGGAGACATTTTGGAAAACATTGTCCTGCTGAAATAGCTGATCTGTTTTTCAGCTTCAGTGCAGGACATTAGCTTCTAGGATAGTGATGGCGAACCTATGGAACGCGTGCCACAGGTGGCACACGGAGCCATTTGTCAGGGCATGCGGGGCCAGCTGATTTTACCCCTTTTAAAGCCATTTTTCGCCCTCCCTAGGCCCCAGAGGCTTTATAGGAGCCTGGGGAGGGCGGAAAGAGCCCCCCGGAGGCCCTCCGGAGGCTTCATGAGCTTCCCTGAAGCCTCCGGAGCACAAAAAGATGGCCCTACGGGCAAACTGGAAGTTCAGGGACATTTTGACTGATTCAGAGGCTTCAGGGAAGCCTCCGGAAGGTCCCTGAAGCCTCCAGAGGGCTTCCGGGGGTCCGGGGGAGGCTGTTTTCGCCCTTCCCATGCTCCTCTAAAGCCTCTGAAGCCTGGAGAGGGCGAAAAAAGCATGCAAAAATGGGGGGGTCGCACCTGTAGTGTGTCCATGCGCACTGGGGGGTCGCGCATTGCACACCTACACACGACCCCCCTGCGCTCCCCCCACTTATGGCACGCGAGCCAAAAAAGGTTCGCCATCGCTGTTCTAGGATATATTGATATTTTGTTAAACTCACTCTCCTACCCATTTGCACAATACTGTCTGTGCCTTTGTCTGCTACACCTCCCCGAAGTATACCAGTCACATTTATGCGTAATAGATGGTGAGGTATCCCCCTGCCCCCAATGCTTCACCCATTTTTCTCCAAATGTGTCCTATTCGGCTGAAAGAGAAAGCACGTTGTTCCAAAAAAGTTGGATGGCAACTTTTCTATGATGAGGTTGGAGAAAACTGTCCCTCCTCACATCTTTTCCAAGCAAATCATTGCAGCACAAAGAATGCTGTTCTGTCATTTGCAGTGACTTGTCATTTCTGTTTTGGAGATCTGACTAATTTTCAGGTAGTTCTAATACAGATTTTTCTTGCTATGACAGATTTTGCTTTAACAGTTCTGTGTAACCTCAATTTCTTAACAACATTTCCTCTCCTAGCTAAAAGCACTTAGATATTTCTTTTTAATTGCTTCCCCTACTTTGGTAGAATGGATTATGATCATTTTCAAATAACTAAAAGAGCTCAGGGTAGCTGAAGCTCAACAGAACAATAACCTGAATGGATAGAAGGTTCAGAGTATTTATTCATGTATCTGTCTACTCCTGGCTAATTGTAGTCTAACAAACTAATCTCCTTGGGAATCTAACTTGATATAAGATTTACTTGGGTAATAATCATAACTCTGTCATAAAATCCGTATCCTGCGATCTCTATGATTGGCGAATCCAATTTTTCAAAAACTGTGGATAACTCATAATGTTCAAGTGATGTATCTTAGTAGAAGCCAAGATATTTCAAGATGTCATTGGTCATTGGAGAGGATTGGATTTATTTAATTATTCATTAGTTTCCTATTTAGCTTTTACTTCAAAACAAAGGTGGTATTCAGCAGGTTCTGACCAGTTCTGGAGAAGCGGTAGTGGAAATTTTGAGTAGTTCAGAGAACCAGTAAATACCACCTCTGACTGGCCCCGCCAACATCTATTCTCTGCCTCCAGAGTCCCAGCGGATCGGGAGGAAATGGGGATTTTACAGTATCCTTCCTGTCATGCCCACCAAGCCACACCACGCCACGCCCACCAAGCCACGCCCACAGAACCAGTAGCAAAAATATTTGAATCCCACCACTGCTTCAAAAGCTTAGTCAACTTTTGTTATCCTCATAACAAAAACTCTGTAAAGATAATGGAGCTGAGAAAGGTGTGATCAAAAGTCAGTATGTTTTAGATGCCTGAGTGCATACTTGAATATAGGTCTACTCAGTCATGGAAGTCTGATGTAGTTCCCAATGATTACAGTAAGAAAACTAAATGTGTGATGTGCCTATCATAAAATAAAATAATGGCCTTCAAGTTGTCACTCAACTTTAGTGGTGGGGGAATATTCTTTCTGAGTCCTGGAAGAGGTGGAAACCTTCCCAGAAGACGCATTTATCTTTCCAGATAGAATGATCAGTTACAAAAATTATCATGGTTATTCTTCTTCCTCCATCCACCCACTCACACAAGTATTCCTAGTCATATTTGGTGGCACAAAATGAATAATATCTTCCTCTCTGTAAAAATGAGAAAATCCCATTTTCTCCTATTCTTCTCTTTGTTCTTAAAAAAGATGGAACCGCATTTGACTTAAAGGTAAGATTAATATAGCAATACTGATAATGATGATAATTATTTTTTTTTCATTCTATCAGATTAAAAATATAGTTCAGCAGCCACTGAGCAGCGGGTTGGACTACAAGACCTTCAAGGTCCCTTCCAACTCTATTATTCTGTAATTCTGTAACCATACCCAGCAGGCAGCAAAGTCATAGTCCCATTCCCCTTTTTGAGCTTTTGTAGCCTCTCTAGGAGACACATCTCAGATTTGGGAAGAGTCTCCCAGCTCTTGAAATTCCTGATTGAATTTTCAATGGTAGATCAGGGGAGATTATAACAGGTATCATTAATTTCAGTTGGTCAAAGATTTATCTGACATTTCAAGCTGACATTTGCACACAACAAAACCTTAAATGTTTCTGTTTGTTTGCTTGTTTATTACCATAATTAAATGTCCTTCCCTAAACCAAGAAACAGAATGACAATCGGTGAGCACAAAAAGCACTGAAATGGGAGTGACTTCCTACTTCCAACTGGCTTGCCCAGTGAGTTTTCTTGTGGGGAGCATTGGAAATCTCCCTTCCCTTCCTTCCCTTCCCCTTTCGACAGGTAAGAGACTGCTGCTGAGTGGGGGAGAGAGACAGTTATTGTGAAAGTGGCTAGGAAACTGTTGTGGAGCATTGAAAGTGATGATCACATAATCACAACAAAGTCCAGATGCCCGGAAACAGCCATAATGTCCTCAAATTGTATTCCTTCAGGGGTCACAGATCTGAGACTTTGGATGCATTTGGCAATTTAGCCCATTTTGAAGTACCTTGGTTCAAAATGATGCACTGTCTTGCCCAGCTAAATGAGAGTTTTAGTAATATGGGGGATTATAAATGGACACCATTTTTGAAATGAGCAAAATAATGGTGATATGTTTTTGTCAGGCATAATCTTACACATTTCTCTTCACAGCTTCAGGGAACTCTCTGTGTAAATCCTGTGCACATATGGTGACCTGAAGAGGGCAGGCTGGATCTGCCTTAGAGCTTCTAATGGGACACCAGGAAGGATGTGGCGTCTAAGACAGCTGGGAGGTATACAAAATCATCTGAAAATTTACCCCAAAGATAAGGGGCTCCCGTAACTGAATGGTAAAGTCCTTGTTAGAAAACAAAGCCAGCAAATGCAAATGATTTCTAACCTACCTGGGAAAAGTAATTGCTTTCTGCAGGAAGGATATTGTAATCCTGAGTATATTTTGTCAATCTCTGGGGAATTGGACTATATGACTTTGCTGCCTGCTGGGTATGGCTACAGAATTACAGAATAATAGAGTTGGAAGGGACCTTGAAGGTCTTCTAGTCCAACCCCCTGCTCAGGTAGTAGACCCTATGCCAGTAGTCCCTAGCATATGTGCCTTGGAAGTCCAGCTGAGGGGGATAAGAGGAACTGGGCTGCATGGGTGGTGGGCCGGTGTGCATATGCAGCCCTTGCACGAGCGGTGGGGCAACACAATGTGAACACAACTGGACATGCTCCTCACGCAAATTGAGCTGCACGTGCCTTTGTCCAGCCACTCGCACAGCCCAATTCGAAATAGGCCACGGCCCAGTAGTGAACTGTGGCCTGAGGAAAAGTTCACACATTTCACTAAACCTTGGGGTTTGTTTGGTTTGGATGTATCACATGGCTGCGCAACATACAATCTAAAGGCAACATGTGGCTCATCAGGGGGAGAGGTTGCAGGATTTTGCATCCCCCAAAGTCACTGATTAGCCATTCTCTTTGGCTAATCCTACTCTCTGACGTCTATAGAAGTCTGTGCCTGAATATATGAAAAAAAAAGTATGACATGGGAGTTCTCACATATTTATTTAAACGTGGGAATCGTTTTGGGCTATGAGATGAGGGATTTAATGACTATTATTTTAATACTACATTTTTACAACCTGTGTCAGCCCTTCAAGGTAGGCAAGGTCTGCAGGATGTGGTCCATCTTTTTTTCTGGTGCAGAGTTAGCTCATCCCCTTTGGTCAGGGGTGGGATTCCAATAATTTAACAACCGGTTCCCTGCCCTAGTGATTTCTTCCAACAACCAGTTCAACGAAATGCTCAGAAAGTTAACAACCGGTTCTCCCCAAGTGGTGCGAACTGGCTGAATCCCACCCCTGCCTTTGGTGCATGACATAGCCAAAATTAAGTGAGACGCAGTTTCATGATTTTCGCCTTCTAGTGACATGCCTGGAGTTACGGTTTCAGTGCTTGTTTGTTAGTCACATTTGCTGTCGAAGGAAGCACGGGGAATACAATAGAGCGAAGTAACCTACTTTTGGTTAAATGGTAGGTTGCCAATTTTTTTGATGCCGGTTTGGGCGTGCTTGCGCAATGCTTCTGTGCATGCGCAGAAGCGTCCAGGTGGGTGGGCAGAGCCTCCCACCATCGGTTCTACTGGTTTGCCTGATCTGGGCTGAATCAGGAGCAACCCACCTCTGCTTTAATTGCCAGGCTAATGTCTTCGCTTTCCCATATTCAGCTCATGATAATAATTGTTGTGCAAGCCCATGTTTAGAGAAAACTATCCATGTTTCTGCGAAAATAAGACCAGGTCTTTTATTTTTTTTTGCCACCAAAAAAGGCACCAGGTCTTATTTTCAGTGTGTGTGTGTGTGTGTGTGTGTGTGTGTGTCATCCACTGACTCACCTCACATGCGGGCATTGCCCCTGGCCTCCTTTTCATTGGCAGTGGCCTTCAGCAAGGTCTGCAAGCCTTTCCTCAAGGCCTCTGTAGTCGATAACAGAGATCCCAATTGATCCGGAGCTTTGATATTGGCTGCAGAGGCCTTCAGGAAAGTCTTGCAGGCAGAAGAAATGTGTCAGATGTCAGGGTGTGCGAGGCCTGGATGCAACTGTCCGAAGATAAGTAGTATGGCAGCTCCACCTCCCCAGCTCCACATTTAATTTTTACCCAAGCACTATGGAGTGGGTGGGGTCTTAATTAGGGCTTATTTTAGGGTAGGGCTTGTATTGGGCACATGTGTAAAATCAAGTTAGGACTTACTTTCAGGGTAGGTTGTATTTTCGGGGAAACATGGTATATGAGCATGAAATGTGCTGGCTCATTGTTGGTCAAAGTCCTGTTCCTGGTCACTTGACCTCTCTCCAAAGTAATGAGGGGCAAAGGTAAGCCTACTTTATATACTTGAAGGCTACCCTTAGAAACTCTTGAAATAAGAGGGGGAGGGAAAAGAACCTACGTTTAATGTTGGTACAGTTAAGGATGAAAAAGCCTGTCTAAAACCAAAGGTTTGGGATGAGATGAAAATATCACGTGGATCTTGGCAGAAAAAAAAAGATGATGCCAAGTCAGGTTTGTGCCCAAATGAAATGCAGGTGAGGAAAGGCCTTCGGTGATTTAATCTATTTTCCAAGTTTGTCTTGAAACACAATCTAACCTAGGGTTCAGATATAAAAGCACTTGGGCACAAACGTGTAACCAAGGTCGATGCTAACCAAGTGAACTTTGTGAAATGCATTAACGGTAATGAAATCTTCAATAAATTTGATTTGGTTTTCATTGCCACTCACTGGACTTTTAATGTCATTTTATATGGTTTTCCAGTGTTATTTTTTCAGTGTCTTTCCCTCATCACACTGTTCAAAGGTCCGTGCAGAATTTGGTCGAAAGAAAACTTAATACCTGGCTTAGCTGTTCTCACAGACCTCATAAAATACTGAACGAGGCCCATATTTTCTGGAAAGCAGATGGCATAATTTACTAGGGGACCCAGAGGTTTTTAATTAAGTTTCTACTTCCTTGAGCTTCAGATGCTAAACCAGTCCCTTGCTCTTCCTGCTCTTTTCCATTACGGTAAATAACATGTTGGGTATTGAGGGTTTCTCCCCCTTGATTCATGGACTGAATGTGAGTGAGAGATTGGAAGTCATTAAAAAGAAAGCGCTCAGCAATGATTTTAGTGGCAACGTTCAATTCCTGATAGTATGAATTAATAATAAAGAAGATATGGTCTTTCTGTGTGTATACGGAAGGGAATTAATGAATATTTAAAGGGGAGTCTGGCTTCAACATCAGATTTCAAATGTAGCGAATCTCTTGTTCTTTGCCATAAACAATTTGGGAATGAAAGAATTAAAAGGCTTGTGTATTGAGATTGTCAGAGAACTTCTTGCTTGGGGTTTCCTTGCCCACAACTCTTAAAGGCAGATATTTTCTCCCTCTTCCCCTTAGACAGATGCTTCTCTTGTGGCCAAGATGCCTCTGGTATGGGGCAGACAGTAAAAGGAAAAACTGAGGTAAGTCTTCTCAATTTTGGTGAAACAGGTACCCTATTTTTTGGAGTATAAGACGTACCGGAGTATAAGACGAAGAGGTAAATAAAAAAAAAGTTTTTGCACTCTGCATATCTCCCAAACCCTCTGCATGCCTCATTTTTTGTGAAAAACAGGGCATGCAGAGAGTTTGATAGGCCTGCAAAGTGCTCCTGGAGGCTGGAGGGAGACACAAAAACAAGCCAAAAAATGGCCCGTTTTTCGCAAAAACAGGCAAACATGGCCTTTAGGAGGCTGTGGAGTGCTCCTGGGGGCAAAAACGAGCAAAGAAATGGCCCATTTTTTGCTCATTTTTGCCCCCCCCAGCCCCCAGGAACACTATGCAGGCCCCCCAAACTCTCTGCAAGTCCATTTTTGTGGAGGGAGCGGGGTTTCAGGAGGCCAAAAATGCTGTATTCAGTGTATAAGATGCACCCAGATTTTCACCCTCTTTTACTCCAAAAAATACGGCAGTTCTCGACTTGCAACAGGTCATTTGGTGACCATTCAAAGTCACAATGGCAATGAAAAAAGTGACTGGTGACTATTTTTTCACACTTATGACCATTGGGACATCCCCAGGAGGTCAAGATCAAAATCCAGACGCTTGGCAACTGGTTTGTATTTATGATGGTTGCAGTGTTCACCTGGTCATCAGGTGACCAGTGGTCACGTGATCTCCTTTTGCAAACTTCTGACCAGCAAAGTCAATGGGGAAGCCAGATTCACTTAACAATCTGTGTTAATTTCAAAAGACCTTTATTTTGCCATGCCGTGATACATAGCCAAATACAATACAATAGCAGAGTTGGAAGGGACCTTGGAGGTCTTCTAGTCCAACCCCCTGCCTAGGCAGGAAACCCTATACTTTTTCAGACAAATGGCTATCCAACATCTTCTTAAAGACTTCCAGTGTTGGGGCATTCACAACTTCTGGAGGCAAGCTGTTCCACTGATTAATTATTCTAACTGTCATGAAATTTCTCCTCAGTTCTAAGTTGCTTCTCTCCTTGATTAGTTTCCACCCATTGCTTCTTGTTCTACCCTCAGGTGCCTTGGAGAATAGTTTGACTCCCTCTTCTTTGTGGCAACCCTTGAGATATTGGAACACTGCTATTGTGTCTCCCCTAGTCCTTCGTTCTATTAAACTAGACATACCCAGTTCCTGCAACCGTTCTTCATATGTTTTAGCCTCCAGTCCCCTAATCATCTTTGTTGCTCTTCTCTGCACTCTTTCTACAGTCTCCACATTTTTTCTACATCGTGGCGACCAAAACTGAATGCAGTATGAAGGAACAAATGTGAGTTTTCAAAAAAATAAATACATCTCTGTCACTGTACTCATTGAGCAGCTTTGTGTGGGAAACTACAAAGAGGTAGGTTTAGGACAGGAGTGTCCAAACTTGGCAACTTTAAGACTTGTGGACTTCAACTCCCAGAATTCCCCAGGGGAATTCTGGGAGTTGAAGTCCACAAGTCTTAAAGTTGCCAAGTTTGGACACCCCTGATTTAGGATAAACATTAGGAATAACTTTCTAATGGCACTGCTCAAGAGTGGGGTAGACTGCTCAGGCTGGGATCATGTCAGCCCCTTTTGCGACTTCAATGGGGAAAGCTGAAAGCCAAGTCAATGGGGAAATCAGATTCCTTTAACCACCGTGCTGCTAACTTAACAACTGCAATGATTCCCTTGCAAGAAAGGTTGTAAAACTGGGTACAATTCACTTAACAAATCTCTCACTGAGCAACAGAAATTTCAGGCTCCATTGTGGTTGTATGTTGAGGACTACTTGTATTCCAGTTTTGAAATTTCTTTCTTGTGAAAATGTGATCCCTCCCAGATTTTAGATACAACTAAAACATGCCCACCTAAACATTTGTGACAGGCATCACAACATATGACGATACTAATAATGGAAAAAGGATTTAATGCCCCAAAGAGGCAATAACAACAATCTTGTCTCACTTCCTATTTGGTTTGTAGACCATTCTGGGACTTTCACATCGAGAGATAGTTGATTTAATCATAGATCATCATACCATATCTCTAGATTTGTATAGAAGTTGAAATGTAGATAGATCTAGAAGGAGGTGGCTGTGTTAAGCTTCTTCACTGGCCAGCACTGAAATATCTCACGCTGGCCTTGGCATCCAGAAGTGGTGCTATTTGCAAACCAGGGTCCAATAAACTCACAGCCTCTGCCTCCCCCACCCACCCCTGCCAAGCACAACTCTTAGCAACAGCCACAGGAACAAAAGTGCTTATTTTTGTGACAGGTGCTCTTTTCCAGTTACCATTCGTGCCTGGAGGCAGCCTAGGCTTGTTTCACTGAACTTTTGGGAGATAGCCAAAATGCAGAAAGCCCCAAGTTCGAGTGGCAGATATTTTTGCTCTCTCCACCCTAGCCAGCTGCTCTTCTTTTGGCCAGGAAGCTGCTGGCAAGCAATAGACAATTCTCAGCCTGTTTGCGTCCCCATTTTCCAGAGGAAATCTGAGCTGGGCAGGTCAGAGCCTGCCAATAAAAAGCAATAATTGCCAGCCGGGGTCTATATTTAGACATTTCACAGGTGGCAAACGCAGAAACAACACAAAGACTGTTTGGGGAGGTAGAAATCTACCCCCTAAGGGAAACCATATTGCCTCTGCCACACAATGCTAGGGAGGACTCTAACATAGGGAAAATACGGTTTGCATTCAGGTTGGTGCAAATATCAAATAATCACCTGAGGATGGATTAATTGTGGAACCTCATTCTGTGCCAAGATGGTGGACAATTGCTGCCTTCTCAATAAGTAGAGTAGGGGTATCCTAAGAGTTTCTTTCCATGTTATGAGAAATCTATTTCTGGCTCTATCTCTATCTATAGAGAGAGATCTGTCTGTCTGTCTGTCCGTTTGTTTGTCTGTCTGTCTGTCTGTCTATCTAGTGTACCTTCACCTTTCCACCTATTTATCTACCTAACTACTTATTTCAGATTTCAGTTTTCTGGCAGAAATCTTCAGGATAAGGCAAGACTTACTTCAATCATTTTTTCTGAGATTCTATAATAGAGACGCTTTTAAATTATTACTTCTGGCTCAAGAAGGATAAAGAAGATTGAAGGCCTAAGGGAAAGAGTCTCATTAGCCGTTGGCTGGTGGGGATTCCTAGCGTCATATAATGTAGCTGTTGGAAGACCTCATGTAAGGAAGGTAATGTATGTATGTATATGTATATGGGGAGAGAGGGGGGGAGGGAGGGCGGAACAGGTGGGTTTCAGCTGGTGTTACTGCTGGTTCGCTTGTGTCCATACTGCAAGCGTGTGCACAGTTCAATGGAAAGTGTTCTGCATTTGTGCAGAACTAAAACAAATGGCGGTGGCGATTGGTGAACTAATTCAGGGGCGTGGCCAGCCTGGATCGCTGCCGGTTCTGTGACCCAGGCCAGCATGCCACTACCAGTTCGGCTGAATTGGGCTGAACTGGTAGGAACCCACCTCTGGAGAGGAACCAGTGTGGACTAATGGTTAAGGACTGAGAAAACCCAGGCTCAAATTCATCCCCAGACAGGGATGTTTGTTGGGATACCGAATCATAGAGTTTAAGCATTGAAAGGAAGACCTCCAAAGAAGGAGTATTCATTCTCTTGAAATAGTCTCTTCCATGGTTTCAGGCTGACCATTACATTTTTTTTTTCCGGATGCCCAACTGAAATCTACTTCCTGGTACTTCCCCTGTTTCTTTTCTGACACAAGACTAAGAGTTTGGCTCTCTCTTGCATGACAGTTCTGCATATCTCTCTATAGTCTTCTCTTCTCCAGTTAAACATAACTAATTGCTATGACCATTTTAATAATGTAAAGAGATCTTTTTCTGCTTTGAGATGCTAAAGAAAAAAAAGTAATGTAAATCTAAATCTGATTTGATTCTGTCTGAAGATTTCTAGTGAATGATAACTCTCCATTTGACAGCTGACATCTTATACAGTAAGAAAATTCCTGTAGATTTCTAGGTTACACCTCCTTCTTTGCAGTTTCTGTTCTGGGCTTGTCCTCTGGGGCAATGAGAAAATTCTACTTCCTCTTTGGTCTGACAGTCATAGAATCATGGAAGGACTTTCTGATCCCTAGAGGTATTATTTATCCATCATGGTTAGTAATCACTAATGGGGTTGATCCATTGGTCTGACATGGTCTAAGACAGCTATGTTTCTAAAAAACCTTGGCCCAATTCTCTTATTCCCTGATTTCAATTTACTTTTGCTTTAGATCATCTACAGAAGTGTCTCACCTTCCCAAGACCTGAAGAACATAGAATAATAAGATTCGAGGGAATTAAGGAGGTCTTCTAGTCTAACCCTCTGCTCAAGCAGGAGACCCTATGCTATTCCAGTCTCTTCTTAAAACTCTCCAGTGATGGAGCACACAATATTTCTGGAGGTAAGTTGTTCTACAGAATCAAGGCAATGTTGTAAAGAAAACTGCTTCGTTGGAGTGAGAAACTGAATAATTCTTAGGCTTCCAAACTGTGAGATTTTGTTGACCTGAAAGAGCTACATTTTTGGTCCATGCATTCTAATGCAGCAGAACAAGAAATGGCTGGGCATTCTAATAAACATTGACAGCTTTATATTATGTTGTTCCATTCAATCTGATAATTCAACAACTCTTTTAAAGCAATCTGTATATTCTGCTATCCCTTGCTTCCTCAGATACTTTTTTCATTCATGGAGGTGCCACATTTCACATTGCAGAAGCATTTGTCTTACGTGCTGAATATTGCAGTTTGCATTTCGAATTAAAGGGAGGAAAAATTGATTGGAAAAACTTATTTCTTCCTGCGATTGAAAATTGCTTCTTGTCCACAGGGCTCCAAGTGCAAGTTCTGAAGGTCTGATTAAATGTAACTGAGCAGCGAGTTTTGGAAGATGTGAACTAAAATATTGTCCTCTAAAAAAAAAAAAAGAAATGCGGCCAACACCAAATCACTGTTCTAGAAACTGCTACATTAAGCAGGATGGAAAAGAAATATAGGTAATAAGAATAACCTAGATATTCTATAGATACTGTAAGTATTGGGTCCTTATCTAAAAGAACCCACTGGATTTTGTTGAAAATAGAACATTTTCTTTCCCATTATTGATAGAGAAATTGTATACCAATTGCTCGGAGGAACCCTGAGTACCGTAGTAGAGAAATGCTCTTTAATTAGAAGACTCCTGACTCACAACTCTAAATTGATAACTTTTCCTCAGATCTTCACATGGCAGTGGGGAGACTCTCTTCATAAGGGGACATCCAGTTATTAGACAGATGTGCTGGTGACTCATGTTCCTCTAAGCAGGAACCAGTTATTGTCAATATGTTCTGTTGTGTAGTAGAATATTTAAATCATGAGTAAGAGGTTTTTCTCAACTGGGTCTGAGCTCTTGGTGGCACAGTAATTAGAATGCGAACTACTCTGCCCACAGCCAGGAGTTTGATTCTGATGGGCTCATGGTTGACACAGCCTTCCAGCCTTCCAAGGTTGGTAAAATGAGGACCCAAATTGTTGGGGGGCAATATGCTAACATTTATAAACCCTCAGAGAATGCTATAAAGCACTATGTATAGAAGTATAGAAGTTTAAGTGTTATTGCTGTTCAGTACAATAGATTTCTATCAGACTTACTTGGAATCAAATTACTCAGGATTTTAGAAAAGCACCAACGTGTTTCCTGTTCAGGACCTCCAAAAAGTGATTTAAAAATAAATTCTTAACTATCTGAATCTAAAAAAGGTTATTATTATACTGTATGCTATACATGTTTTATGATAAAAGATCTTTATAGTATGGTATTACAATTAATTGCAATGTATTATTGTTTCAATGGGTATTTCATTCTGTTCCTGTGCTATATTTTGTTATAAGTCAGGGGTATCAAATTCGCAACATCACTGTGGTGTCACATGACATAGCAGGACTTCCCCCCCTTCGCTAAACCGGGGAGGGGCGGGGCCAGTGCATAACGCATCCGGCCCATTGGCCAACAGTTTGACAGTCCTGTTATAAGTGCCTAATAAATAAAAATATCCACTTCTTATCCAACTTAGGGTTCTTCAGGCATCATCAGGCAACAGGAAATGGCATATTGCATTTGTTAGAGATTTGTGTTATACTCCAACATCTCTGGAAGGCAACATGTCACTTCACCCGATGGGCACTAAGAAACTCATCTGCTAAATTCAGGGAGTATTAAGGATGGAACTAGAGTAAACTTATTGATGTGCAAAGGGGACAGAACAAAATATTTAAAAACAATTGTTTATTTGAATGTTGTAAGTTGATCTGTGGAGTGGTACTATTTAGGATTTTAGCCATTCTGCTCTAAAATGGTCATGATTTCTATTGCTACATTAGGGAGTCATTTGTATAGGTGTTTGCACATTTCATTTAACAGGATCGGTTATGACTGAGTAGTTTAGGGAAACCTCCCTTACGGACACTTCATATTTCTTTAAAATTTGTGATTTTATAAAACATGCAGAAGCCAATCTATTGGGCTATTTCTTTGATGTTGTTGTAAGCAACAGCAGGCAGGCCACCACATTGGAAACTGAAAGATATGTCACCCTTATTTGGTTGCTGTTCTACAACTAGCTCATGGAGCTTCCCCCGCCCGCCACCAAATGTTAAGAGGATTATGCAACAGTTGACTTTTTCCATGACTGCCTATAAATTGAAGGTCCAGGCCATAGGCAATGAAACTTAAGTAGGCTTCTTTGAATCATAGAGGATGCTTGTCCACGTTCTTCACACTACAGAGGCAAAAGGGCATGAAGCAAACAGTGAAGCACTACAAGAATCTAGCTTCTCAATATTTTCAGGCAGGGGCTAGTTTTGTGTAAAAAAGGGCATGTAAGCTTAGCCTTGAAGCAAAAAAGAACTTGCTGTACGTTGACTTTAGTACAGGGCAATGGACTAGATCAGGGATCTCCAACCTTGGCAACTTTAAGCTTTGCTGGCTGGGGAATTCTGGGAGTTGAAGTCTGCCAGACTTTAAGTTGCCAAGGTTGGAGACCCCTGGACTAGATAGCAGCTGCCTAATCAACTGGTTCTATAGTTTCCTAGCCAGCCAACATACTTTGCATGGCAAATACATGAAGCAAAGTATAGCTTTATTCAGTAATAAAAAGTGGATTCATATGCCAAAGGAAATAAATTATTCCTGCATCAGTTACATGTCACTCAGGTTACTGTAATGCACTTATGGTGCATCGGTCTGATAAATTAACTGCTTATAGTCTGCTCATTAGGGGCCTCTACTATCCTGGATTTTCCTCTGAAGGGGTATGCAGTTGACTGTATTCATCTTTCCTTTGGATTTGAAGTATATAGAGTTTGGTATTAAATAGTTTTATTTTTATGGCACATCCTGCTTTTAATATTTTAGTTCTGAACTAGACTTTTATTAAATAAATAAATTGCATCTCTAAATAAAAGTTTATGAGCACCAAGGGCCATGTATTGTCATTACTGTACTTTATATCAAATACTATTACATAGAATAGTTAATGGTTGAGGACTAATACATAATAATTAATATCATTACATGGGGGAACGCAATGGAATTCTTTTACTATAGAATGTAATTGCCAAACTGAAATCCATGGCTTTCAAACTCCTGCATATGTCTGAGTTTGAAAGCAGTGGCAGGCAGAACACCTTGTCTAAAAAACAAATAAATGTTTGTGCTGAGGGTGACAATATTTTTTTCGCAGTATTCAGTCTAATCTATTGTGCATTGTAGTTTCAGATTTGGAAAGAAATCTGAATTGCCTTTAGAAACTGCTCCGATCCTGGTATCCCTGAAATGTCTGATTGTTTTATGATGTTTTCCCCTGTCAAGAGTGAAAATACTGTCATCATGTTTGTGTCCAAGACATTGGACTTTCATTTGATCATATTTCCCCCCCTTCTTTTAGAACTTTTATGATTAGTCAAGGCTTGTCTTCTGACCCTAAGCCTCAAGGGGTCTGGGATAATTAAATAGGAAACTGCTGGTAAGACTTTTATGCTATTGGAGAGAAAAAGTTATTAGTTATTTCCATTGCTCACATGCCATGAGGGGAACATCTTGGGCAAGGACAAATGTTAATTGACTAATTTATAGGATAGCAACAACTACCATTGGCTAGTTGGATCAGATAACAACCCAACATTCCCTACTCAATGAACTGTTTAGAGCAGAGTATTGCTGTTGGAATAGCCTCAAAGCTACAACTTTTCAAAGCTAAGCCAATGGTGTTTTATGTCACATTAAGAGGGATTCGATAATGATATTGGATTGTATGAAACATATCAGGGTCTCACAAAACACTCAAAAAGTTCATTATCTGAAACCTGAGAAGAGCAGCAGAAATGCGAGCAAAGGAATTGGAGCAATTTAAAAGCTTTTTGTAAGAAGTTGATGCAGCCAAATCTCTGAAAATTGATAGAAAAGACGTGAGGTTCTATAGGAAGAAAACTCTGCAGATTTGATGCTGCCATGGAAAAGACTTTGCAGCAAATAGTCCCTTTTCTTCCTTCAGAGAGTGGCATAGGGAGTAAACAAAGCTGACTATTTAGGCTTTAATGCATGGATAAGTCCATGTGAGACTTATTATAATGGTCAAATCCCTTTGCTCTTGTAAGGTCCAAAATAGGATGCGTAAACTGAATACACCCATATCCATTCCCTGGTCCTGTCCATATAAAATGTTCAATCCAGCCAATGGGGTGCTATCACCATATAACTCTTTCCATCAGGGGAATACTGGCAAGACTTCATGGCATCACATTGCATTGGCCCCTTCCTCATTGACAGAAGTGACAGTGCCTTGGTCATAGCAGCCACCTATTCAGGCACTGTATTTGGTGTGGTTAAGCTTTGGTATGAATACCAAATGGGGAATGGGAAAGCCAGGTGACATGATAGCAATGTTCCAATATTAGAGGGGCTGCCACAAAGAAGAAGGGGTCAACCTATTTTTCCAAAGCACCAGAAGGCAAGACAAGAAAAAATGGATGGAAACTAATCAAGGAGAGAAGCAATCTATGGCTAAGGAGAAATTTCCTCCTTATGACAAGGAGGAATAGTTTGCCTTCAGAAGTTGTGGGTGCCCCGTCACTGGAGGCTTTCAAGAAGAGACTGGGCAGCCACTTGTCTGAATAGGTATAGGTTCTACTGCTTGAGCAGGGGGTTGGACAAGAAGATCTCTAAAGTCCCTTCCAACTATGTTATTTTGTTATTCTGTCACAGCAAAGCATATCGTATAAACAGGACCAGTTACTTACAAAGATATTATGGGACTATTGTTCCAACAAGTCACCACTCCTAATTCTTGCAGAAACAGTACCAAATTCACATTTTTGGACATGTAATACATGACCTGGTTTTGTTTTCATGTCTGTCAGTTTTGGATGACTATCTTCACATATATCATTTAGGTTATAGAAGCAGAAATTCTATGGCATTGGATTCAAAATTATTGGAGTCTTTATCATTCTAAGAACATTATATGGAAAGTAAAGAGGATGTCTTTGATGGACAGAGGGAAGATTAAACCTACATGCAGAGTGCTTCTTGGTCTAGTCTATTCCATAGGGCTGACACAATAATATAAATTACAAATACAGTAGGAACATTTGTCACATCCTTGG
This sequence comes from Natrix helvetica, assembly GCF_964273705.1. Taxonomy (NCBI): domain Eukaryota; kingdom Metazoa; phylum Chordata; class Lepidosauria; order Squamata; family Natricidae; genus Natrix; species Natrix helvetica. Next base: position 268,743,939 of record NC_138552.1, read on the forward strand.
GATCTGAGATGGGATGGCAGTGTAGTTTGGCTGCTGCCTGATTATGCAAACCACAGAGTCACAGAACATATGAATGAACTCAATCAATATGAACTGACATTCAGGGGATTAAAACCAGAGCTTTCTATCCATGTGATGAACCCAGCAAAAAACAAAACAAAAACAAAAACCTCAATCCTACAATTTTTAACACAGATGAAATATATATGACTGATGTGGTCTGGGATCATTTGCTAGATAAGTCATTTAATTGCCAACTGATTGCATTTGAGCAATATTCTAAGTTTACTTAGTATTGATCTTGGTTAAAGGTTTTGGATGTATTGTGTAAAATAAACCACTTGATTAATGTATGATTTAATGTGGCATATAGCGCCAGAAAATTGGGCTTATCTAACAACCAATTTATGGAGGTGGTGGTGTAGTAGTTAAGACATTGGACTTGTTGACTGGAAGTTTGGCAGTATGAGACCCAAGTATCACATGACCGGGTGAGCTCCCTGTTTCTTGTCCCAACTCCTGCCCACCTAGCTGTTCAAAAGCATGCAAATGCAAGTAGATAAATAAGTACCACTTCAGTGGGAAGCTAACAACACTCCATGCACCTTGGTGTATAGTCATGCTGGCCACATGACCATGGAAGCATCTTCGGATAACACTGATACTCTTGGTTAGGAAACAGAGATGAGCATCCTCTAGAGTTGGTCACAACTGGGAAAGGGAAACCTTTACCTTTTTTTAAAAAATAACCAAGTTGATTTTCAGGGTTTTTACAAGACTTTCTATAGCCGAATACCAATCTTTCTGCCCCTAATAGATATTTAAATGGAAAGATTCTAAAAAAAGACAAAATGTTTATTTCTTGTTCCTTTTGGGTTCATCACTAATATTAAAATCTCTCTTCACTGAAGAAAATAAGCACACGCAATTACTGTGATGTCCTTGTTGTGATTTGTGATAGTTAAATTTGCAAAGTTAACTATCCACTATCAAATCCAACACTAACTTAAAGCAAGTTTGGCAAGGGGCAAAAAAGGCAAGACACCCAAAATAAGCAAATGCAATTGGCATGTGAAACTCATTGGAAAGCAAACCCTTTTTGGTGTACAACGAAAGGAACAAAAGCTTTTTAAAACAAACACTTGGAACAATATTTTGAATTTTATTTGTAGGTTTAAAAAAAATGCTCTGCTCCTTGATAATTATCTCGGCCTATTAAAAATGACCGGGTGGAGGCATAGTTAGCTAGATTTCAGCTAACTGCCTGGAAATTGAGTTCATCTGTTCTGAACTGACTAACAATTCTTCTGAGAGCAATAGCCAAGAACCTTTTGTCCCCATGTCTCAGTGGGTTTGAAGCAACAGGCTACAAGGTGATAAATGACTCTAGAGCATTTAAGCAAACCAGCACCAGATGTTACTTTAATGAAATCCTCATCTTGCTGTTTTAAACTGTATTACAAATTAAGGTCTGGATTCTAGGAGCTGCTGCAAGAGGTAGCAACAGATGCCTTGCCGTGAGAGAGTTGCGTGGAGTTCTCAGTTTGAAAGCTTCTGACTTTCCCAGATACATCATTCTCTCATCTGTCCTCTGTGAAAGGAGAAAAAACTCTCCAAAGGCAGAAGAGGGCTCATTCTGTGGATTTCTGTAGGGTTTTCTTAAGCAAACTTTTTTTTCTTTTTTTCCCAATAGCAATAGCACTTTGAATTAGCTTCAAAGAATGATTTTGGAGGTGGGGAAGGCTCCTTCTTAGGCGTCATGCGTAATGATTAGAAAAGTATAAATTGTATTGCTTGAAAACTGTTTTTTGCGCTCCTTGTACTCAAGTCATTGGGAAGAGTCTGGGAGGCCATGCTTTTTCAACCACTATTTCATTTCTTTGCAATGAACCTTTGAATTTTGAACCAGACTTGTCTTTCAAATTGTGAGTATAAGAATTGGGTTTTAATATCTCACAATCTTTATGGTTCTTTACAGCCATCTCTAAGCAGTCAGCAGAGTCAGCATATTGGCCCCAACAATTTCATCCACCTTGTAAAGGATGGAAGGATGAGTCAACCTTTGAGCTGGTGAGATTTGAATTGTCAAATTGCAGGCAGTCTGTAGTCAGCAGAAGTGGCCTGCAGTACTTCACTTTAACCACTGCGCCACCGAGGCTCATAATTTCATTAAGTATTATTTTAATCGGATAAAACTTAAAAAAGAACCCCAATACAAAAATGTATCTCAAAATGTGGGGAAAAATCCCACCCAAAAGATAAAGTTAAAAAGGAAAATACAAAAATAAAATGAAATAAAATAGAAGATCTTACAAAGCTGAAAAAAATGTAGTTTCCTTTCTTCGGATGAAAAGGAATCTTACTCAGTAGCTTATAGTTCCAAGGTTTTTTTTTCAATCTTAAAGAAGCAGTAGAGCAAAAGAAACCAAAGTGATTTAAAAAATGAGATTTGGATAAGAACTGAGTCCAGTTTTACAGCTCAGAGCGTTATGGAACCGGCCATTCCCAGCTGATTGCAAGTAGCTGCAAAATTGAGTTTCCGATGCCTGCTCATGAAAATCAGCAAAATCAAGACAAGTCAGAAGTACCTGTGGGCAATCTCCAGCTCTCTTTTCTTCCAGAGAGAATTTGACAATCTGGATCTCATATCCAGATTTTGTCTTTTTAGCCAAAAAAAGGACCCTCCAATCCAGGTGGAACAGAGAAGATCCAGCTCGCCTCACCTCACCAAAAACCCTCATAAGCAAAAGTGCTTACTCCCCCTCAAACAACAACTAGACTGTTTTTGAGGAAGAAGGCATTTCAATTCTCATCCAAAAGGCTTCATCAGTTGTGACTGGAATGGTGGTGGAGGGATGGAAGGAAAGGTTCTTCCATCTTCTTCCTCAAAAACAGTTCAGTTTGAAAAAGGGCACTTTTGAGACAGCTATGATCTGGATGACTGAGAATCTCCATAGACCTCATAAGCAAAACTTTCTTGAGGATTATGACTCAGATACAAGAAGATGCAATTGCAGGATACTGTTACAAGTTGTCCTTGTTTAGCGACTGACTCATTCAGTGATTATTTGCAATTACCATAGTAATGAAAAAAATTACTTTGTGACCAGTCTTCACATATATGACTTTTGCAAGTCTGCAAACCTAAGGGAAGCTAAGGTAAGACCCTCAGCATAACTCATGGTTTCACTTAGAGAATGCTTCACTTAATAACTAAATTGTTGCAATTATGGTTGCTAAATGAGGACTATCTGTATTATCATATTGCAGGGGTGTCCAAACTTGGGAACTTTAAGACTTGTGGACTTCAACTCCCAGAATTCCCCAGCCAGCTGGCTGGGGAATTCTGGGAGTTGAAGTCCACAAGTCTTAAAGTTCCCAAGTTTGGACACCCCTGTCATATGGAGTCAAATGAAGATCTGCTATTGGATTTCCTTACAGACAGAAATTACTCATGTGGCCATCAAAGGAAGCAATCCTTCTGCTTTACATTAGCCGTCAATGAAATAACTCCTTGTAAAACTGGATTGCCTACAAAAACATAGTACGTGATCTCTGATTGGCTGAGAACATCGTATTTAACAAAAACCTAGTTTTAGTGCCAAATAATGATTCAGGAGTCAGAGAAAAGGAATAATGGGCAGAGAACATAATAATCATCCACCATCACCATCTATTCTGTCATCTCTTGGATAGGTTTTCCAGGAAATGTTTTAGAATTACTGAAAACATGACTTTTGCTTTCCAAAAGCAAAGTGAGTGAACTTCCGTGATGTTTGTAAGAGTGCGTGGTTCTTGAGATTTACCAGCAAATAACATGAAAGTATATAACAAAGTTTGATTTTGACATTTTCTAGTTTTTATCATAAAACTATTAAAAACGTTCATGACATTTTATCAATACTTACATATCTGTGCTCTTATCTCTCAGGAAAAGGACAAATTAAAATATATTTGGGTGCAATAGTTCAGTAATTTCACTGAAAACCAATTTTTGTTTTGCTTTGGCTTCTGTTATTTTTACAACTTGAAGCTAGGATAGAAAAGAGGGAGATAAGTGATAATACAATTATGTTGTTAAATAGATTTTTTTTTGAAAAATTTTATTGGTTTTTACAAATATTTTTAGGAAAAGGGTAAATAGGTATAGAAAATTTTGACAGCTACATCATGTGAAAGGTAGAAATCCCCCCAAATCTCAAAACTTTTAGAGAAAAGAAGGGAAAAAAACATCAAGATTTGAATAAATATTGGCAGCTTTTTGGTTTTACATTATATCATCAGTATATTCAATCTTTTGTGTCACTTCCAACAATTACATTATAACAACAATTGCAATAATGTTTCAACCTCATTTTTGTGACCTGAGTCTTTTCACTGTTGCATCCTCCCCCCTGTCTGCTGGCAGAGCCACGGCCCCTCCCTCCTTCATATCTTGTGTACTGTCCCCTGTTTCATCTAGGCGGGCACTGTGTTTTTTAATGAAGGCCTCGGCCTCCACAACTGTATTGATTTTAATTCTGCTGCCCTCCCAGAAAATCAGCATTCCTTCTGGAAATAACCATCTGAACCAAATTCCTTTATTATATAATTTCTTTGCTAAAGATGAATATTTCTTCCTCTTATCTTTACTTTCTTTGGAATTTGTTTAAGAATGGTTATTTCTTTGTCTTTATATTTTAACCACCCTTTGAGCTCCTAGACCTCATCTCTTGTAGTCTTTCTAAGAAATTTAACATGTATTTCCCTTGGAACATTGTGTGTTCTGGCATATGCTGAGTTGATCCTATAAATCAAATTAATATACCACCATAGCTGTGGTTTATCTCTTTTAATGTATTCTGCTAAAATTGTGGTCATGATCTCCTTGAGATCTTCATTCTCTGTTTCTGGCAAGTTTTGGAATCTAAGAAAAAAGACATTCTTTCAAATTCCACCTTTATCATGTGATTTTCAAATTCTATATTCCCCTTCTGAATTGTCTTAACCTCTTCCCTCAGCCCAGTTGCGTCCTCCTCCAGCACACCTATTCTCTGTTTATTTTGTGTTGCCTGATGTTGCGTTTCTCTGAGCTGATCATTTAAATCTGCCAGTTGTTTTTTCAGTTCATCCTGTCCCTTTATAATAGTTTGAAACATTTGAGCAACAGATAAATCCTTTGAACTCTCTTCAGTTGTTTTAGGTTGTAGAAATGAAACCAGTTGTGTCTGTTGAGTAGTCGGGCTGGACGTAGAGGATGTCAGGGCCGAAGATGCCTTACCAGGTGATAATTTTTTAGGACCCATATTAAGTTCAGAGATAGCTATAAGTCTGTACAAAGAAATGGCATCTGTGGAAAAACACAACTGGGAGAGATCATGAGGCAAGCAAGCCCAGAAGAGAACGTTAGTCTTCCTATACAGCTCCAAGCCAAGTAATATGAATCAAATGTTCCAAATCCAAGGAAGATACGTGAAAGGAGAGGCTCCTGGAGATCTCTAGGGTGTGATATAATACGAAGCCAGAAATTCTTTCAAAAGGGAAACTTTATTCATAAGTGCAAAGAAGAAGGAGGAAGTTGGCCATCTTGGCTCCTCCTTCACAGGAGATCAGAAAGCAACATGTCCAAAGTTTCCATAAAATAGTTTAAAAGAATCAACTCAGCAGTCATCTTTTGCAATTGTAGCAAAAAGTAATTCTCCCATTGCTTAGAGGAAGAGAAAGTAACTTTTAACTCTCTTTCTCTCCTCCCAGAGAGGGATATTCCGAATGCTGCTTTTCTGAGGGGGGGTGGAACCCCCCCTCCAGTCTTAACACTTTGAAAGATTGAGACCACAATTTAGAAAAGCTGCTGTTCATCAATTGATTAGCTAAAAAGGAGATTGAGGGAAACTTCCCACCTCACCGCATTTCAGCTGTAACATCCGATTAGTTATTTCCTTCCAGGCTCCGCTCAGTGAAGGCACGCTGCTGCGCACCCCCCACGCTCCCCGGCTCCTGGGGCGAAGTTGGAAACCCCCCTGCAGCCGCCGCCGATCCAGGGGGTCCCAACAAGCCGCCCTATGGCAGGGAGCTCCTCCAAGGCCCCCTGTGCTCCTAAAAGGAGCCCACCGAGAAGACGAACAGCGGACGCGAACGTCCATCCCCTTCAGGGACTGGAAGTCATATCATGTTGTTAAATAGATTAATAACGATACAATGAAAGACTGGCATACATATGAATTGAATAATTTAGAATATTTTGTTTTAAAATGAAGGATAAGGATAATAATGAATCTATGTACATTTAATAGATGATTGGTAATATTATGCATAACTCTAAGTAGTGATGTATATTATAAAGATATCTTGTTCTTGATAAATAGTTTGATAAGAAAGTAATGAAAGATTGGTATATCTATAAACTGAGTATTTAAAATAGTTTGTTTAAAAATGAAGGAATAACATTTTTGTTTGAATGTATGATGTACAAGGACAACAATGAACATAAGCATACTTGATGGATGATTAGCGAGGTTATGCATAATTGAAAGTAGTGATGTATAAACATAAACAGTTGGTAAATTCTTTTACACTGTAAAAATAATCAGAATAAGATAAGTGATTACATAAAGGTATATTGTTATTAAATAGACAATCAAGAATGCAAGGGAATTAGGTTTGCTGAAAGGAAAGAAATATTAACTGTAATTGAATATATGATGTACAATGAAAGTAAGGTACCTAGTTATGTTAGATGGAAATTTTGTGACTGTATACGTAATTGAAAATATGGATGCACAAAAACTTGTAACCAAACAACATGCTGTATGTAATGGATGAGAATTTTTTATGTTGTCTTTTATGTTTAAAAATAAAAAAATATATATAAAAAAGAAAAGAAAAGAGGGAGCCGGATTTATTGGAAACAGTGGGCTCATTCAAGTAGGCCTGCCATTCACGGCCAGCAGCAAAATTATGGAGAGCCATCTGATGGCAGCAAAGATGAACAAGCATTCTGCCTGTTATCATATAATGGTGTCTGGATCATTGCAACCTAGATAATGGTAGCCCTACCCAAGCCATTGTTGCCAAACATGTACCTACATCCCAGGCAATCTGAAACTCACATCTGATTAGAACATGAATCTGTTCTGTCATCAGCAGCTATATTTTAGAGCTTGCCTATCTTCAGGACTAAAACATTTCACCAACAGATGCAGCTGACTAGAGATTAAATTGCAAACAAATGGACCCTTTCGTGAAGAGCCAGTTAGGATGCTTAGGAACACTGGCAGTAGCAAACAATATTTAATCAACAGTGATACTTGTCAATGGGACTGCAATATGTACTAACTTGGCTTGTTGAAATGAACTTTGGACCAGACCCAAATGAGCAACATTCAGTAAAGGTAATTTGGGAGCAGCAGTTATTTTTTGTTTATGTCTGTTTATTGTGCCCAGAACTATCTTGTTTGGGTTTGCATTGGCTTTTGTGGTATTATGTTGTGCCCAGATTCAGCTGGTGTTGGGAAGTGCCCCAATGGAAATTAAATTAAAAAGGAAACCATGTGAATATGAAAAGACCAGAAGTGGAGCGCATGTATTATGTAGAAAATAGAATGCACCCTAATGGACTTTGATAACCAAGAGCAACCATCTGCTTCGGGTACATAGATAATCAGCAGTGAGTTGTCCTATTAATTAATTTCCCAACAAGAGTACTCTAGTCTTGATGGATTTCATATCCCATAATACTCAGGAGAGCAATTTTGAAAGGAGAGGGGAGACCTAGCTTGGCAGTAGTTTATCTGAACTTGGCTACTATAGTAAATCACATGCAGAAGATGAGTCAACAGTGTGAAGCAGAGGCTAAAAGGCAAATGCTATTTTTGGCTATCTGAAACTGAGCATAGAATCCAGAACTTGGGAAGCATTGATCTATTCTGCCTAGGTTAGGCTCCACTACTGTGTCCAGTAATTCCTAAAAAGAACATTGACAAATTGAAGCAAGTTTAGAGGAAGACTGCTAGGACTGGAAACCAAGTATTATGAGGAACAATTAAATGAACTAGGTGTGCATAGCTTTGGGGAAAAAAGAGGAGATATGATAGCACTCCTAGATTGGATGGCAAATAAATGAAATGAAATGAAACGCTTGCTATATAGGAGATGGATAACATGTCCAATGTTGCCCTGGAGTGGAGACCAGAAGCAAAGCAAGTACTGTAGATTGAGGTTGAACTTTAGGAAGAATTTCCTGAGGGTGAAACTGTCATTCGGTGAAATAGTTTCTTTGGCAAAGTAGCATTTTCCCCTTCACTGAACATCGCCAAACAGAAGCTGGATAACTAGCTGTCAAAAAGGCGTTAGCAAACCTGGCACCGAGCAGGATTGGACTAAATGACTTCTGAAGTAATTCCAAATATGATTCTATAATTATTCAGTGCTTTAGACTACCTTTGTCCAGTGCATAAGTGATAAATGCAAGCCATTGAGGAATGTAAAGTCCCCTATACATATGTTCTATCACTTGAGCCTGTATTAGATGGATATTGGATAGTACACATTTCATGTCCTGTGTGGGTTTTGTTATAAAACCAAGTAGGACCTTTAGTGTGGCAATCATACTTTTTCCTAGGGTAGTTATGTGGGGATGTGTCCAAAGAAATGGAAGAGCATGTGACAGGACAAGGGAATAATAAGTATAATCAATACCGAATAAGAATCAGACCATGCATAACATCTGTAGCCAACCACAACGACACCAAAATGACAACATGTGTGGTGACATTATGCAAAGGCCACCATTATGTACTTGTATCCTGATGTCTGATGAAACATACATTTTAACATTTTATTGATTTATAATACATTCTTTTGTTTCTCCTCCATTGATTTCCAATCCCATTTCAGTCTCAGTTTCTTTAGCGCTAAAGTGAAATTTCAATTTATCCCAAATCTGCAGCGTCTAAAGAAAGCTCTGAGCATAAACAAAATTTGGCTTCAGGACATGTATTTCTACTGCAACTCTTATTTAATGGCCCCTTCACGAGTATAGACCAACATTTCACAACTTCGACACCTTCTACATGTCCAGCTGGATCTCAACTTCCTGAATTTTAATAATGGCTATTGTTAATCTTGAGATAAATGTTCACATGTCTGGAAAGAATCCAACTTGATGATGGTTTGTATAGATAATGCCTCTCTTTTCCAAGTTCTCCATTGTACTAACTATGTTTTGTGAAGTCATCCAGTGAGTATTTTCTTGTTTTCCCTTTTAGGATGACTAGAGCATAACAAGCAGCCTTATTCAAGATCTGCAAGAGATTTGCAAGAGATTTGCATTGCTGCTGGCAACTAACCTAAGACCGGGGGGGGGGGGAGAATAAGGAGAACAAGATATGGCTAGGAGTTGGTGAGTTAGCCGGGAGAGACCAACTAGAGGTGGCTATGGTGACGGGTGAGGGAAAGGAAGGTCGCCATTGCCTGGACTTCTGCTGTTTTTTCCATCATACCCTGGCTGCTCCCAACGCCCCTATGCCCCCCCCCCAGGCCTTGTCAACGCCAGCAGGGGACACCAAACTCTAACTGTAAGTCTCTGTGGACCTCTAGGAAGGAACCACCCTGAACCAGCGCGAACAATCTCCCACGTTTGGGTCACTCTGCCATGGAACATCCTGAACACCTTGAACAATCTCTCACCTTGTGGTCACCTTCGTCGTTTTATGCAATTTTATGCAATTGGGGGTATTCGATCATTCCCACCCCCTTCTTCTCTATCTAAATATTTTAACATCTCCTTCCTCCCTCTAAGACCCCGACTCATTAACCATCAACTTTTATGAACTTTTACCAACTTTTTATCAACCTTTATTAGCATCCTGATTCCTTTGGACTTTTAACGAACTATTTATTCGAGGTTGGACCTGCTCCGCCTGCGGGAGGCCCCGCTCTCGCAGGTATGGCCCTTGGCCCTCTCAAGGGCCTGCCTTGATGACGGGTTTGTGAACCCCGAGAGGTGGAAGAAACGGAGGCTGAGGGGCTTTTTATCCAGAAGTTTTTTATTGTTATTAAGGGGTTCCAGGGAGGGGGTGTGTGATAACCAGGCCGGGAGAGGCGCCAGTGCCAGTGCCAGACGGACAGGTGAGTCTGGGAAGGAAGTGAGCGGAGCGGGGGGGGAGAGGGAACAAGTGATTCCAATAGAGGGTTGTTTGATTACAATGGTCGCGGGGAGGGGGGGAGGGGGGATGCGAGGACAAGAGAAGATCACAAGGTCGGTTGGGAGACCGTGGTTGTTGGCTATGCCCGGTCGTTTGCACCAACCCCCGCAACCTAGGTGACCAGCAACTACAGAGCCCGGGCCTACGGCTGATGCTTTGCAATGCAAGGTCCGTAACCAACAAGGCCCCCCTCATTAATGAGTTGATCTCTGAGGGGGAGCTAGACCTTGCAGGGATAACGGAAACCTGGTTGGGCCACGAGGGTGGTTTACCCCTCGTGGAAATGTGCCCACCAGGTTTCCGTGCATTCCATCAGCCTCGGGCCCTGGGTAAGGGTGGTGGGGTGGCGGTAGTTATACGGGAAGGTCTAGAGCCGAGGGAGTTCACTGTTCCTCAGATACCCGGGTGTGAGTCCCTTAGTGTGAAATGGGGCCCAAGGAGGCAGTTGGGTTTGCTGATTGTATACTTGGCTCCTCGCTATACATCAGCAGCCCTGCCCGAGCTCCTCGAGCTGATCTCGGAGACGGCGGTTGAGATCCCCAGGCTTGTGGTTATGGGGGATTTCAACCTGCCGTCGACGGGAGCAGTGTCTGAGGTAGCTCGGGAGTTCATGGCTTCCATGACAGCCATGGGCCTGACCCAGTTAATTCAGGGCCCCACACACGAAGGAGGCCACACATTGGACCTTGTTTTTGTATCTGAGCAGGGGACGAGTGATCTGGGTAGAGGGGATTTTACTGTTACACCCCTGTCATGGTCAGATCACTCATGTCTCCGGCTTGACTTCCCTGGCGCTACCCCCCACCGCGAGGAGGCGGGACCAGACGGTCCACGCTGGTACCGCCCCAAGCACCTGATGGAGCCGGATAGGTTCCAGACGGAGCTTGGGCCATTACCTGTAGCCCTGACACGCGCTCGGTCGGAGGACCTAGCGGCCGCCTGGAATAGGGCGGCGGCTGGGGCCTTGGACCGGGTTGCGCCTTTGTGACCTCTCCTGCGGCAGCGACCCACCCGGGCTCCTTGGTATACCGAGGAGCTGAGGGTGATGAAGCGCCACAGGAGATGTCTAGAGAGCAGGTGGAGGTCCTCACGCTCCAAATCTGATCGAACACAGGTAAGATCCTACTTGCGGACCTACCTTGTGGCATTAAGGGTGGCCAAACGTAGATATTGCGCCACCCTTATTGCGTCCGCGGATAACCGCCCTGCCGCCCTGTTTAGGGTGACCCGCTCCCTCTTGTCACAGAGGACACAGGGGGCACCCTTACAGGGCAGAGCAGAGGAATTTGGGGAATATCTGCAGGACAAAGTCGCTCAGATCCGGAGCGGATGGGCCCCACTCAGTGGACCAGACGGGCCGCCAAAAGTGAGTCTTGTGAGACCATCCTGGGAGGAGTTTGATTCTGTTGCCCCCGAGGATTTAGATAGGTTGCGTGGACGGCTGCGACCCACCACATGTTTAATGGACCCGTGTCCCTCCTGGTTGGTACTGGCATCTTGGGAGGTGACCCGAGGCTGGCTTCTGGGCCTGGTGAATGCCTCATTGGGTGAGGGATCCTTACCAACCGCCTTGAAAGAGGCGGTGGTGAGGCCCTTGCTTAAGAGGCCTTCACTCAACCCAATGGAGCTAGCTAATTATCGTCCAGTCTCCAACCTTCCGTTTCTAGCGAAGGTTGTAGAGAATGTGGTGGCGCAGCAGTTTCCACGACACCTTGATGAATCCGAGTATCTAGACTCACGCCAGTCCGGCTTCCGACCCGGGCACAGCACAGAGACAGCCTTGGTCGCGTTGGTCGATGATCTCTGGAGGGCCAGAGATAGAGGTTGTTCCTCTATCCTGGTCCTATTAGACCTCTCGGCGGCTTTTGATACCATCGACCATGGTATCCTATTGCGCCGGTTGGAGGGGATAGGAGTCGGAGGTACCGTTTTGCGGTGGTTTGGCTCCTACCTCTCCGACCGAAGGCAATGTGTGTTGACAGGGGGACAGAGGTCGACCCCGAGGCCACTCACTTGTGGAGTGCCACAGGGGTCGGTCCTCTCGCCTCTCCTGTTCAACACATATGTGAAGCCGCTGGGTGAGATCATCCGTGGTTTTGGGGTTGAGTATCACCTCTACGCTGATGATACTCAGCTGTATATTTCAACTCCAAACCACCCCAACGAGGCTGTCGAAGTGATGTCGCGGTGTTTAGAGGCCGTCGGGGTCTGGATGGGGGACAACAGACTTAAACTCAACCCCTCCAAGACTGAGTGGCTGTGGCTACCGGCACCTCGGTTCAGCCAGCTGATCCCATCGCTGGCCATAGGGGGCGAACAATTGCCCCCTGTGGAACGGGCGTCCTCCTTGATGCCCGGCTGTCAATGGATGACCATGTGGCAGCCGTGGCAAGGGGGACGTTCCACCAGGTTCGCCTGGTGCGCCAATTGCGCCCCCTACTGGACCGGGATGCCCTACGCACGGTCACTCATGCGCTGGTGACGTCCCGCCTGGATTACTGCAACGCTGTCTACATGGGGCTGCCCTTGGGACGCGCCCGGAGACTGCAGTTAGTTCAGAACGCAGCCGCGCGGGCTGTGATGGGGAATACGAGGTACTCCCATGTAACACCTCTCCTGCGCGAGCTGCACTGGCTGCCTGTGGTTTTCCGGGTGCGTTTCAAGGTGCTGATTACCATCTTTAAAGCGCTCCATGGCACGGGACCTAGTTACTTGCGGGATCGCATCCTCCCACATACATCCCTGCGGCCAATACGCTCACACAGGGAGGGACTTCTCCTGGTGCCGTCCACTAGGCAATGCCAGCGGGCGACACCGAGGAGTAGGGCCTTCTCTGTGATGGGCCCAACCCTCTGGAATGACCTCCCCCCTGACATTAGAACCACTTCTGACCTCCGCTCCTTCCGGCAAAAACTGAAGACCCACCTGTTCCAACTAGCAGGCCTGGCATAATTCAACTGTCCCTCCTGGCAAATGTATTATATCTGGTTATTTTAGGGGTTTTTTAATTTACTGTATTTGTTTTTAGGGGTTCGAATTTATTTTATATCTGCTTTGTACAGTTCTTTTAACTACATTTTAACCTCCTCCATGTCAATTGTCAACTGTACATATTTAATTTTATTTTATTGTATCCTGTTATATTTTGTATGAACTGTACACCGCCCCGAGTCCCTTGCGGGAGAGGGGGCGGTCTAGAAGCATTAAATATTATTATTATTATTATTATTATTATTATTATTATTATTATTATTATTATTATTATTATTATTATTATTATTATTATTATTATTATTATCTGATTATGGTTCCATCTGGTCCAATATTATTTACATAAGTGACTTTCCTATAGTATGGTGGCATTGGTTTAGCTCATTTGCAACCTATTTTGTTAATTTATGTTGCAACATATTGTGAATCTGGGCTTGCCAAATAAATGGACACAGTCAAATAAATGAACTCAGCCAAAGATGGCTCTGTGGATTTCAAACAAGGTTGTTGCCCATCCCCACCCAACTATATCTGGGTTCTATAGATTGCAAATATGTGGGTTTTTTTAAAAAAACATGGAGCCCAGGTGCTTTCTTTTAGATCAGAAAACAAAAGGTAAAATATTAACTCTCTCCACTTGAACTTTATCCCCCCCTCTTATTAAAACATTGATGGACATGTGGGTCAGGTTCTTGTTTCTTTTAATTTTCTTGCTTTTTTCCCCTTGTTTTGGTTTTATTATTTTTGTGAGCTGTCCAGAATTATGTTTTACAAAATGGGTACACACATATATCCAATCAATCAATCAATCAATCAATCAATCATGGAAATAGGATTGTGGATATCTAATCCACTAATGTAGTTGACAATTCTCACCAATGCTACAATAAGCAGATATTGACAGAATGCCACAATAATGACATCACAATCCTGATCACAACTATTGATGTTTTGGGAAATGGAAACAAGTCCGATATTAAATGCTGCCTTAGTGGCCATTTTCAGATATTGTGTTGGAGTAAAAGTCAATGCTTAAACAGATAGAAACTTTTATTCATGATCACTGATCAATACAAGGCTAACCAATCTGGGCTTCACCCATTTTATTTGAACTGTCCTGGGTCCTGGTCTGTATTTTCTGCCTGATCTTTCTTATTAGAACTGAAGTCCTATCACCCTACTTTACTCCTCTGACTGTTGGCATCTTCTGCTATCTGGACCATATACTACATGACGGAAGCCTATCTGATTTCATTTTATGCAGAATTCAAGGTAATCAAGGTGACTTACAGTGATGCAATACTCAACTGACATTAGACAAGAAGACAATACAAATGGGTAGCATTCTTCAAGTGGAATTGTTGATTAGATTATTCTAATTCTTCAGAGAAACATACCCCATAGGAACCAACCTTACTAATTTATTACAGATACACTGATCTTCTATTGCTCATTGTGAAAGTTGGGAAGAGTTCTTGGAGGCATCATATTTTTCTATTTTCATTGTTGATGAGCCTGGGGTGCTGACACTTGACCTTGAATTCCTGATTAAAAAAAAAACAAGCAAGGCCCCATTGTAAAGCGGTAGCATTTCCTGCATGAAATGTTCTGAGAGATTCAAGCATAATACTCTACCTTGAGGAATTATATATCTTTTTTTCATTTATTTATTAAATCAGAATAAAATTAAAACCCTGTGAAAGAAGAAATGTAAAACTTAGAGAAGGAACAGGAACTTGAAAAAAATTGTTATAATAATATATTGCAACTAGATTAATAATAAATAAAATAATGTATTGACATCACATTCTTCTCATATTTTCTCCCTGTTAGACCTGTTACGGAAGGCTACTATATAAGAATTTAGATGATGACTAGATTACAGCAAAAACATAAATAAAAATCTAACTTTGCATCTGGATTTTTATAGACCAGATATAGTTGTCTTACAATGGAATAGTATTTTTGCCAAATTTGTATATAAAAAGGAAAGCAAAATCAGCTCATGAAATTTTTCTGCAGATCACAGATATTGACAATAACTTTTCTTAATCCACCAGGAATGGTAAACATCAATTCTCATAATTCCCAAGACTATTGGAATTGGACATTGTAATTATTGTTGCCAAATATACAAAAAACAAAAGTCTGCAGATCTATAAATATGAACTGAGACGTCTATTCACCATCCTTTCAAATTCTTCTATACAATTTTGATGTCTATGCTGCAAAGGCTCTTTAGATGTACAACTCATAGAACACAAGTTATTTCTCTATGAGAACAAGAAGAAATGTTAAGCATTTGCTGTTTTCGGATATGGAACATACCTTAGGCACTATAATAAAATTCTGGAAAAAGCAATAAGCAGACTTGATTTATGTTTATTTAGACACATTGAAATGTGTGTGTGTATGTGTGTGTGTGTGTATGCTACATTGTCACCTCAAATATATGTATGGATCTCAGTAGTTACAGCTAGATATTATTTTAAGCAAGGGAGAATTGTTTTGGCTGCTTTCTCTCTTTCTTGGGTGGTATTTTCTCCCTCTGGTTGACTGAATATGATATCTTCCCTCTGGCTTATTCAACTTTCCTGGCATGTCATCTGCAGCAAGCAGAATAATCCATAACTGCACGTATTCCTCCTTCGCTGAAGTCTTTTCCAGAACACCCACTCACCTCCACTTCAAGAGGCTTCCTCCAGGCTGTCCTGTAACCAGCAAGAATTTTTCAACAGCTAATGCTTTCTAGAATCCATTTTCCTTTACCAGCCATTACCAGCCTCCTACTTCTTCCCCAAAGTCTTCCCTTTCAATTCCCACCTTCCTCTTTCTCCTTTCAAACAAAACAATACTCCTCTGTTCCTATTGGAATATGCTGTCTCTTCTACTTTCAGGGTCTGCTATCCGCTTTAAAAAGCCCTGTGTCTATCTGGGCATATATGTGACAGGATAGATGAGAATCGTGTGTGACTGATACTGTGACACACTCCCTTTATTAAGATTTGAGGTGATTTTTCCACCAGTCTTCTACTGGTCCTACTGGTATTTGAGTAAGGGAGTTTGAGATCTCTGAGATATTTCTGTAGCTAGATAAAAAAATATACAGTTTAGTGCTAATGATGTGGTATAATACTACTTGGTAGTATTGTACAATGACAATAGCTGTATAATAATTTGGTACAATACAATAACTACAATTAAATAATCAAGGCTAAAGTTAATAAGCTCTGGGTGTTATGCAAATTCAGTGATTCGCTCTTTCAGTGACCTGGTTAGGCATTAACTATGTGACTCTAGCTGCTGTGTGACCAAGTGTAAGAGGAATCTTGAGAAATTTACAATCTCAGTTCCACAAAGAAAATCTGTAGAGACTTAAAACATCTTTAGCACTTTAAAACCTAATCTATTTATTATGGTGCGAGTTTTCAAAAGTTTATTAAGATTTAAAATAAATTACAGTTAATATTTAAAAAAAACATTATATGTAATAGCAATAGCCCTTAGACTTATTTATTGCTTCACAGTACTTTACAGACCTCTCTAAGCGGTTTACAGAGTCAACATACTGCTCCCAACAATCTGGGTCCTCATTTTACCCACCTCAGAAGGATGGAATGGTGAGTCAACCTCGAGCCTGGTGAGAGCAGCAGTCACCAGAAGTAGCCTACAGTACAGCCTTCTAACCACTGTGCCACCACATATCATAATGATATGATAAACTAAATAACACAACTGATTACATAAAAGATAAAATACTTTTTTATAGGGGGAAAAAGGAGAAAGAAAATAATCCCTCTGCTAAGCTATAGATAAGGGGGAGGAGGGTAAAGAGAGGAAAAATACACAAAACTTCTAAAATGCAAGTCATCCAGGGACGTGCGGTCAGGAGAGGCAGGGGAGGCAGAGCCTCACCGCTCTCATCATGAAAAGAAAAAAAAGGGGGAAAGGGAAAAGGCGCTGAGGAGCCTCGGGGAATGGGACCACATGTGCAGGAGGGAGGTGCAGGAGGCTCCTCTAGCCTCAGCCTCCCTCCTGCACACGTGGTCCCATTCCCCCACCTTCTGTCGGGTTCTGATGCTGGAGCTCATGGTTCCAGGGTGAATGCGCATGCGCGAGCGGCTCCCTTCCTCGCACTGAGCAACGCCAGGTTTACGGGAAGTTGCTCAACGAAAGCGGAACGTGCGACGGACTTTTCAGACTGGCAGCTACCGTTTCCCTGCCAACTCGCTCGCGAAAGGACCCTGGAAACCGAGTCATGGCCGGCGCCTTGTTAAGAATTGCGCTGCTGAAAGAGACAGAGAGAAAAAGCAGGTGTATTTTTTTTACAATTATTATTTTGTGATACGATATTGAACGTAGCGCTTAGAAAGCCATGGCTGATTCCAAGAAAACTAAGCGGGGTCAGATTTGATTAATCTTCGGTTAGGATGGGGACCCAGGAAATCCTAGGCAGGGAATGGGACCACGTGTGCAGGAGGGAGGCTGAGGCAGCCTCAGCCTCCTGCACACATGGTCCCATTCCCCGCCTTCCTGATGACATCACCAGCCTCACCAGCCATAAACCTCACCGCACGTCACTGAAGTCATCAAATATTTTAACCAAGGCTGAATGGCATCATATTGTCAAAGGCTACAATTCTAGAATTCCACCTATAAAGAAAGGAAGGAAGATGGGGCTGAAATAACTGGGAGGAAAGATCAGCCTTGACAATCAAGAGTGGAGATTCCAACTGTGGGATACCCAACCAAAATTGGGAGAAGAAGAGGTGGTGGGTGATGTCAGGGAACATCCTGGTTGTGGAAGTTCCCTGGAAATCATAAGGCAGAAATAAATATAGTAGTGACCGGCCACAGCCTGTCCTAAAGAATCCACCAGCCTAGAAGAAGAAAGACAGAGGAAAGGGGTTAGCATAGCAATAGCATTTAGATTTACAGTATATACCACTTCACAATGCTTTACTACATTCTCTAAGTGTTTTACAGGGTCAGCATATTGCTGCCAACAATCTGGGTCCTCATTTTACCAACCTTGGAAGAATGGCAGGTTGAGTCAACCTTGAGCCAGTCAGAATCAAATTCCTGGCAGTGGGCAGAGTTAGCCTGCAATACTGCATTCTAACCACTATCCCATCACAACTCCTACATCCCCCTACGCTTAGGAGTGCCAGGTAGCCAAGGGAGAAGCACTTGGCAGTGTGTAGAACTGGGGCGTCATGATAGACCTGAATTTAGCATGGAAAATAAAAGTCAGGTTGGGAAGAATAGTAAAGGAGAAGATACAATAAGGTTAAAGAAAATAAACCAGAGTTTGGAAGATTGAAATCAACTGTAGAAATGTTAGAATTGGGATAAAAATGTTGATTGCAAATTGGAAGGTGACTTTTCTGCAATGAAAAGCATTTTAATGGTAAAACATTTTCTAAATCCATTCATTCATTCAATTGGAATGAAAACCAAGTGGAATTGATCTACCTTCTTGAGATCTTCATCATCCTGATCCCATGCATACATCATTATCTCTCTCCATACTTTTCTGTCTTTGCATACATCCTATCATTGCTTTACACACTCTTGTTTTCTAAATCTATTTTGAACAATTGATCAATTATGAACCTTTAAGTCATTGCTAGTTCTTAGTGACCACATAGATTTTCCCTAGGACCATCTGTCTCTAATCTGGTCTTTCAGCTCTTCCAATAGTGTATTCATCACTACTATAAAGTGTATTTTTAATCATCTCATTATCTGTATCCAGTATTTTTATTTTTTATTTTCCTTTCAATCCATTCATTCAGTCATTATTTGTTTTGCAATTCAGTTTTCATCCATTCTGTCCAGATGCTCAAACCATCTCAATATAATTTTATTTTATTTTAATAAAATGTAGCAAATAGAATAGAAAGATAAGCAAATAAACATACTTTTTAAAATACTGGTTGCTTAGCGTTTTATTCAGTTCATATTAATCACATATTCAATCTCTTGATTTAACATTTTAAGTAGACGCACCTTCTGTAAGCAAACCACTTTGTTATTTTAATATTTCTCTAGTAACACCATTTATAGGGGCAACCTTATAATACTTCCACATTTTCACAGCATGCATTATTCCCCTTTCATCAATTTTCTTGGACAGCAACATTTACAGCATTCATTTTAGTTCCATTCATCAACATATAACTGTATTTCTCATATGCATGTCTAAAATACTCCTTCCATCATTTCCTTGCTTCAGTTTCTTTCCAAATCACTTTTATTTTTAATTCAATTAGCTTTGCTGAAAGCTTTTTGTTTTGCCCTCTTCCAAATAAATGTTTCTTTTCATCAAAATTATGATGCATTTTCTTGGTCTCTTTTAATCTTTTTTTTTAACAAAGTTTTATTGGTTTTTTTAGTATTTTGCAAAGGAAAAAGGTAGGGGAAAGGTTAGAAATTTTGGCAACTGCAGTGTGCGGTAGGTGCGCCCCCCCTCCATACTCATAGCATACATTTGCACATAATTCATTATTAAGTAGTAGCATATAGTCAGCATATAAATTCAATTGACAATTTCGATCAGTTTATGTCAGGTGGATTTTCTTACTCATTTTTGTGATCTGAGCTTTCTCGGTGTTGCCCCATCTCCCCCCGCTGACAGGGCTCCGGCCCCTCCTGTGTCCTGTGTGTCTGGTAAAGGTTTTTCTAGGTGTAGTTTATTTTTTTCCATAAAGGCCTGTGCCTCTATGGGTGTATTAATTCTAACTCTTGTCTCCTCCCAGAATATTAGCATACCTTCAGGCATCAACCATCTAAACCACACCCCCTTCTGGTATAATTTATTCGCTAATTGCGAATAACTTTTTCTTTTTTCCCTCACTTTCCTTGGTCTCTTTTAATCTTAACCATTTCTTGTAATTTCTTTTTGCAAGTAGATTTCCTCGTCTCTAGACATTAAATAATACCTTTCTCTCACCTTCATATTTTTACTGCAATCATCCTGTTATAGGTATTTTTTTTCTTCAGCCACTGCCCCTTTGACTTTATTATTCCACAAAATATTCTTTTTCATATTTCTCATACTTCATCTATTCCCGTAGCGCTCTGTAACAGAATTCTTTTCAGTTCTAAGTAGTTTCCACCTATTTTCCTTTATGTCTATTTTTCATTCATTCTGTTGGGAGATTAACTTATCATCTAATACTTTTTCATATATGACTCATCTTTCTCTTTTTGCTGGCATATTACTTTCATTCTACCGTCTCCCTTTTTCCTATGTCCCCTCTTGACACTACCAAAATATGGTCCATCCCATGTTCAAAATCTCTCTATTTCTCTCAACTTTTTCTCATAAAAATGTTTTTATATTTACACTCATCCCTTTGCCATATGTGCATATTAGATTTAAATTTGACATGTATTTAATGTGTACACTCATCAACCATGATTCTCATTGATTTGGGATTTTTTGAATGCTCCTTTTTTGTATTTTTGTGCTGTTTCCACTCACCTATTCATGTTAACTAGCTGATCAGCCCTAATTGTGTTCATTCAGAATTTTGCAATTTTTTTCTCCTAACTCACTTCTCATTATTCCAGTGTTACCATTCACTGAAGTCTAACAGGTAAAGTGTACTTGTAGCCAGGCTATGGATTCTTACTTTCATCAACACCCTGAACAACCTAGATGTCAGCAATTTATATTTTCTTACCTATCGTCTAGTCCTTTATTCATAATTAAAGCCAACCCTTCATTTTCCTGCAAGTATTATCTTTATTTCAAATCTATGTGACTATCTTCATTTAGAACTTACCTGTCTCTTTTTCTTAGTTTCATAGACACAGAACATATTTTTTTCCCTTTCCTTTCATTCATTAATAGATTATGTTTGGTTTTTCATTTCAATTCATTTATTTATTGGATTTTGTTGACACTTTATTCCAAAATAACTTTAGGTACTTAGAATCTTCTTATGTCTCAAGCTGCCCTCTTCCTTATAAGATAGATGCTACTATATGGGCCCGCTAAGATTGGCTTTGATCAATCATGATCAATTTTATAATTTTTAGTAAGGCAGAGTTGTAGACCAAGTTAGGAATTTCAGTCATACAGTACCTATGCCACATGCAGTACTACCAGTCACTTTGACATTATTGCCAGTGGGCCATATCTTCCTCCAAAGTCTAATTTTAGTTGAAGCACACTCATACTGTTTTATGCAGTCTAGGATCTCTAGTTTAGTGCCAACACATTAACCCTTACTAGGAGGTATATGCAATATACTAATGTCAACTCAAGATACTTTCACAGTCCTGAGAGAAGCAAGGAAAGTGATCTTCTGCAGGATTTTTGGAACACAGTTTCAACCATAGCGTAATAAGTGAGAATAAGAATATTTTAAGGAAGCAGGAATTTGAGGTTGATCAGGGAGGGCAATCACACTACAGGCACTGGAGTACAAGACAGGTGAGATGGAGTGAGGCAGGCAAGTTGTAGTAGCAGCAGCCTTGAGCAAACAGAGACAGACAGGTAGCAGCAAGGAAGCAAAAAAAAAAAGGCAACGGTGCTAGAATAGGAGACAGAGTAACTGGCTAAAGGGACTTAGAAGGCATCTTGGCCAGGACCTGCTTAGATGGCACCACTGGTATATTCTGGGATATCTGAGAAGCGAGAAAGAAATCTCAAACAAGAGCCTAGTGGGGTGCTGGAAGTTCAAAGGCGAATCTGTAGGAGGCCACCATCCAGCCTCAGGTCGCCTCCCCGGCCAGCCCAGTAGTCATTATAAGGGAAGGTGGCAGCGGCGGTGGCGCGGCAGCAGCAGCAGCGACGGCGGAGGTGCAGGGTTGCGATGGAGGTGGTGCTGAAAGGACAGCTCCCGTCCCTCCCCTTCTCCCTCCCCCTTTGGAGCTGAGCGGCGGGTGCTGCCTGCAGAACGCACCGCCTTGCCCAGCACAGCCGCGGCGGGAGCCTCAGCAGCGGCAGCAGGAGCCGGAGCAGCAGCCATGAGCCAGGCAACCGCCGCCTCTCTTTCAGCAGCAGAAGTAGCCGCCGTGTCCGCTCTCGCCTCCCGCGGGGCTCCCCAGCAGCCGTCCGCTGCCGCTGCCGCCGCCGCCGCCCGTGTCTCTCTCAGCTCGGCGGGACCATGAAGCGGCAAAACGTCCGGACTCTGGCCCTGATCATCTGCACCTTCACCTACCTGCTGGTGGGCGCCGCCGTCTTCGACGCCCTGGAGTCCGAAGCGGAGACGGCCGACCGGACTAAGCTGGAGCAGAAGCAGCTGGAGCTCAAGAGCAAGTACAACCTCTCCGAGGCCAACTACTGCGAGCTGGAAGGGGTGGTGCTGAAGCTGAAGCCCCACAAGGCCGGCGTCCAGTGGAAGTTCGCCGGCTCCTTTTACTTCGCCATCACCGTCATCACTACCATAGGTAAGGCGGGGGACAGCCGGGCTCCGGCAGCGCCTCTCGCTGCGGCCTCGGGGAGCTTTCCGCCCGGCCGGGGTAATCCCCGGTTTACATTCCGCCCCCTCCTCCCCAGCCCATCAGGCACCCGCATCTTCCGCCTCCCCATTTGCAGTTTCTCTCCTGCTTTTGTGTGTGTGTGCGCCGGACCTTTTGGCTGTTTTAGGAGTTCCTTCCTCTTCTCGCGAGCAGGCGGGATCGGATCAGTCCAGGAGAAGAGTTCGGCAACTTTATTCTGGGGAAAGAGACGATCCAAAAATAGAGAGCGCCCCCCACCCCCGTCCTCAGATAGGTCACTACTTTGGGGGGGGGGGGCAGAGGCGGTTATATCTTGCTTCCTTCTAGCCTTCCCAAAGCTGGCTTACTACGGTCCCATCAACCCAGCACAGCCGCTCTTTTACTCCCTGGGTGCGATGGTCGTTTGGTCCTAGTGAATAGTTTTCCCTAGGTAGCTCTTACGCGCCTGATTATATGCTGTGCCTCCTTTCCCACTCTACCCCTCACCCTCGTCCCTGTTTTTTTTTTCCGTTGCTTTTGCGCCCCCCCCCCCCGGAGGAGCAGTCGGGGAGGCTCACTCGGGAAGGCATCCCGTTCCTAGGTATCTGAGATTCTCGCTCCCACGCTCTTCAAGTCAAGTCGTTAATGGCCTTGGGGCTCCCTCCCCTTCTCGAGGCTCCCCAGCCTGGCTGTGGAAGAGTGTGCGCGTGTGTGAAGCCTGCAGTGCATGCTAAAGCAGGGGGAACAATGGAGACAAAAGATTTTCCACCCAAAGCAGAGCCTTTCTCTCTTCTTTCCCCCACCCCGAATTTGTTTAGCCCGAGAGCGTGTTGCGCCATATCTGAAGGCGTGTTGCGGATTTCCAATCGCACTCGCCGTATAATCCGTTGTAGCAGCTGCCAGTTGTGGGGCGTGGGGGAGGAGGAGGAGAAGGAGAGTACCTGTGCATGTGTTTGGGGGGGGGATTATCTAAAGGGTTCCAAGTAAGGAGCAAAGCTCAGCTTCGCCCACCCCCTGCTCCCCCCCAAAAAGCCCCTTCTTGGGCTGGGCAATTCTTTGGGCTAAAGAGATTAGAAAAATCACTGCATTTCAACCCCATCCCTAAACTAGGCCCAGTGAAACTCTTCAGAGTAAATATGTGCAGAAGTGAGCTGTTAAAATATCTATTCTGGAGCATGTGCTTGAGAAATTGGAACATTCTTTGCCTCTTTGAATAAACAGACTTACTTGAAGAGAACTCCACTGTAGTTAATAGATTTCCCTCCTATGTGAGTCTGTCAGGACTACAGCCCTAAAGAGTTGTAGAACAGTTTCATTCTTTCCCTGTCCAACAACTTTTCCCTTCCCTGCCTCTTGCTTACCAACCAAGCGACTACCCCTCTCCCTCCTTTTCATACAGGTCCCTTAGAATTATTTAGGTGTCTACATATCCCCCCCCTTTTTTTTTTAAAGGAGAAGAGATTTGCTTCCTGGTTCTCTGTTGTCCTGAAAGCATATGGGTGGTTTCGGGAGGTAACTCATCTTGACTTTTGAACAATGTCTGAATTGTTCAAAATGAACACTATGAATAAAGCAAGAGCATCTTCGAACTCTACCTGCAATGCATACATTCCCAATCTTTTGCGTATCATCCCAATGGGAATGGAGGGGTTTTCCCTTGATGGGAAGAGAATCAGGAATCGTGTTTCCACCCTGCCGCACAGCAAGATCAAACATTCTTAGGTCTTAGAAAAATATCTTACATTAAGACCAGCAATCTTCTAATCCTTTACACGACAGCAGGTTTCAGTGTGTGGAATGGCACATACTGCTGAGTAAGCATGATTTCACTCATAGACCTCACCCACCTGATCAGGCAGGGAATTATTTTTGGTGCAATAAAGGGGCCCGTTATAGCAAGTTGTTTTTACTTTATAGGTGAGAATTGAGAAGGGGAAGGAGCTTGCTCAGTGCCCATTGGTGGGGAACTTAGAAAACTCAGTCACTTCAATGCAGAATTATGCCAAGTTTGGATAATGGCAACGTTTTTCTTTATTTGCTGATAACTGATCTTATGTAAGAATCCATGCAGTCTCAGCTTGGGGATGAGAAGTGGGGGGGGATGTTAGTAAAACAGACTCTTTGTGGGGAATGGATAAGAGGCAGCACTAATAGTAACAGGTGAATTTTCAAACTGTTTCACAAAATTTCACTTTTCCACTCTATTCGTAAGTCAGTTCGATTTCACAGTAAATGTTATTCTTGCATCTAAACAATGGTATCCATATTTACTTTAAAGTGACTTCTGTTGAACTCAGTAAAATTTACAATTCAGTAAACATATACTGGTGTCATCTGTGGAGCGAACACTATGTTCTTTTTATTTTGGTTCCAACATTTCTGTTCTTTAACAGGACAAAAGCCGTTTCTCGATGCTTTTAAAACAAAATGTTATACATTTTGCAACACATTAAGCCTGTTTCAGATAGAGCATTTTTAAGGACAAACAAATGCAACTGGGTACAGTGTGACATGTAGAGGAAGAGATCAGTTTAAGCTCCTAATTCTTGCTTGCAATCAGATTAATTCCTGATTTATGTTGCTGCTACATAACAGAGTGGAATTTTGGCCAAAGCCTCACAGGGACCAGACAGCCTTGAAACAGCTTTCAATGAGTCTAAATTATTTTTTGAATCTCTGGCTCTTGAAGCATTTCTCTACCCGCTGTCCTTCTAAGACAGCTTTTCCTGCTCTCAATCATTGTTGTCTTATTTTTAGAACATTCTCTTTGCTTTGGATCATTTCTTTTAAAAATGCAAATCTTTATATACTGTCCTTGTCCTCAGGTTCACAAAACTCTTTAAGGGGGACCATCTCTTGTCCTGCCTCATATAAGTAAAGTTCACCCTTCACTCAAAAGAATGAGGCAGCACTACAGAAACAACCATCAAATAATTAAAGCCCACTAACTGATAAATGGAGGGACGTAGTGGCTCAGTGGCTAAGACGCTGAGCTTGTCAATCAGAAAGGTCAGCAGTTCAGCGGTTTGAATCCCTATAATGGAGTGAGCGCCCAGGTTCTGCCAACCTAACAATTTGAAAGCACGTAAAAATGCAAGTAGAAAAATAAGGACCACTTTGGTGGGAAGGTAACAGGCCTCTGTGCGCCTTCGACATTTAGTCATGCTGGCCACATGACCACAGAGATGTCTTTGGACAGTGCAGGCTCTTCGGCTTTGAAACGGAGATGAGCACCACCCGCTAGAGCCAGAAACGAATAGCATGCATGTGGGAGAATCTTTACCTTTACTTTACCTTTAACTGATAAATGCAATCACTGTCACCAATAACCAAAAGCTGAAATATCTATTGAACAACCTTCTAACAACCACCACCACCACCACCACCACAACAACAACAACAAAGGGTTGGTTTTGCATCTTCTCTGAAAAAGTAGAGCAGCTGCAGGTCATACACATGAGCAACATCTGCAAACTTAAGACAACTAGAAGAAGGTCTTGTGGCTTGGTCCACAGATCCTGATGTGGCATAGGCATCACAAGCAGCTCCCACTTTCAGGAAGAAAAATGTCTGTTGGATTGGCCTTATTATCGGGGGAGAGGACTTATCATTTTGGGGGTGCAGGAGGCAGCGAGTGTGGTCATTTCATGGCTGCTGTGTTGCGCTGCTGCAACAGCGCAACACAGCCGCTCGTCAGTTATTCGCCCCTAGGCTGTGCCTGCGTCCTCTGCAGGAGCCTGCTTGCAAGAGAGCAGCCGCCCGGCAACCCCTCTCTCCAGCTGAGCAGAGCGCTACTTTTCTAGCAGTGGCTGCTCTGGGAGGGCACTCTATGGTTGTGCCCTGGCTCCCAAAAGTCTCAGCAGCAGGTGGCTGGCCCGACCGGCCTCTTCTCCGCTTCCAGCAGTTTCCAGCCGGGATTTGGAAGCTGCAGAAGAAGCCATCCTCAGTGCTGGGATGGCTGCAGCAGTGGTAGCAGTGGTGGCGGCGACGATGGCAGCAGCCCTGGCTCTGCAAGGAGAGCTGCCCCAGGTCGTGGTGAGGACTGAGAGGTGCGCGAGCAGGGGGGGGCAAACAGACGGTCGTGCAAACCTCCCTCTGGCCAGGCAGAGTGCCATTCACTGACCCAGTGGTATCTCAAAGGCACCAAGCCGTGTGAACGCCAGTCACCCCTCCCACAGCTTGGCACCTTCAGGATACTGCTGGGTCAGTGAATGGCACTTTACTTGGCCAGAGGGGGGAGGGTGTTCTTCACTGGGCTTATTTTTGGGGGAGGGCATATATTTTTGCCCACCCCAAAAATCTGGCATGGCCTTATTTTCAGGACATGTCATATTTTCGGGGAAACACGCTAGCTAGTGGAATGTTCCCAAATGTAGCCAAGTGAATCCCTGGAACCTGGACTTTAGCAATAGATGATTATTGTCCTGCTATAACTTTCCATGGGGGCAAGGGGAGTGTCATGATGTCACTGTTCACTTGCCATCATAAGGGCTTAGATCAGTAGTGTCAAACTCACAGCTGCGTCACGTGATGTGCTAAACCAGGCGGGGGCATGGCCAGGGCGTGACGCATCCGGCCCGTGTTTGAATGCCTTGGCTTAGATGCTTATGCCTCTGCTAAGTGAAGTGTCCAAGTCACTTTTAAGGACTATTTGGGATAGCATTCTCTCTTCAAAAATGCAAAAGTATGGATCGGTTGATGCCTAACTGAGTTTAGGTTCTCCCTGCCCTTTCAGTGTATGTTCTTAGGCCTTGCTGGGATTCCACATGCTTCGAAGTTGTTAATGTACCGTCTGCTAAAAGCGATTCCCTTTCATAGGCATGTGCTTGAATTTGATAAAACTGAATTTGTCAACAAAGCCTGGCTGGCTTCATGTGTAATGCAAGCAAGGTATGATTTGCCCAATTACAGTAATTAAGTTTAGTACTGTTGACCTTGAAAGAAACGAAGCACCTTTTGGTTTAGCAATAAATGTGTACCCAGCCGAAGACTTTGTGAAGCTTATGTCTGAGATAACAGGGGCTTCTGGTACAAGTGACGATTCCACATGCATCATGACAATAACCCTTATGTAAATTATATGATTTGCATGAATGACATCATGATGCACACAATATATTTGCCTTTTGTCTCTCTTCCTCCATGCCCATATATCCCTACATTGCTGTGTTTTTGTTATTGCCAAGTAAGGAAAAATATATGAGCAGGAAAGTCATAATGGTTGAAATAACACCACGTACTTCACCTGAAACTTGAGCTAACAAAAAGTAATATATAAGATGCTATAGTCAAAGAAACCATATTAGAAACTTAAAATAGTGGCTTAGGTCATATGCTATGCTGAACCACTAGCAACTCCTTTTTTCCATTTTAATCAGTTTATTGTTCTGCAAACTTCCAGGACAGGTTTCAAAGCCAATATTAACCAAGCAGCTGTTGGGGAAAGAAGATTATTCTAGGAACTTTTGCAAAGTCAGTGAAAATACCGAAGAATACCACTGGAGTTATATGAAATTATTTTGGGGGCAGTGACAGAAAAGGGGAGGGGGTTATATAAAGTAATTTTAGCCACTTTAAAGTATATATCAGCTATTAACAAAGGTAGCAATTAAGTCAAAATCTCTCCATTTTGTTTAGCTTCATTAAAGATAAAGTCTGATTAAAATAAAAAATAATTAAAAAGCAACCCCCCCCCCAAAAAAAAAAAGTTTAGCTGGCTGGCAAAATTAACACACTTACTAGCCAAGCCCAAAGGAAAAAAAATCCAGCTGCAATAACGGGAATCACTTGGCATCTGAAAGTAGGAAGGACACTAAACTAATAATCTGAATCAGAGAATTTCACAGTCTCAGGGGCTTTGCTGGAAGGTTCCACTTCCCCACCCTTTAAAAATGGGATACAGAAGAACTGACTTTCTGAAAGTGGATCAGTCAGAAGAGAAAGTGGGTCTTAGGTACAAAACGTGTTACAGATGCTGGGGTGGAGAATACAGCTTGCAGAAGAGGAGATGAAACAGTTCCGATTATTTAGTCAGTTACCACTGTATTTCTTTCCACAAGTATGGAAAACATTGTGGAGAGGCTACAGGTAGACTGAAGTGAGATTGCCCCACCAAGGCAGGGTGGTTCAGCATTTTGTGGGAATCCAACTACACTCTTAGTATATTGCATGTGAATCAAGCCCTTAAACCGTATTATGGTTTCATCAGAATAGCCCATGACCCTTGCTTACTCAGCTTTAAGATTTAGCATGTTGTGTGAATCTAGCAACTCTTCCATTTTTTTGCAAATTGTCTATGCTGCTCACTTAACTCCAGTGAAGGGTGTGGCTATATGCAGATAATTCAGGCTCTCGACCTTGAGGCAGAAATTCGCCTTGGTTTGAGTCAGTTTACAACTACATTCGTACAATCCAGGGGTGGACTTCAAAATTTTCAGCAACGGGTTCTCTGCCTGGTTACTGGGTGGGTGTGGCTATGGTGGGCATGGCCTAGTCGGCCTGCTGCACCACAGCAGGGTGGTGGTGGTGCATTTTGCTTTCCCCAGGCTCCAGAGGCTTTTCTTGAGCCTCTGGGAGGGTAAAAGCTGCCTCTCCCGGGCTCTGGAGGCCTTCTGGGAGGCTCATTTTCCCCCTCCCTGAGTTTCTGCGTAGGCCCTGCCCTTACCTCACATCCAAAATGTGCCGTGTGGAGACTTCTTGGAGGGTTGGGGTGGGCGGGGCCAGCCAGGGGTGGAATTTGGAGGTTCTTCAAACCGGCTATAACGTTAGCTATGGGTTCTCCCAAAACCGGGCAAACCCATAGCAGCCCATCCCTGGTACAATATAAAGAGAAGGCCCCAATTGGGAATGGGCAGTCCTGGATCAATGACACAGCTTCTACTTTAAAGTGCCAGTGTCGTTCCTCTGCTAACCTGCTCTTTTCGGGATATGCTGGGATTCACAGCTGTCAACTGGAGTGATAGGAACCATCCAGCACATCTGTAGGACCCTAGATCAGGGGTAGCAGTGGTGGGGGCAGAGGTTGTTTCTAAAAACATTTGTGTCTCTTCAGTAAAGTTTATTCATTGATGCTAATGGCATTGTTGATGCATTAATGATTAATTGTAGGATCAATTGCTCCTAGATATTTGATAAAGAATCACGATCCAAATCTAATGATAGCAATCGCAGCAACAATATTACAGCTTCTACCGCTACGACTAACTTTCAGCACTTCCAAAGGATCTGCCTTTGATGGCAGAACTAAGAATAATTCTGGAAAAATTCTCAAGTTGCTGTGACTGTGTTGAGCTTGGCTCCTGATGGAATATGCTTCTGTTTAAAGTATGATTTTTATAAGAAAGTGAACTCCGCTGAGAAATGCTTTTAGATAAACATGTTCAGGTTGAAGCTAGCTATACATTATGCATAAATGCACTTTTTGAAAAGAAAGAATTTGAGAAGTTAAAGAATTTGAGAAGCAACGTGATGTGAGTGCAAATGGCTAAGATTGATTGATCTTCATCTTGTACAGAGAGAATTAAGGGTAATCCAAGTAGAGAGGAAGGAAGGAAGGAAGGAAGGAAGGAAGGAAGGAAGGAAGGAAGGAAGGAAAGGAGGGAGGGAGGGAGGGAGGGAGGGAGGGAGGGAGGGACGGGCTTCTCCACAGATTCTCTACCCTTTTTTCTTTTTTTCTTTTTACTTTTAAAAGTAATTTATGGGCATCCTTCCAGGAATTTGTGCATATACATTGTTTCTTTTCACCCACTGTAATTTCTAAAACTTGGCAAATTTAAGATGCTAGAGTGTTAGTGCCTAAAAACGAAGACCATATAGAAACCTGGTAAGATCAACATTTATTTATTTTTATTTATTTATTTTCTTCGAATTTCTAGACCGCCCCCTCTCCCGAAAAGGACTTGGGGTGGTGTACAGTCCACACAACAAACAACAAGTATCAAATACAAATATAAATACAGATATAAATACACATAAGGAGGAGGTTAAAAATTTAAAAGAACTGTACGGAAGAATATAAATATGGTTCTAAAAACCCTAAAATCAGTTAAATTTAAAACCGTACCCTATAAATAACCAGGTAAGAATATGTTTCCAGGAGGTAACAGTTGTCACAATTATAATTATGCCAGGCCAGCTAATCGAAACAGGTGAGTCTTCAATTTTTGTCGGAAGGAGCGGAAGTCTGTGGTGGTTCTGATATCGGGGGGGAGGTAATTCCAGAGGGTTGGGCCCATCACAGAGAAGGCCCTACTCCTTGGCGCCGCCCGCTGGCATTGCCTAGTGGACGGCACCTGGAGAAGCCCCTCCCTGTGAGAGCGGATTGGCCGCAGGGATGTATGTGGGAGGATGCGATCCCGCAAGTAACTAGGTCCTGTGCCATGGAGCGCTTTAAAGATGGTAATCAGGACCTTGAAACGCACCCGAAAAACCACAGGTAGCCAGTGCAGCTCGCGCAGGAGTGGTGTTACATGGGAGTATCTAGAGCTCCCCATGACAACCCCTCGCGGCCGCGTTCTGGACTAGCTGCAGTCTCCGGGCGCATCCCAAGGGAAGCCCCATGTAGAGAGCGTTACAGTAGTCTAGGCGAGACGTCACCAGCGCATGAGTGACTGTGCGTAGGGCATCCCGATCCAGAAGGGGGTGCAATTGGCGCACCAGGCGAACCTGGTGGAACGCCCCCCTTGCCACGGCTGCCACATGGTCATCCATTGACAGCCGGGCATCTAGGAGGATGCCCAAATTGCGCGCCCGTTCCACAGGGGGCAATTGCTCGCCCCCTATGGCCAGCGATGGGGTCAGCTGGCTGAACCGAGGCACCGGTAGCCACAGCCACTCAGTCTTGGAGGGGTTGAGTTTGAGTCTGTTGTCCCCCATCCAGACCCCGACGGCTTCCAAACACCGGGACATCACTTCAACAGCCTCGTTGGGGTGGCTCGGGGTTGAAATGTACAGCTGAGTGTCGTCAGCGTACAGATGGTATTCAACCCCGAAACCACGGATGATCTCGCCCAGCGGCTTCACATATGTATTGAACAGAAGGGGCGAGAGGACCGACCCCTGCGGCACTCCACAAGAGAGTGGCCTCAGGGTCGATCTCTGCCCCCCCCGTCAACACATATTGCATCCGGCTGGAGAGGTAGGAGCCAAACCACCGCAAAACGGTGCCTCCGACTCCCATCCCCTCCAGCCGGCGCAGTAGGATACCATGGTCGATGGTATCAAAAGCCGCTGAGAGGTCTAATAGGACCAGGATAGAGGAATAACCTCTATCTCTGGCCCTCCAGAGATCATCGAGCAACGCGACCAAGGCTGTCTCTGTGCTGTGTCCGGGTCGGAAGCCGGACTGGCGTGGGTCTAGATAGTCGGATTCATCAAGGTGACGTGGAAATTGCTGCGCCACCACATTCTCAACAACCTTCGCCAGAAAGGGAAGGTTGGAGACTGGACGATAATTAGCTAGCTCCATTGGGTCAAGCGAAGGCCTCTTGAGTAAGGGCCTCACCACCGCCTCTTTCAAGGCAGATGGTAAGGATCCCTCCCCCAACGAGGCATTCACCAGGCCCAGAAGCCAGCCTCGTGTCACCTCCCAGGATGCCAGTACCAACCAGGAGGGACACGGATCCAATGAACATGTGGTGGGTCGCAGCCATCCACGCAACCTGTCCAAATCCTCGGGGGCAACAGAGTCAAACTCCTCCCAGAGTGGATTCACAAGACTCGCTGTTGACGGCCCGTCCAGACCACTGGAGGGGGCCCATCCGCTTCGGATCTGAGCGACTTTGTTCTGTAGATATTCTCCAAACTCCTCTGCTCTTCCCTGTAAGGGTGCCCCCCGCGTCTCCTGAACCAAGAGGGAGCGGGTCACCCTAAACAGGGCGGCAGGGCGGTTATCCGCAGATGCAATAAGAGCGGTGCAATGTCTACATTTGGCCGCTCTCAGTGCCACAAGGTAGGTCCGTAAATAGACTCTTACCTGTGTTCGGTCAGACTCGGAGCGTGAGGACCTCCACCTGCTCTCTAGACGTCTTCTATGGCGCTTCATCACCCTGAGCTCCTCGGTATACCAAGGTGCCCGGGTGAGTCGCTGCCGTAGGAGAGGTCGCAAAGGCGCAACCCGGTCCAAGGCCCCAGCCGTCGCCCTATTCCAGGCGGCCACTAGGTCCTCCGACCGAGCGCGGGTCAGGGCTACAGGTAATGGCCCAAGCTCCGTCTGGAACCTATCTGGTTCCATCAGGCGCTTGGGGCGGTACCAGCTTGGACGAACTGGCTCCGCCTCCTCACGGTGGGGGGTAGCGCCAGGGAAGTCTAGCCGGAGACATGAGTGATCTGACCATGACAGGGGGGTAATATCTAAATCCCCTATTCCCAGATCACTCGTCCACTGCTCAGATACAAAAACAAGGTCCAGTGTGTGACCACCTTCATGTGTGGGGCCCTGAATTAGTTGGGTCAGGCCCATGGCTGTCATGGAAGCCATGAACTCCCGAGCTACCTCGGATGCTGCTCCCGTCGACGGCAGGTTGAAGTCCCACATAACTAAAAGTTTGGGGATCTCCACCGCCATCTCCGAGATCAGCTCGAGGAGCTCGGGCAGGGCTGCTGACGTATAGCGAGGAGCCAAGTATACAATCAGCAAACCCCACTGCCTCCCTGGGCCCCATTTCACACCAAGTGACTCACACCCGGATATCTGAGGAACAGTGAACTCCCTCGGCTCTAGACCATCCCGTATAACTACCGCCACCCCTCCACCCTTACCCAGGGCCCGAGGCTGATGGAATGCATGGAAACCTGGTGGGCACATTTCCACGAGGGGTAAACCACCTTCGCGACCCAACCAGGTCTCCGTTATTCCTGCAAGGTCCAGCTCCCCCTCAGAGATCAACTCATTAATGAGGGGGGCCTTATTGGTCACGGACCTTGCATTGCAAAGCATCAGCCGCAGGCCCTGTCTCTGTAGTTCCCGACCACCAAGGTTGCGGGGGTTGGTACAAACGACCGGGCGTAGCCAGCAGTCACGGTCTCCCAACCGACCTTGTGATCTTCTCTTGTCCTCGCATCCCCCCCTCCCCGCGACCGTTGCAATAAAACAACCCTCTACTGGAATAGCTTGTTCCCTCACCCCCCCCCCATTCCGCTCACTCATTTACTCAGGATTTCTATTCAGACCAAGCAGAAAAGGGTGTGATGCATATATCATATTTCTCAAAGTCACTGTGTGTGAGTTAGTGGCCATATAAATCTATTTAATAAATAAAAATATCTGAACAATAATAAATTCTAGGAAGTGCAAATTTCATTCCCTCTATAAGATGTCTGGTGGCATTCTGTAACCCTTTTGGCATACATGCAGGTGGAGCTACAGTAGAGGCACAATTTCAACAAAAAGTCTCATTTGGGCATATATTCATTCAACTGATTTCCACACGGCTTCCTATGTCAAAATACATTTCATATTTTCAAGTTATTGATAGCTCCAGTTATTAAGAGTCTTTTGCTTATAATTTCCTTAATAAAGTGGAGGCTTGCCTGGGCCATCCAAGAATTCTACTTATATCTTAGCTTTGCAGGCATAGGAGGGTCACTGTAGCAAAGAGAATTGGAGTAGAAGGAAGTGTAAGCTAAACACTTAACCACTAAATCTTTTAGCAGCTAACTGTTTTGTTCCAGGCAACTGGGCCTCCTTTTGCAGAAACCTGTCTTTTCTTTTTTCATTTACTGGGTTCCAGCCAGAGGTGGGATTCCGTCGGTTCTCTCCAGTTTGGGCGAACCGGTAGCGGCGGTTGGGGGAGCCTCTGCCCACTCTGACGTAATGCACAAGCACTGCGCATGTGCAGAAGGCGGTGCGCATATGCAGATGAAGTGACTGCACTCATATTTGCGAAACGTTAGGGAAGATAAGTGAATCCCCCCTCTGGTTCCAGCCCAGGTTTCAAAAAAGCTTGTTGGTCATTTACCCAAATCTAAATTCTAAAAAATATAGACTTATCCTCATTTGAAATAAAATGTGTATGGGTGTGTGTGTGGGGGGGGGGGGATAACAATAGAGGAGAATATTTGTAGTCCAGAGTTGAACCATGGTTCCCTGGTGCTCTCTGAGCTTGGTTGTTTTCTTGCAGATGTGTTATTACCCAACTTGGTATAACATCATCAGTGATATTACCTAGTTGGGTAATGAAATGTCTGCAACAGAACAACCAAGCTCAGAGAGCACCAGGGACCCCTGAATAAAGCCAGAGATATGGAGATCATTAGGGACACAGTGGCTCAGGGGCTAAGATGCTGAAATTGTCAATCAGAAAGGTCAGCAATTGGGCAGTTCAAATCCCTAGCGCCGCGTAACGGAGTGAGCTCCCATTACTTGTCCCAGCTTCTGCCAACCTAGCAGTTCAAAAGCACGTAAAAATGCAAGTAGAAAAATAGGGACCACCTTTGATGGGAAGATAACAGTGTTCCGTGCGCCTTCGGCATTTAGTCATGCCAGCTACATGACCATGGAGACGTCTTCAGACAGCGCTGGCTCTTCAGCTTTGAAACGAAGATGAGCACCGCCCCCTAGAGTCAGGAACAACTAGCACATATGTGCAAGAGGAACCTTTACCTCTACCTATGCAGATCATTAACAAAGAGAATATTGAAGGGCGGCAACAAAACAGAAACAGAAAACTTGCAGAGGGAATAAAAGCAAAGCTTCTCTTTTCAAGAGAGGGAATCTGAAACTGATTTCTAATAGAGTTTCACCTTTAACTTTTAAACTCAAGAACAAAAGTATGTCAACGCAGTCCATTAATTTGAGTGGCATATTTATATCGGGCAGAGTAGTCTTTCTCACATTCAGGGACCTCGCCTTGACCTTTGAGAGAGATAGGCTGGCACGAAGATAAGGGGGTTCAAGAAAATACCTTACACATGTAATTAAAGTTTAAATAAATACAGCTCATGCAATTAGAGTCCGTGCATTTAATAATTTATCCCCTCAGTGACCTTAAAAAGTTCAATTCCTCAGTACCATCGGTAGACTGCACTCTGATTCAACAAAACCTCTTCATTGGGGTCTCAAGGAACTTCCCTTCTGCCTGTCTTGATTTATTATTGATGTCATTTGTAGCCTACGTTTCCAGATGAAATGATGCTCAAGGGGGCCAGTAATACATTATGATACAATAACATTTAGAAAAACATCATTTGCAATCAAGAAGAGTGCCCACCGACAGGCAAACACCCATCTTTTTTCAACACAGACTGTGCTTAAACAAAGTCTGTCCAGATAAAAATGAGTTTGCCTACATGGGGGAATGGCAGAAGTTAGCCTAATCTCCATTTTCAGGAAGCTCCAGAAAAACAGGTAGTCCTCAACTTGCAACAGTTCATTTAGTGACTGTTCAAGGTTACAACGGCACTGAAAAAAGTGACATGACTGTTTTTTGACACATGACGACTGTTGCAGCATCCCCTTGGTCATGTGATCAAAATTCAGATCCTTGGCAACTGGCTCATATTTATGATGGTTGCAGTGTCCCAAAGTCACACTGAACAAGCAAAGTCAATGCGGAATCCAGAGTCCTTTAACAACCATGTTGCTAGCTGAACAACTGCAATAATTCACTTAGCAATTGTGGCAAGAAAGGTCGTACAATAGCAATAGCACTCAGGCTTATATACTTTCTAGCACTTTCTAAGTGGTTTACAGAGTCAGCATACTGCCCCCAACAATACAATAATACAATACAATACAATAGCAGAGTTGGAAGGGACCTTGGAGGTCTTCTAGTCCAACCCCCTGCCTAGGCAGGAAACCCTATACCGTTTCAGACAAATGGCTATCCAACATCTTCTTAAAGACTTCCAGTGTTGGGGCATTCACAACTTCTAGAGGCAAGCTGTTCCACTGATTAATTGTTCTAGCTGTCAGGAAGTTTCTCCTCAGTTCTAAGTTGCTTCTCTCCTTGATTAGTTTCTACCCATTGTTTCTTGTTTTACCCTCAGGTGACTTGGATAATAGTTTGACTCCCTCTTCTTTGTGGCAACCCCTGAGATATTGGATCACTGCTATCATGTCTCCCCTAGTCCTTCTTTCTCTTAAGCTAGACATACCCAGTTCCTGCAACCGTTCTTCATATGTTTTAGTCTCCAGTCCCCTAATCATCTTTGTTGCTCTTCTCTGCACTCTTTCTAGAGTCTCCACATCTTTTCTATCGTGGCGACCAGAACTGAATGCAGTATTCCAAGTGTGGCCTTACCAAGGCATTATAAAGTGGTATTAACACTTCACATGATCTTGATTCTATCCCTCTATTTATGCAGCCTAGAACTGTGTTGGCATTTTTGGCAGCTGCTGCACACTGCTGGCTCATATTTAAATGGTTGTCCACTAGGACTCCAAGATTCCTTTCACAGTTACTACTACTGAGCAAGGTACCACCTATACTGTACCTGTGCATTCCATTTTTGTTGCCTAAATGTAGAACCTTACTCTTTTCGCCATTGAATTTCATTTTATTAGATAGTGCCCAATGTTCAAGTTTGTCAAGATCCTTCTGTATCTTAAGCCTGTCTTCTGGAGTGTTGGCTATTCCTGCCAGCTTGGTGTCATCTGCAAATTTGATGAGTTCCCCATTTATTCCCTCATCCAAATCATTGATGAAGATGTTGAAGAGTACTGGGCCTAAAACAGAGCCCTGGGGTACTCCACTGCATACTTCCCTCTATGTAGTTGAGTGTGGTTGGTCAGCCAGTTACAAATCCATCTGGTGGTGATGCTGTCCAACCCACATTCTTCTACTTTATCTAGTAGTAGGTTATGGTCTACCTTATCAAATGCCTTTCTGAAGTCCAAGTAAACTATGTCGACGGCATTCCTCTGGTCCACTAATTTTGTCTGGGTCCTCATTTTACCAACCTCAGGAGGATGGAAAACTGAGTCAACCTTGAGCCGGTGAGACTCGAACTACCAAACTGCAGGTAGCCGGCAGTCAGCAGAGATAGCCTGCAGTACTGCATTCTAACAACTGCGCCACCATGATTGGGGCAAAACTCACTTAACAAATGTCTCACTTAGCAACATAAATTTTGGGCCCAATTGTGGTTGTACGTCGAGGACTACCCTGTATGTGCCAAATCCAGGAATTCTTTGGACTGCTTTGTGCCCCTTGACTAGTACTCCTACCTTGCATGCAAATGTTGGCAAAAGAAATCCCAAATAATAAGAATGGCAGGGAGACCCCCGCCTGGCCTCTGAAGAGTGACATGGTGGAAGAGCCCCAGGGAGCAGGGTAGCCTGTCCAAATTCTCGGTTTTTATCCCCCTCCCCAGGACAGAATGTACGCTATCTGTGGCATTCCTGCCCTGGCCTTGACTGATCAACACCACTCTACCGCCTGTTCAAAATTACCCTTGGCTTCACTCATGTGGCCCTGCTTATCTCCCCAGTCATTTCCTGAATTGATTTTCAGATGGTCAAGGTAATCTTTGGTGGATGGATGACTCTCTAGCTAAGTCTCTGTGGCTATTCTTTGGCCCCAAACTAGAATTCAGCTTGTCAAAAACTTTGTCATCCATAAGAGATGCTCACACAGATTCCCACTGTGCTCACTCTGGTGAAGCTTGATTGGCTGAGAGGCAGTTGTTTTCATGTTAAGCCTGCACAGATTTTGGAAGGGGGTTTTCTCTTAAAAGCTTTCTCGGTTTTGCAAAGCATGTGAGCAAAAATCTACAATTTGCAGATGGGGAAAAAAAATCTGTTCTGTAGCCAGCATGACTTTCTCTTATTTGGGGATATTATTCATGCTCCAGTGCCCCTAACAACCCACCACATTTCACCTGTAAATGCTGTCTCAATTGCACGATCGTAAAACTAGACCTAAACTAAAATGTCAATAATTAAATCTGCAACTGCAGATCAGAAACGAATAGAAAGAGCAGGCTGCTCCAGCAGTTGGCAATAGAAAAGGCATGTGCCATTCCGTATATCTGAGCATTCAATCAGGGAACCAGAAGAAGTGCCACATGTCACAGAGCTGTGCAGTGCTTCAGATTTGATTTCAAAAAAGGTTCTTCGCAGCAAGTGGTGGCATAAATGTAGCCCCTGCCTTTAACTCCTTAAAACAACTGCCTTTTTATGAAATTTCCTGGAATTAAAGTCCTGGTCTCTTAAAGGACCAGAGAACTGATTTAGTGTAGGGCACCGGTCGGCAAACTTAAACACTCAAAGAGCCATTATGACCTGTTTCCCACAGAAAAGAAAACACCGGGAGCCCCCTGTTCAATTCTGGAGCTGACCGGAAGTTCAGTTCCCCCACCACAGAATCTCCTCCTAGCACGGCGTACTTTTTCCTCTGCCTGTCATAACCGAAAGCCCTATCAATTGTAGAGACAACTGGAAAACCCTCCCCTTGCCATAGAGTCTTCTCCTGGCGCACTGTGCTTCTCTCCCCTCCCCACTGGAAGCTCCTCTCAAAATTGTGACGACGACCAGTGACGGAGCCGCAGCAGAGGGAGGAAAGAGCCACACGTGGCTCCAGAGCCACAGTTTGCTGGCTCCTAGTGTAGGGGTTATGAGAGATTGCGGGGAGGCTGAGAAAGGACTGGAAGGGAGACTGGACATCAACAAGACCTGGAATCCATTGGCAGATTATCATCTAAATAGGTCAGCCCAGATGTTGTGAAACCTGGGAAAAAGTTTCAAACCATTCAAAGTGAGTCTGCTTTAATCATCTCCTATAAATCATCTCCTATAAAACATACGAAGAACAGTTACATGAACTAGGCATGACTAGTTTACTGAAGAGAAAGACCAGGGGAGACATGATAGCAGTGTTCCAATATTTGAGGGGATGCCACTGAGAGGAGGGGGCCAAGCTATGGAGAGGGAGCGGCTAACAAGTCTAATAAATAAATAAAATAAATAAATAAATTTTCCAAGAGACCCGAAGGCCAGACAAGGAACAATGGATGGAAACTGACCAAGAAGAGATTTAACCTAGAAACAAAGAGAAATTTTCTGACAGAGAGAACAATCAACCAATGGAACAGAAGTTGCCTTTGGAAGTTGTGGGAGCTTCATCACTGGA
This sequence comes from Natrix helvetica, assembly GCF_964273705.1. Lineage (NCBI taxonomy): Eukaryota > Metazoa > Chordata > Lepidosauria > Squamata > Natricidae > Natrix > Natrix helvetica. The sequence continues at coordinate 268,783,618 of NC_138552.1, forward strand.
GGCTTTCAAGAAGAGATTGGACCGCCATTTGTCAGAAATGGTGTAGGGTCTCCTGCTTGGGCGAGAGGTTAGGCTAGATGACCTATAAGGTCTCTTCCAACTCTGTTAATCTGTTAAAATGAGATTTGGAATTTTCTCTTGCCATTGCCAAGATTCTGTATTTACTTTCAGACAAGAATGAAAGATACCTTATTGGAATCCCTGCAATTCTTGCTTATCTGGCCTAACTGATCAGGGTTAAATTCATTCTAAGAAAGATTGAGCCAATTTTAGGAGTAAAGTTAACCTCCTGGCAGCAAATTGACTCCATCGTTTGACTCCTTGATAGTGTTCCACAACTTAACTCCTCTTCTTCACCAAGTCAGTGAAATGTATTGTGAGGTACACTTTATTGTGGAATACATTATTTTATCCTGATTTTGGATCTGAATCTGCCAATGTCATACAATGACATAGAAGTGTCATTCCATTTGCCAGACCATGGAGCAAACATTTATTGTCCAAGCAAGTCCCTGTAATTTCTTTCACACAAATTGAGGGTTCTCTTCTTTAGCTCATTTTGGCAAATGATGCTTCGCCCCAAAGTGATCATTATGACCACCTTGCATTTGTACATTTCCTTGCTTATTTACCATGATAGGTTAGGATTTCTCTACTTTTGTCTAATAATAAAAATATTGCTTCATCAGACAAAACACAGACGACTGGTTGCTAGATAGGGAGGAGACCCAAGGAAAGAGAAAGAATACGAAGTGGAACTTTTTATAAGTCCAAATCCCAGCTCTGTGAATAATCATTATTAAAGCACAAGATTTAATAGATCCAAAATAAATGCTTTACATCTATGATGTGGCAGCTTTTTGAGATTCCAAATAAGAAATACAATGTTATATTTTCCTTTCCTTTTCCTTCCTTCCCTTCCCTTTCTTTTCTTTTCCTTCCCTTCCCTTTCCCTTCCTTCCCTTTCTTTTCCTTTCCTTTCTTTTCTCTTTCCCCCTCTCTCCCCTTTCCTTCCTTCCTTCCTTCCTTCCTTCCTTCCTTCCTTTCTTCCTTCCTTCTCCCTCCCTCCCTCCCTCCTTTCTTTCTTTTTTTCTTTTTTTCTTTCTTTCTTTCTTTCTTTCTTTCTTTCTTTCTTTCTTTCTTTCTTTCTTTCTTTCTTTCCTTTATTTGCCACCCATTCAACAACTCTGGGCAGCTTACACCATAAATTTCATAAATTTCATTTGAGATTTGACTCCATTTAAGGCAGCTCTATGTATCAGATGCTTATCCGATATATTAAGTATGTTGTGTGAACTCTTAGGAAGGGACTCTCAAAGCAAAGTTTTTGAATTGGATTATCACTTGAGACAACTTTCTTTACAATTACCACCATTGAGAAACAACTGATCAGGCTCTATAAGGCACTTTTCTCATGTCCTACATAAACCACCATTCTGATGTTCTACCTAAGCCACCATTGCTGCCTAAGGCAAGGATATCATCCTGCTTCATGGGTGAGCCAATCTTGAGGTGAGCATCTTTTTCTGCTATGGTGCTTCCATTCTACACAAGCATCAGTGGATGTACTTCATTGTCAATACAGGTTAGTATGAAAGGAAGCAGACCTCAAAGTTCTTGGATTCTCAGCTATGGAGTGGTTTAAAGGTCAAAAACAGTAGCTTGAGTTGGTTTTTGAAACAAAACAGGATCTGTCTTTCTAAACTGACAAGACATACTCAAAAATAACATTTCCAAACCTAAATCCCACCCCTCACATTTGGAAACAGTTGATTTTAAGGGTAGAGTCACACATAATATAATTAAAAGACTGAAATTTTATCAAAACTTATACAGTAGAACCTCTGGCCACGACCGTAATTTGTTCCATAACTTTGGTCATGAACTGATTTGGTCGTGACGTGAACCTCATTTTGGAAATTTTGCCCTTACAAAAAAAAAAATGGTATGGAAGGGGAAATTGGCCATGAAAAAAACTGATTTTTTTGGGTTGGAACCCGATTTGATCATGGTCAGAAGCATTCGTGACCAGAGGTTCTACTATATCAGTACATGAAAGATCTTTGTTGCCATACCCACCTGGTAAACAACCTGTTATACTGCAACAGTGGTAGTATTCAGCTGGTTCTGACCAGTTCTGGAGAGCCGGTAGTGGGAATTTTGAGTAATTCAGAGAACCGGTAAATACCACCTCTGACTGGCCCTGCCCCCATCTATTGTCTGCCTCCTGAGTCCCAGCTGATCGGGAGGAAATGGGGATTTTACAGTATCCTTCCCCTGCCACGCCCACCAAGCCATGCCCATAGAAACCGGTAGTAAAATTTTTTGAATCCCACCACTGGACTACAATAGTCATTTGTAGCTTATATCATAAAACTGGGTCGCACTTCCATCCTAGTCTTTCAAAGAGAATGTAGTTCCACACTAAATGTAATTCCTCTTCCCAATGGACACTCATGTTGTCCCTTTGATCAGGTTTTAGATTCTGTTTATTGACCTGCTCCTGTCCATAAGCAATTTCAGGTACTGATTCAGATGACGAGGAGAAATATGGAGTGTCGACACTGTATTGATGGCATTTAGCACATCATAAACATGTTTTAAAAATATCACAAAGCCTCGTAACACATGCCATAATTTTCAGTAGAGGTTTCAAAGCAGAGGTTATAAAGAGGGGCAGAGCATTCACATCATCGTATTTGGGCCACGAGGGAGGTCTACCCCTTGTGGAAATGTGCCCGCCAGGTTATCGAGCATTTCACCAGCCTCGGGCCCAGGGAAGGGGCGGCGGGGTAGCAGTGATTATCCGGGAAGACTTAGAGCCGAGAGAGTTCACCGTGCCGCAGACATCCGGGTGTGAGTCCCTCGTCGTGAGATGGGGCCCAGGGAGGCAGTTGGGCCTGCTGATAGTATACCTGGCTCCTCGCTATACTTCAGCGGCCCTGCCCGAACTCCTTGAGCTGATCTCATCGGTGGCGGTTGAGACCCCCAAACTTTTAGTGATGGGGGATTTTAATCTGCCGTCGATGGGAGAAGCGTCTGAGGGGGTTCGGGAGTTCATGGCTTCCATGACAGCCATGGACCTGACCCAGTTAATTCAGGGCCCTACTCACGAGGGAGGCCACACCCTGGACCTTGTTTTCGTCTCTGGCCAGTGGACGAGTGATCTGGGAATAGGGGATCTAGACATTATTCCCCTGTCATGGTCGGATCACTCACTTCTCCGGCTGGACTTCCCTGGTGCTACCCCCCGCCGCGAGGAGGCGGAACTGGAAGGTATTAGATGGTTCCGCCCCAAGCGCCTGATGGAAACGGATAGGTTCCAGACGGAACTTGGGCCACCTCCTGTGGACCTGACCCGCCCCCGAGTGGAGGACCTGGTAGACGCATGGAATAGTGCAACTACCGGGGTCCTAGACCGGGTGGCGCCTTTGCGGCCTCTCCTGCGGCGACGAACCACCCTGGCACCTTGGTTTACCGAGGAGCTAAGGGTGATGAAACGCCACAAGAGACGCCTAGAGAGTCGTTGGAGATCCTCCCGTTCCGAATTTGACCGAGCACAGGCACGAGCCTATTTGAAGACGTACCTTGTGGCATTAAGAGCGGCCAAACGTCAACATTGTGCCGCTCTTATTGCGTCTGCAGATAACCGCCCTGCCGCCCTGTTTCGGGTGACCCGCTCTCTCTTGTTTGAGAGACCACGGGAAGCCCCACTACAGGGCAGAGCAGAGGAGTTTGGGAAATATCTACAGGACAAAGTCGCTCAAATCCGGATGGGATGGGCCCCTTTCAGTGGTTCAGTAGAGACGCCCGTGGCGAGTCTTGAGGGACCGCTTTGGGAGGAGTTTGACTCGGTTGCCATCGAGGATTTGGACAGGTTGCGTGGACGTCTGCGACCCACCACATGTTTATTGGACCCGTGTCCCTCCTGGCTTGTACTGGCATCCTGGGAGGTTACGCGCGACTGGCTCCTTGGCCTGGTGAACGCCTCGCTGGGTGAGGGGTCTCTACCGGCCGCCTTGAAAGAGGCGGTGGTGAGGCCCCTGCTCAAGAAGCCTTCCCTGGACCCAACGGACCTAGTCAATTATCGTCCAGTCTCCAACCTTCCTTTTTTAGCGAAGGTGGTAGAGAGTGTGGTGGTACAGCAGTTCCCACGTCACCTGGAGGAAAATGATTATCTAGACCCGCGCCAGTCCGGCTTCCGACCCGGGCACAGCACGGAGACGGCCTTGGTCGCATTGGTTGATGATCTCTGGAGGGCCAGAGATAGGGGTTGTTCCTCTATCCTGGTCCTATTAGATCTCTCGGCGGCGTTCGATACCATCGACCATGGTATCCTGTTGCACCGGCTAGAGGGGCTAGGAGTCAGGGGCACCGTTTTACGGTGGTTTGGCTCCTACCTCTCTGATCGGACGCAACGTGTGTTGGCAGGGGAGCAGAGTTCGACCCGGAGGCCACTCACATGTGGAGTGCCACAGGGATCGGTGCTCTCGCCTCTCCTGTTCAACACATATATGAAACCGCTGGGCGAGATCATCCGTGGTTTTGGGGTGGGATATCATCTGTATGCTGATGATACTCAGCTATACATTTCCACCCCGAACCACCCCAATGAGGCCGTCGAAATGATGTCCCGGTGTCTGGAGGCCGTACGGGTCTGGATGGATGGCAACCGACTAAAACTCAACCCTTCCAAGACGGAGTGTCTGTGGCTTCCGGCCTCCCGGTTCAACCAGGTGCTTCCATCTCTGGCCATCGGGGGCGTCCAACTAGCCCCCATGGAACAGGTGCGCAATTTGGGCGTCCTCCTGGATGCCCGGCTGTCCATGGATGATCATGTAACAGCCGTGGCAAGGGGGGCATTCCATCAGGTTCGCCTGATGCGCCAATTGCACCCCTTATTGGACCGGGATGCCCTACGCACAGTCACCCATGCGCTAGTGACGTCTCGCCTGGATTACTGCAATGCTCTCTACATGGGGCTTCCCTTGAGATGCACTCGGAGACTACAGTTGGTCCAGAACGCGGCCGCGCGGGTGATTATGGGGAGGACTAGATACTCCCCTGTAACACCTCTCCTGCGCGAGCTGCACTGGCTTCCTGTGGTCTACCGAGTGCGTTTCAAGGTTTTGATTATGATCTTTAAAGCGCTTCATGGCACAGGGCCTAGTTATATGCAGGATCGCATCCTGCCCCACACATCCCTACGACCAATTCGCTCACACAGAGAGGGACTTCTCCGGGTGCCGTCCGCCAAACAGTGTCGGGGGGCGACACCCAGGAGCAGAGCCTTCTCTGTGATGGGCCCAGCCCTGTGGAATGACCTCCCCCGTGACATCAGGATTACTTCCGATCTCCGCTCCTTCCGTGTACAGCTGAAGACCCACCTCTTTCAATTATCTGGCCTGGCTCAATCGTAATTTCTCTTATTCCTCCTAACTGTTTTTTAAATTGTCTTTAAATATTAATTCTTAATTGCATATTGGGTTTTTACAATTGGGGTATTTTAATGCTGATTTTTAACTGTCTAAATGATGAAATTTGTTACCTCCTCCGTGTATGCGTGTATGTGTGTTTTGTATTTATGTACGTTTATGTGCTGTTATATATCTTCTATGTTTTAGGCTCCATTGTACGCCGCCCCGAGTCCTACTTGGAAAGGGAGCGGCTAATAAATCCAAATTATTATTATTATTATTATTTAATTCATGAAAACGGTCCAGGAGGCTATAAGGGTGGTGTGATTTAACATATAGATAAATCAAATGTCTACTTTGTAATCCACAAAGCCTTTAAATGCCCAAAGTGAGATGCCTAGAGTCACAACTTTTTTCTCATTCTCATATCGGAGGCTTCAGATTGCAAACATCCAACCTCTGGAAACCTGGAAGCTACAGAGGAAGATGTCCAAGGAGTTTTTAGCCCAGCTTTTCTTAAAGCTTGGCAACTTTAAAAAAGTGTGGACTTCAACTCCTACACTGGCTGGGGAAGTCTGGGAGTTGAAGTCCACATTGCTTAAAATTGCTAAGCTTGAGAAATGCCACCTTACCTTTTTCTTTTTTCTTTTAAAAGGCCCCTGAATGCTTTATTCTAGCCTTCCTCTAATTCAGGGGTGTCCAAACTTGGGAACTTTAATACTTGTGGACTTCAACTCCCAGAATTCCCCAGCCGGCTGGCTGGGGAATTCTGGGAGTTGAAGTCCACAAGTCTTGAAGTTCCCAGGTTTGGACACCCCTGCTCTAATGCTATCAGCCTGGTATCCCATAAAATGATGGGCCTGTAGCAATAAACCACATTAATGGTAGAATGGAATCCTGCATTATTCTCTCTGGAAGAGATATGGAAGAAACGGCCACTGCCAAGCTGAGTAGAGGCACAATGGAGAAGTATTTGTGTTTATGTAGGAGGGACGCAGCTCAGTGGCTAAGACGCTGAGCTTGTCAATTAGAAAGGTCGGCAGTTCGAATCCCTAGCGCCACGTAATGGAGGGAGCTCCTGTTACTTGTCCCAGCTTCTGCCAACCTAGCAGTTCGAAAGCATGTAAAAATAGTTTTTTTAAAAAAGTAGAAAAATAGAGACCACCTTGGTGGGAAGGTAACAGCATTCCATGTGCCTTCAGCATTTAGTCATGCTGACCACATGACCACAGAGATGTCTTCAGACACTGCTGGCTCTTCAGCTTTGAAATGGAGATGAGCACTGCCCCCTAGAGCTGGGAATGACTAGCACATATGTGCGAGGGGAACCTTTACCTTTACCTTACCTAGTTTATGTAGTGTACATTGGAGGTGGTGGCCCTTTGAGAGCTGTATGCAATGAAATTTCATTTTAATGTATGCCAAATAGTGTACATTTAAAATAACAATAAAGTTATTCTGAGTCCAAACCTAGTAAATGTACAATTAGTCTCAAGTTCAAAGCACGTCAGCTGACTACTGGCCTTGTACTACACAAGTACTGGAGCTCAAATAGGATTTACTAACGCATTCACCCATTTCATGGCACCCTCAATCCCCAGTCTGGGTCCTCTGAGATCACCAAAAATTAACCGCAAAAATTTGATGGTGTTTTTAAAAGCTTTTTATGAAGATTTAAAGTGCTTTCTAAAACGTTTTTAGAGAATGTGCAATTTGGGCAGGTCTTGATCTATGACCACAATTGGGATTGAGGCCTCCAATGCTAAGTGATGCTTTCATTAAGTGAGTCACATTAACAATGTATAGGTAGCCCTTGTGATATTTTGAAGTCATGATGGTGCTGAGGAAAAAAAAACCAATTTACAACTGGTCCTTGCACTTACAACCATCACCGTGTCCCTGGGGTTACAATTTGGCTGGTTGCCAAGCACCCAAATTTGGGTTTTGTAACCCCAGGGACACAGTGATGGTTGTAAGTGCAAGGACCAGTTGTAAATTGGTTTTTTTGCCTCAGCACCATCATGACTTCAAAATATCACAAGGGCTACCTATACATTGTTAATTTGCAACGCTGTCAAACTCCTGGCCTGCGGGGCCGGATGAATCATGCGCTGGCCATGCCCACATCTGGTTTAGTGAAGGGGGGAAAAGTTCTGATATGCCACGTGACGCTGACGTGTTGACGTGAGTTTGACAGCCCTGCCTTACAAGAATAATGTTCTAATTTCTGTATGATTCCTGGTTGATGCAGTTGCTACATCCCCTAACCTTTAGTATTCTTATAGGGATACCAAATATAAACATTGCTTCCAGAGATGGGCTGTTGCCAGTTCAGATCAGTTTGGGAAAGCCGGTAGTTCCAACCAGTGGTTGGGCCCTGTCCCTGTCCTGTCCTATCTAATCGCCATGTGTTTGAAGCCGCATGCATGCTCCAAAGGTGCACACACTCACATTTTCAGTTCTGGGTGAACCGTTTGTAACATTATGTGATGCTCATCTCTGATTGCTTCATATGACAAGATTGTCACTGCATTAATTGGTTTGCCAACTTGTGCTTATATTCTGAGTTATAAGGTAGACTGAACTGTTTCTTATCTGACAATGATTAATGCGCATGTCAGATAATACGTCGCACATTCTTTACTTTTCTTCTGATCTTCCGTTCGCCTGCCAAGAAGGTGGGCAACATAGCTCTTGCCAAAATGTAAGATTTAGATAGAAAGTTTCGTATTATTATTTTATTTTATCTTATATTAAAGTTTTTTTTAATTAGAATATGTTTTCAGGTTTTATTTTTTCTGCTTATTTCCGAAATATGCTGCTTGGAAAGCCGACGGTTGACACCCCATTAGTTCAGGGTGGAACTCCCCCTGACAAAGATGGACCTAACTGGAACAAGAATCTTTTCCTAACAACAAACTTATCATTGTCCTCTAGTTTGCTGGTCAAAAGCTGTTCCTCACGATTGACTTTCCTGGGAAGACCAACACCCCAGTTCTGCCTGAATGTCCATAATTGGAAATAAACTCATCTTGGAGTGGATAAATTATCAAGATGAATTGGGCAAGCAATGACCTCTGGAGAAAGAAGAAACTTAATCGGCCTCATATTATAACAAAGTAACATGAGTGGGTGTGGTATTAACTGGCTGCTATACTAATAAGTTGCTCAACAGTTCCTTTAGCAATCTCAAATTATTTATAAGAGGGTGTTGCATGCTGTCTGTCCAGCTGGTAATCAATATATGGCTCTTTTGCTTTAGTGGCACTGTTGCTATTTGCTGATTCAGGAGCTGTCTTTCCTAGGTTTTTAATGTTATTAATGGTGGTTGGATTTATTGTTTTAGAAGGCATTTCAGTTCTTTTGATTGTGGGGGGCTTTTGATAATGTTCTGTTTTCTACAAAATGAGAATTGCTCGATATAAATAAACAGGAATGAGCTTGCTGTGGGCTGCCAAATCACAGAACAGGAACAATGCCCAATTCAATGATGGATGGCCACCGGGAATCGGATGGGTTGCCCAAACAGTAGGAGTTGGCAGGTGGACAGGTCAATCAGCTTATTTTTTAGAGGCAAAAAATAGAAGGCAAATAAGTCCTGCCCTTCCCTAGACAATAGAATTTCCTCTCTCTGTGTGGACATCTGACACCCCTATCTATTAGTAGTGAGATTGAGTGGAGCATTGCTGGGCCCAAACGGGAAGATCTGGACCTTTCAAAACATCCTATTCAAAAAAAAACAAAAAAAGAAGAAGACTACATTAAAAACAGCAATAAAATATAAGAAATACAATACACTACCCTATTATTGTTGCAAAAACGTTTAACAGGAACAACCGTCTATCCAAGAGTTCTGTGACAAATTGGAATAATGAATATATATATATATATATATATATATATATATATATATATATATATATATATATATATATACACACACACATACACACACACACACACACACACACACACACACACACACACACACACACATATATATATATATATATATATATATATATATATATATATATATATATATATATATATATATGCTGGTTTTGTTGTATTCGGGTCTTTTCCCGTGTAAGATTGAAATTGTCTTTGCAACGTTTCGGCAGGATCTCACCTGCCATCTTCAAGCTTGGGCTCAAAGGGCTTTTTAATTTTGTATTATTTAATAATACAACACACACACACACACATATATGTTGTATTTGTACTGATAAATAAATAAAGGGAGACTAGTATAGATCTATTTCGAGCTAATTAGCTCTCATCAGCTAGCCATACCCTTACTGGGATTTGAACCTGCGCTGTATTATATATTAGGCAGGAGTCTTAGCCACTAAGCCACAGTGACCTTTGGGGATCCAAAATGGTGGACAATTAATCATCGGGTGAGTTTATTGTGTGGAAAGTTGTATGTGTGGAGAGCACAACGCTGTAATTTGAACTCAGGAATTATGTTAAACTGTGTTTAGGATGAAATGTGACTTTGGTGTAATGTCACCATTTGGGGATGCTTAATGTGCTTTCCATAGCATAACCAGAGTCAATGATTAAAGCTCTAGTGTAGAAGAGCGTTCAGCAGCAGAAATGGTTGTGCTAGACCAAGGAGAAGAAACTTGGGTGCCTCAACATTTTCTCTTGGGCCCATGAGTTAAATAAAAAGGACTCCATCATTCCCTAACGATCTTGGTCTATGTTGAGTGTTTTAGAGGGTGGTTACTGATGTGCAGAGTTCAGAATGCATGTTAAAGAACAGAAACTCTCTCCTGCTCACTCAGCCTTATCTAAAGGCAGCTTTCAAATATAACAGAATAACAGAGTTGGAAGGGACCTTGGAGGCTTTCCAGTCCAACCTCCATATCAAGCAGGAGCCCTATACCCTTTCAGACAAATGGTTGTCCAATCTCTTCTTTAAAACTTCCAGTGTTGGAACACCCACAACTTCTGGAGGCAAGTTGTTCCACTGGTTAGTTGTTGTAACTGTCAGGAAATCTCTCCTTAGTTGTAGGCTGCTTCTCTCCTTGATTAGTTTCTACCCATTGCTTCTTGTCCTGCCCTCAGGTGCTTTGGAGAATAGCTTGACCCACTCTTCTCGTGTGGCAATTGCTTAGCTGTTGGAACACTGCTATCATGTCTCCCTTAGTCCTTCTTTTCATTAAACTAGACATACCCAGTTCCTACAACCGTTCTTCATATGTTTTAGCCTCCAGTCCCATAATCACCTTTGTTGCTCTTCTCTGCACTCTTTCTAGAGTCTCCACATATTTTTTAATATGGTGGTGACCAAAACTGGATGCACTATTCCAAGGACGGTCTTATGAAAGCATTATAAAGTAGTATTAACGCTCCATTAAATATTTTCAGTGGTGTCTTGCCTAGCTCTCTTACAAAGCCCTATGAAAAAAATGCTGACTTGGTATTTATGCTTTTATAATTATCTGTTCCCAGGAGCTACAGCTTGTCTTACAACACATGACCAAATCGACACCAAATGTGTGTATATATATATATATATGCAGGTAGTCCTTCACTTACAGCATTTCATTTAGTGACCATTTGAAGTTACAACGGCATTGAAAAGTGACTTAGTTTTCACCCTTACGACCATTGCCGTGTCCCAAGGTCATGTGATCAACTTTTGTGACCTTCTGAGAAGTCAATGGGGAATCCAGATTCACTTAACAATCAGGTTTCTAACTTACAAACTGCAGTGATTTACTTAACAGCTGGGAGAAGAAAGGCTGTAAAATAGAGCAAAACTCACTTAACAAATGTCTCACTTAACATAAATTTTGCACTCAATTGTGGAAGTAAGTTGCGGTATACCTGTACAGATTTGGGAAAGCCTCCAATTAGTTTAGGTTTCTTGTTTTTCCTGAGGTTGGATTGGGACCTCTTCATTTTTTCCTTATCTGCCTGGGACCCCTGGCAGTGTTGCATAAGCTCATGGAGTTTGTACTGCTACTAATAAACCACATTGTGAAACTGCCTGGATCCAAATGAGCCATGGTGGTGCAATGGTTAGAATGCAGTATTACAAGCTACTTCTGCTGACTGCTGGCTGCAGTTCGACAGTTCGATTCTCACCAGGCTCAAGGTTGACTCAGCCTCCTATCCTTCCGAAGTTGGTAAAATGAGGACCTAGATTGTTGGGGGCAATAGGCTGACTGTAAACTGCTTAGAGAGAGCTGTAAAGCACTGTGAAGTGGTATGTAAGTCTAAGTGCTATTGCTATTTGGAGTGTGCTAGCTGGGGAGGCAAACAGAAGGAGTTCAGGGTATTTGCAGGGAATGTGGGGGCCACACATTCAAGATGTGGCACTATCAAAGCTGACATCTTTATTCTTAAAGTCAGTTTGTGGATAGTAAGCAGTAGCTACCAAGAGATGGATTTTCCCTTGTACAAATTATGTGGTGTAGGAAAGGGTTCCACGCATCTTCGGCATTTAGTCATACTGGCCACATGACCACTGAGATGTCTTCCGACAGTGCTGGCTCTTCGGCTTTGAAACAGAGATGAACACTGCCCCCTAGAATTGGGAACAACTAGCACATATATGTGGGGGGAACCTCTACCTTTACCTTAGGAAAGGGTAGATCATTTTGCAGCTCCTTCTGAATTAAATCTTGTTGAAAATTCAGAAAAGGGGAGAAAATGGGAACAAGGATTACAATGACATCTACACACTATAAAAATGAGGAATACAAAATTATAGTACTTCTGCATTGTTCTAGAAATCTATAACAATCTCCCTAATATCCATGCAAACCTTGCAAAGAAGACTACAGGGTCATGGCTGTATTTACAAATTGTTATGTGCCTAGGAGAAATCCTATTTTTGAGCTGTTCCAGTGTGGCAACTTTCTGATAATGAACCAGGAGGGATAAACTGTTTTTTGGTCACAATCTACAGATTTTTTTTTTAAGCATTATGAAGTTGGGACTGTATAAATCCCAATGCTCAGAAACAAAATTGCCTGCATACTCAAAGCAAAGTTCTTAGACAGTCATAAATTAGCCCTACGTGCAAGCACTGTAAAGTGGTATATAAGTCTAAGTGCTGTTGCTATTGCTAGCTATAGGGCAAAGGTTTATCAGGTTCCAGTTATAGCAGTAGCTGTAGAAATAAAATATTTGCAAAAATACCTAAAACCTCTTCAATAAGGGGAAAAAAAGACTTGGGTACAAGTTTCTGCAATAGATGATCTGGTAACTACAAATTGCAACCTTTGTGGGAGATGTTGGGTGCCTACGACCTACACATTGCCTCCCTTTTGGTGAAATCTGTCAATGTTCAGTGAGGAATACTTTTGCTCAAATGGGCAATGCATAACTTGTCCATTCTCATTTCATCTCAGACACTAATGCCCTTTTTTGGGAAGCAAAGACTAGAACCAGCAACAAAACATACACATTTATTGCTGTAATATAGACATATCGAGCAGTGGTGGGATTAGAAATGTTTTATTACTGGGTCTGTGGACATAGCTTAGTGGGTGTAGCATGGCTTGGTGGGCATGGCTTGGTGGACATGGCAGGGGAAGAATACTGTAAAATCTGCATTCCCTCTCCACTCCAGGGGAAGGTCACTGCAAAATCCCCATTCCCTCCATATTATCTGGGACTCGGGAGGCAGAGAATAGATGGGTGCGGGGCCAGTCAGAGGTGGTGTTAGGACTGTAAGCTAACAGTTGGGTTAGCAATATATAAACCAGGATGGTAGTACTATAGCTTTAAATATGTCACTGTAATGTGATTGCTTGCTGTTACCTCAAACAGCCATAAGAGGGAGACAGAATGACTGTTAGCTCTCTGTTTTTTTAGATGCTGATCAGTGTATTGTGAGGTACTGTGTTTTTGCTACTATTAGTACTAAACTGATTATTAGATACTGGACTGTGTTCGAAAGATCATTCCTTAACTGAGAACATTGGTAACTGACTGACTGAACCGGGTATGACTTGGACTGTAAATTGAACTCTGAATAGCTCTATATTTCCACATAGTAAACTACTATTATTTATACTATTCAGTGTCCTGGTATGCTGGTTTGTGCGTGTTCTTCCATACCACTCTCATTACGCTTCTCTGCATACTCGCTCTCCTAATGGGGAGCTTACTTACTTAACAGGTGGTATTTACTACTCAACACTTCCACTCAAAATTTCCACTACTGGTTCTCCAGAACTGGTCAGAACCTGCTCAATACTACCTCTGATATTGAGTCACTGCAGTTGGCTTCCTATTTGCTTTTAAATTGAATATCAGAGCTGATGCCAACGAAGTTACCTGCAAGATGATGTGCATAAATCAAAAGTGAATTTTTCTTTGGAAGAGTAAAGTCCCCCCCCCCCCTTAGAGGAGGAGGAGATGTAGGAATGAGAAAATTGAATTACCTATTTGGATCATGGGCTCAGGTTAAGAAGTTAAAAAAGGAGGAACTAGTCCCTGAAACATCTCTCAAATGCAGCTCTCATCCAAACACTGTGTCACAATTGCCAAATGAAGAAATGGAAGGTTGAACATCACAACTGGTTGGGTTTCTGGGAAAGAGACTTCTATGGAGTAAGAACCATGATGAGTACTAGCTGAGCCTAAGCAACACCAGTTACTGACAATTTTATAAGGCTAAGGCTGTTGCTGAAGATAACATTCAGTTTAGCTCATTTGAACATTCAGGACATTTGACTATGAATAGTTTCCGTGGATATCTCAACCTTCATCTGGATCACCATTGTAGCTCGACCTATGTTGAGTCTCTTACCATATTTCTTGGATCTGAGCCTGCAGATGGGTTTGAAAAATCCTTTGGCTTTATAGCCTCTATTAAGATTGATTTACTAGCTCTTGACATCAGCTATCTAAATATTCTCTCACAGGCTCCCTGTATCTTCATGGGACAGAACTAAGAGTCAAAGCAAGAAATTGCTTCCATTGTAATGTGGCTTAAAGGGTCCCAATGCAAACAGCCTACATTAACTTCCTATATCACAAATACCAAAGACCCACCATTTCCTGACCAGGTCATCCTGTGCAGGCCTTGACATGATCTATACATAACCCTGAGTAAACTAACAAACACAAGGATTGTGTTACCTTCATGTTATAGCTGCTTTCCAGCTGTATGTCATATTTGTATATGGGCTCCAAAATGCTATCAAGGATGAGGGGGGGGGGGAATCCATAAAGATCCTAATTGTGGTGTTTGTTCCCTGAAGTCAGTTCTGAGAGAGCTTGTGTCAGGCCTGCAACCATCTTTTATTTTGGATCTTTGGACTGCCATACTTTCTATTATTCTACTATGCATTTTCTATACCTGTCAGAGCTGGCTGAATGCTACCTCCGGATCAGCATTAGATATTAGCAAAATAATGACCTCTGAGTAATAAGTGCCTAGGAATGGAACTGTATATGGTGCTGAAGCTTCTAGGAAAATAGATAAATCTCAAACTAAGGTTTTTTTCAGAGAGAAACTATTCTATTATCTCACATGAATTGGACACTCACTCAAGGACTTATTTTAGTATTGTGTTTCCTCACACTTTCCTATATCGGACTGACTCAACCATCAGCCACGGAGAGAGAAAAAAGGATGCAGAGAGAAGTAATAATGGCCACACAGGGTGAGGAGTTCAGATGAACATTTTGTCATGGAGCTCTGCAACATCTTAAATAGGATTGACGCAAAGACTTCATTCCAAAACCTGCTTTTGGAACATTAGATGTATCCTAGTTCTTTTGACATCATTTAGGGAGTAGAGCTCTCAGGTTTTGGAGAGATGACCGTTTAAAAATGTTTTTTGAGCTTTGGACATTACCTTTGTTGAAAATATAAGCTCCAAGGTGAGGACTGTATGTCTGATGGTGGGGCGCGTTCATTGCTCACAGCTGCAGAGCATTGTGCCAAGTGGTATGCCCGCTGGGTTTAATTTTAGCTCTACCTTCAACTGCAGCACAGAAAGGAACATCCGGCTGGTGTCATTAGCTCAGCTGGCATGAACCAGATGACAGCTGCTGCTGTCCGTCAAAGGCCGGATCTTGGGGCTTTAGTGGCATTCAAATCCTATCCTCTTTGCCGAATTACACCAAATGATTCCAAGCTGTCATGATCTCCAGGACTGTTAACAAAGGCCAAGAATGAAAGCCACCAAAGGAGTCCGGTGGGACTATGTAGCCTGACCTCAGGCCAAAACTTTTCAATGAGTCCCTTTTCAGTCCTACGTTTGTGACTTGAAACCTCTGAAGAGGCAATAAGGAAACTTTCTTCTATAGGGTTGGAATTTGGAAGCCCCCTCAGAATAACACAATGGATTCCAAGTTTTGTAAGATACCTGGAACGATTAAGGATCGAATCCAGGATTTTATCTGTGTAAAGTAGGCACTTTGCCACACAATGAGGCTCCATTGGCCTGTGTGCTCATCCTGCTCTCCTCCAAGCCCATCATGGAGCAGGTTTGCTATGATTTTTTTTCTGACTGAGGGTATCCTATTATTCAGGGGTGCCCAAACTTGGCAACTTTAAGACTTGTGGACTTCAACTCCCAGAATACTCCAGCCAGCATAGCTTTGGGCATAGCTTTGGGCACCCCTGCTATCACTGAATGCTACTGATTTATATAGAAGAGGGCAATTTGCCTCTGGCCCCGTGCAACTCTTGGTCAACTTTCATCCAACCTTTGTTCTAATTTTAAAACTGATCTATGCTGCCGCAGAGAGGAGGAGGTCAGCCTATTCTCCAAAGCACCAGAGGCAGAACAAGAAGTAACAGATGGAAATTTATTCAAGAGAAATCCAACCTAGAAGTAAGGAGAAATTTCCTGACAGTGAGGACAATTCATCAGTGGAACAGCTTACCTCCACAAGTTGCGGGTGCTCCATCATTGGAAGTTTTTAAGGAGAGATTGGACAGCCACTTCCCCAGGAATAGAATAGAATAGAATAGAATAGAACAGAACAGAACAGAACAGAACAGAACAGAACAGAATTTTTTATTGGCCAAGTGTAGTTGGACATCCAGGGTATTTGTTTTTGGTGCATATGCTCTCAGTGTACATAAAGAAATATGTGCACATAAAAGAAAAATAAAATACTTTCATCAAGAATCATAAGATACACATAGTGATAGTCATAGGTTACTAATGAGCAATCAAATCATACTGGGAAACAAATAAAAGAAAATTTTTTAAAGATACAAGCAACATGGTTATAGTCATAAGTGGGAAAAGATGGGTACTAGGAAGGATGAGAATAATAATAATAGCAATTTAGTCTTAGTAAATAATTTGTGGGAATTAGTTGTTTAGCAGAATTATGGCATTCAGGAAAAAGCTTTCCTTGTGTCTAATTGTTGTGGTGTGCAGTGCCCTATAGCACCTATAGACCCTATATAGACCCTGTAGAAGCTATAGGGTCTCATGCTTGAATAGGGGGTTGGACTAGAAGATCTCCAAGATCCCTTCCAACTTTGTTATACTGGTAGTGTTATACTGTTAGATTAGTTCAATCCCTACTAAGAGCTAACGCTCCTTCCCAGTAGCTGCTGTTTGGATGAGAGGGAAGAGGACAGCAGAAGGAAAAGGGGAAAAAGAGAGAAAGGAAGAGTGGTGTTAGAAAGAACAAAAAGAATAATAATAATAATAATTTAATTTGTTAGCCGCTCCCTCTCCACAGGGACTCGGGGCAGTGTACAATAAAAACATACATAAATACATATAAGCATACACATACACACATACACATACATATACATACACGTACACAGACACGGAGGAGGTAACAATTACATATATCACAATAATAATAATAAAATTAACCATTAAAAATACCCCATAATAAAATTACCAATTTAAAAGGACTGTCAGGAGGAAAGGATAAACTACGGTTGAGCCAGGCCAGATAATTGAAAAAGGTGGGTCTTGAGCTTTACACGGAAGGAGCGGAGATCGGAAGTAATCCTGATGTCAAGGGGGAGGTCATTCCACAGGGCTGGGCCCATCACAGAGAAGGCCCTGCTCCTGGGTGTCGCCCCCTGACACTGTTTAGCGGATGGCACCCGGAGAAGTCCCCCTCTGTGTGAGCGGATTGGTCGTAGGGATGTATGAGGCAGGATGCGATCCCGCAGGTAGCTAGGTCCTGTGCCATGGAGCGCTTTGAAGATCGTAATCAAAACCTTGAAACGCACCCGGTAGACCACAGGAAGCCAGTGCAGCTCGCGCAGGAGAGGTGTTACATGAGAGTACCTAGTCCTCCCCATAATCACCTGCGCGGCCGCATTCTGGACCAACTGCAGTCTCCGAGTGCATCTCAAGGGAAGCCCCATGTAGAGAGCATTGCAGTAGTCCAGGTGAGACGTCACCAGCGCATGGGTGACTGTGCGTAAGGCATCCCGGTCCAATAAGGGGCGCAATTGGCGCACCAGGCGGACCTGGTGGAACGCCCCCCTTGCCACGGCTGTTACATGGTCATCCATGGACAGCCGGGCATCCAGGAGGACGCCCAAATTGCGCGCCCGCTCCATGGGGGCTAGTTGCTCGCCCCCGATGGCCAGAGATGGAAGCAACTGGTTGAACCGGGGAGCCGGAAGCCACAGCCACTCCGTCTTGGAGGGGTTGAGTTTGAGTCGGTTGTCACCCATCCAAACCCATATGGCCTCCAAGCACCGGGACATCATTTAGACGGCCTCGTTGGGGTGGTTCGGGGTGGAGAAGAATCACTAAAAGGAAAATATATTTCTCTTTCTACTTTGGCTTTGAATCCCATCCACTACTTGCTTTACCCTATTTATTGAGATTGCTTTTCAGAAGAGAAAATATTGTTTTCATCTGTGGCTATGACACTGTGATAGGTTCAGAGAAGGACCATGAAGATGATCCTGGAATTAAAACTGACCCCCAAAAGAGATTAAAAGCAGACGTATGTTCAGCCTTGCAAAAGGATACCATAACACCTTTTCCAGTCCTTGAAGGATGTCACGCAGAAGGACATTAGGACCTGTTTTTTTAAATTATTATTTCAGAGTTTAGGACACAGAATTACACATATAAGCTAAGGGAGGCATGTTCTGGTTGAATGTTAGAAAAAAGAAGAACAGTAAGAACCGTTTGACAGTGGAACCAATTATCAGAGAACAGGTGAGCTTCCTTGCATTGGAAGTGTTCAAGCTGAGCCCAGGTAAATCTATGAGTGGGAAGGCTTAATTTGGATTCCAGCTGTGAGCAGAAGGTGAAAACTGATGATTTGAATGAATTCATCCAGCTTTGGGAGTTCAAACTTCACTTTGTGAGTTTGTCCGATGCAGAAGCTCGTATCTTTAAATAAAAGTTGATAAGTCTATCAAATGCTGTCAGGCTCCTTGTAGTTGACAGGTTGCTTAACTTAGGTAAATGAAGACAGCATATGATGCAAAGATAATGCCCATGCGAATTAGTTTTAAACCTGAAATGCTTGGGGTTGTCATGTCGCATGGTTGACAGGAATGAGAAGCCCCGGACCAAGCGGCTGTATTAAGCATTTTGTGTCTTTCTAGTGTTTCTTTTTCAATTGGAGCATCCCTGCTCTTCACCCGTTGTCTGCCTCGAGGTACTGTAGGTAAATCAAGGGAGCTACAGAGCTGCTTAAATCATTTATGCAGCCAAGCCAGATGTATAATAGTCTTTATGCCATGACATCTTTCACTGCACAGCTTCATTACACCTTTCTCTTTTCTGATCTCTACGCTTGCGGATTTTTCTCCTCAGAAAATCATTCTGTGGTTTCTGTTAGAATTTGAAAGAGCTCGTTTGTTTTACTTAAACCATTTGTACAGTCACCTGCCTTAAAACCAACTCTGGGCAGCTTGCAGCCAAAACAATCAGTATATGCAGCATTAGAACAAACCATATGTAAAAGAATGAATGAATTACTCTTATTTTTTTTTGCAGTTTCTCCATATATTGTATTCCCCCCCCCTTTCCATACAGCTGGATTTCCTCTAGTGCAGTGTTTCCCAACCTCAGTAACTTTAAGATGTCTAGACTTCAGCCCCCCCCCCTGCTGGCTGGGGAATTCTGAGGGTTGAAAGACATCTTAAAGTTGCTAAAGTTGAGAAACGCTGCTATAGTTGATAAAACCTTTGATCTTATTTTGCCTCTTTACCTTCTGCCCCTCGTCCTTCTCCCCACTCTCCCATGTCCTCTGTGTTATTATTTTCCCTTCTTCCTGTCTTTCGATTGTTCCAGAGGTAGGTATTCAGCAGGTTCTGACCAGTTCTGGAGAACCAGTAGCGGAACTTTTGAGTAGTTCAGAGAACCGGTAAATAACACCTCTGACTGGCCCCGCCCCCATCTATTCTCTGCCTCCCGAGTCCCAGCTGATCGGGAGGGAATGGAGATTTTGCAGTATCCTTGCCCTGCCATGGCCACCAAGCCACGCCCACAGAACCGGTAGTAAAAATCATTGAATCCCACCACTGGATTGTTCCCAATGTGTGCCAGTGTGCTCACAGTAAAAAAAATGACAATAAAGCTTCTCTTCTCTTCTCTCCTCTCCTCCTCTCCTTATATTTTATACCTGATACCTTAATTTCCCTCTGCTCAATCCAACTCAGGTTTACCAGACCACATTGAATGGAACATTTAATTGTGAGCCATTTCCTTCTCATACCGTCCTCTTCCATTCTTTCTATAACATAATTAGCGTCTTCATTCTCCTTTCACCTTCCCTGACTCTCTGGACGCTAATAATTTCAATACTCTTTAGCCTGGGTTTTCTGTCTCTTCTGTGGAAGCTCTTTCTTCTGCATCTAGTTCCCCCCCCCCCATCTGTCTCATCAGTTCCATTTCCCTAATACAATTGCAAAACTTGCCTTACACTTTCTCAAAATTCAAATTTCTTTTTTATTCACTCTCGGGATGCTTGAGAATTTATTTCAAACTTTTCTTAGTATGTTTGACTACTTTATCGTAGGAGCTGGTGGCTGTTTCTAGGGCTTCCTGGTTGCCTATAAATAGATAGCCAATTTCCTCCGCAGGAGAATTCCCTCTTTTAATGGAAATAATGAAAACCCTGGGAGAAAATGACAGTGCAGTGAAAGACAGGATGTTTACTCACAACTCTGTGAGCCACCACATGGCTAGATCAGCCCAAGAACCTTGTAGGCTATTAATGAGCATCAAAACTCTTCTCCTTTTAAAGACATTTCAGATGCAATTGCTGTTTCATCAGCTTGAGTGAAGTCCAGTTGGAAACTGAAGAATGTTGATAGCACTAAGGCTGTGTGCATAGAACAGAAGACGTGAAACAAACACAGCGTGTCTTGAAAGTTCATCCCAAATAGACTGGCCAGGATTCAATTCAGCCAAATCTGAAATGTGGAAATGGGAGTTAAGGAAAGCTTTGATTAAGATGTCGATTAGGGCCAGGGAAGTTTTAGTTTGCTCCAGGGGTGGCATTCACTTACTTCCCTACCGGTTCACAAATGGGAGTGTGTATGCCAAGGGTGGGTTGCTGCTAGCATTACTGCCTCAAATGTGTGCAAATTTTTTTGCATACCTAAAAAGGTGTGTGCACGCGCACAACGTTAGAAAAGGGGGAAATTGCAATGAAGATTGTTCTGCGCATGCACAGAATTGAAAATAAAGATAGCGGTGCCAACAATAGAACCAGTTTGGAGGAGACTCCACTCTCACCCCAAGCGTCCCATCAACCCTTGCGGCTTCCGGCTCCTCTCTCTCTCTCTCTCTCCCTCTCTCTTTCTCGCTTTCCTTCCGTGCCGCCAAGTTACAACAATGCCAGCTCTGAGGCCTCTCATCAAACCTAATATTGTCAAAAAGTGGACCAAGAAGTTTATCCGTCATCAGTCTGATCGCTATGTCAAAATCAAGCATAACTGGCGTAAGCCAAGAGGTGTTGGCAACAGAGTTCGCAGAAGATTTAAGGGCCAGATCTTGGTGCCCAACATTAGCTACGGGAGGAATAAGAAAACAAAACACACGCTTCCCTCGGGATTCCGGAGGCTTCTTGTTCATAATGTCAAAGAGCCGGAGGTGCTAATGATGAGCAACAAGTCATTTTGTGCAGAAATTGCTCATGACGTTTCATCCAAGAACCGGAAGATAATTGTGGAGCGAGCAGCTCAGCTTGCTATCAAGGTTACCAATCCAAATGCTAGACTGCCAGCGAAGAAAATGAATAGTTTGTCTTGAACAACTATGTTTAATAAAGTATAACATTTGGGGGGGGGGAAGAACCAGTTTGGAGGTGTGGCGGGCCTAGTTACTACCTACTTGGCTGAACTGGTCCAAACTGGTAGGAACCAGGGGTGGGTTCCTGGCAGTTCTAACCTCTTCTATAGAAGAGGTTCTGCAAATCTACCGTGCCGTTTAGAACCGGTTCCAGCTCTCTCCCCCGCCCGTCCGCACCACGCTTGCTCCGCCCACCACTCACTGATTGGCTGGCTCACCAATCACCCCGCCTGCCTCTAAGAGTCCTATCTAAACCTTAAAGTCTAAAAGCTGTCAAGTTTGAACATCCCTGGTTTTTTTTTAAAGGGTTAGGGGTGCAAGGGTCTTGTAATTTGATAGCTTTAAGACTTGCACACTTCAATGCCAGAGTTCCTGAGCCAACATGACTGGAGGAGGAATTCTGGGAGTTGAAGTCCACAAGTCTAAAAGCTATCAAGTTTGAACACCCCTGGGGTTTTTTTCTAAAGGGTTAGGGGTGCAAGGGTCTTGTAACTTGACAGCTTTAAGACTTGCGTGCTTCAAATGTCAGAGTTTCTGAGCCAACATTTTGGTTGTTAAGCAAGAGTGTTGTTAAGTGAGTTTCACCACATTTGACAAGTTGGCCACGCCCACCCAGTCACATGGCTGGCAAGCCACTCCCACTCGGTCACATGGCTGGCAAGCCATTCTCACCTGGTCACATGGCCGGAAAGCCACTCCCACAAAGCAGGCCACACCTACAAAAGAGGTTCTAATTTTTTTTGAAACCCACCACTGGTAGGAAGCCACCTCTGGTGTGCGCACAGCCTTATGCACATGCACTTTTGGCAAAAATAGGGCCTAAATGGAATGCTATAGAGCCAGGGTGAGTGGGCCGGGCCACCCACGATTTCCTCTACCAGTTTGGGTGAACCATCCGAACAGTAGAATACCACCTCTGGTTTGTTCTCTCAGAAATGAAATGTACTTGGTGACTCTGTCTGGGTCCTTCACTTTGCCTTAGTCCAGGGGTGTCCAAAGTTGGGAACTTTAAGACTTGTGGACTTCAACTCCCAGAATTCCCCAGCCAGCATAGCTGGCTGGGGAATTCTGGGAGTTGAAGTCCACAAGTCTTAAAGTTCCCAACTTTGGACACCCCTGCCATAGTCTAACCTACATCATAGAAACTATTCTGGAGAAAAACTGAACTAGCAAGTGCTTTGTATGCCAGTTTGAATTCCTGGTGTAAAGACAGGATTTAAATATTTTTTAAAATATTTTTTTATTAATTTTTTTTCTTTACTCAACTTCTATAGCTGCCCATCTCCATCAATGACTCTGGCTGGCTCACAATTCAAAAAATATATAACAATTACTACACTGGTGTTGATCACCATCTTTAAAGCGCTCCATGGCACAGGACCTAGCTACCTGCGGGATCACATCCTACCGCACACATCCCTGCGACCAATTCGCTCTCACAGGGAGGGACTCCTCCGGGTGCCGTCCACCAAGCAATGCCAATGGGCGGCGCCTAGGAGTAGAGCCTTCTCTGTGATGGGCCCAACCCTCTGGAATGACCTCCCCCCCGATATCAGAACTACCACCGACTTCCGCTCCTTCCGACAAAAACTAAAGACTCACCTGTTTCGATTAGCCGGCCTGGCCCACTCATAGTTTTATCTTACCTCCTGGCAGATATTTTAATTGGGGAATTTCATGGGTAATTATTTTAAATTCAATTTTTGAGGGTATTTTTAGGGCTTGTTTTTAAATACTGCTTTTAATGCTTTACTTGAAGGTACAGTTTTATATAGCCTCCTCCATTTATGTATTTATGTATTTATGTATTTATTTATATGCATTCTATTTGTGTTTTAGCCTGACTGTACACCGCCCCGAGTCCCTTTTGGGAGAGGGGGCGGTCTAGAAATACAAAGTAAAGTAAAGTAAAGTAAAGTACACTAAAACAGTCGTTCTCAACCTTTTCTCCACCACAGACCTCCCTCTTTAAATATCTTTTTTGACCACTGACCCCTCAAGATTTAAATCATAATATTTCTTGAAGGCTTCGGCAGACCCCCTGTGACAACCCCATGCCCCACCGGGGTCCATGGACCCCAGGCTGAGAACCACTGCACTATAACATTTTAAACAACAACAAAAAATAAAACTTCCAAAATAAATAAACATACACAGCAGAGGAGATCCTGTGGCAGTTAGCAATACAACTGATACAATACAATATAATAGCAGAGTTGGAAGGGACCTTGGAGGTCTTCTAGTCCAACCCCCTGCCTAGGCAGGAAACCCTGTACCATTCCAGACAAATGGCTTCTTAAAGACTTCCAGTGTTGGGACATTCACAACTTCTGGAGGCAAGCTGTTCCACTGATTAATTGTTCTAACTGTCAGAAATTTCTCCTCAGTTCTAAGTTGCTTCCCTCTTTGATTATTTTCCACCCATTGTTTCTTGTTCTACCCTCAGGTGACTTGGAGAATAGTTTGACTCCCTCTTCTTTGGGGCAACCCCTGAGATATTGGAACACTGCTATCATGTCTCCCCTAGTCCTTCTTTCTATTAAACTAGACATACCCAGTTCCTGCAACTGTTCTTCATATGTTTTAGTCTCCAGTCCCCTAATCATCTTTGTTGCTCTTCTCTGCACTTTTTCTAGAGTCTCCACATCTTTTCTACATCGTGGCGACCAAAACTGAATGCAGTATTCCAAATGTGGCCTTACCAAGGCATTATAAAATGGTATTAACACTTCACGTGATCTTGATTCTATCCCTCTGTTGATGCAGAACTGTGTTGGCTTTTTGGGCAGCTGCTGCACACTGCTGGCTGATATTTAAATGATTGTCCACTAGGACTCCAAGATCCCTCTCACAGTTACTACTATTGAGGAAGGTACCACCTATACTGTACCTGTGCATTTAGTTGTTCTTGTCTAAATGTAGAACCTTACTCTTTTCACCATTGAATTTTATTTTATTAGATAGTGCCCAATCTTCAACTTTGTCAAAATTCTTCTGTATTTTAAGCCTATCTTCTGGAGTGTTGGCTATTCCTGCAAATTTGATGAGTTCCCCATTAATTTCCTCATCCAAATCATTGATGAAGAGTACTGGGCCCAAAACAGAGCATTGGGGTACTCCACTGCATACCTCCCTCCATATAGATGCAGTTCCGTTGAGGACTACACGTTGAGTGTGGTTGGTCAGCCAGTTACGAATCCATCTGGTGGTGATGCTGTCCAACCCACATTCTTCTACTTTATCTAATAGTAAGTTATGGTCTATTTTATCCAATGCCTTACTGAAGTCCAAAGAAATTATATCGATGGCATTCCTCTGGTCTGTTCTTCATGTACAGTAAGCCTATCTTCTGGAGTATTGGCTATTCCTGCCAGCTTGGTGTCATCTGCAAATTTGATGAGTTCCCCATTTATTCCCTCATCCAAATCATTGATGACCAGGAAATGGGGGTCCTTAACATTGTTCAGCATCCCAGGCTGAGGAACATAACCGACTTTTTAGTGCCTTACAAAGGGCGAACAGGGTTGGGAGCATTCTAATCTCTGAAGGGAGTATGTTTCATAGAGCAGGGGCCATTACAGAAAATGCCTGTCTTCTAATCCCCGCCAGCCAACAGTCTTTGCTGGTAATTAATAAAGACAACCACAGTTTTTTTTTTAAAGTGCAATGTCATCTAAAATCTTCCAATTGGAGAAGCCCAGATTGTAGGATCCCCACCACCACCAAAAAAAAGCTTCTCCATGGTCTTTTTAATATAATTTTGATTCCAAATGAATACCCCTCCACACACTATTTTAGCAATCCAAAATATTGATTACAGTTACGAAAATGGTTTAAAGGGGGACATTGGTGCACACTTGCTTTTTCTATGGAATGGAAAGGAGTGGAATGGAGTGGAGTGGAGTGGAGTGGAGTAGAGTAGAGTAGAGTAGAGTAGAGTAGAATAGAATAGAATAGAATAGAATAGAATAGAATAGAATAGAATAGTAGGGTAGGGTAGGGTAAAATAGAACAGAACAGAACACCTTTTTGGCCAAGCGTGATAGCCACACAAGAAATTTGTCTCCAGTGCATCTCAGTATACATGCAAAACAGCAAGCAACAAGAAAGTAATAATAATGAAATGAATTTCAATAAAGTGAAATGGTGCCATATATCCACACAGGCAAGGAAGTTGGCTCTAAAGCAGCGTTTTTCAAACTTGAGACCTTAAGATGGGTGCACCTCAACTCCCAGAATACCCCAACTAGCATGCTGGGTGGGAATTTGGAGCATTGAAATCCATACATCTTAAAGTTGTTTCAATGTTTGAAAAACTCTGCTCTGGAGTACCCATGCACATCTGGGAAACGATGCAGCTGTTTTGATGATCAAACCAAGCCATGCCCTTACAGATTCCAAATCACCTTTTTTTGCAGAGTCTTTGTATTGCCCACATTTTAAAAATAATTTTAAAATAATTGCTTTTTGTTGGTGCTTTTCCTTAGGGTTATTAGTGTCTTGCTGTTCTTTCAAACCCTTATTTATTTATAAATAAGTAAAGCTTTTGCTTAGAAGGTGGGTCATAAATCTGACAGAAAAAGATAAATGATAAAGGCAGACAGCTTTTGCCTGCTTACATGCGTTAGTATGTATCTTGCAACAAGAACAGCCTCAAATATACCACAGCATTAGTTATAATGCTGTAGTATACGTATTTGAGGCTGTTCTTGTTGCAAGATAGAAATAGCATTAATATTAGTCTCTTCCACGAGATGAGTGGCATAGACGCCTCATAATAAAACAGTTAACATTTTTGAAGCTGATAATATTCTGCTGCAATATTTTAAATTACATTGTAGTGGGAAATGGGGGAGAACGCTCAATTATAGTCTGCTATTTTGAATTTTCACAGAAAACTGACACCTCTCATGAATCCCTGCCTCCCTTCCTCTCTCTCTCTCTCTCTCTCTCTCTCTCTCTCTCTCTCTCTCTCTCTCTCTCTCTCTCTCTCTCTCTCTCTGCTTCATTATACTGTAGTATAATGGAAATACCTGTTTTCTTATTGTTTAAGTTTTTAACTTTATTTATCATTTACCAGTGACAGGAAAGGGTTCTTGAATTGGAAATATTTGGGAGAGGGGTTTTTTAAATGTGAATTTTCATCCCAATGATATATTCCTGACCCAGCATTTTCTAGTAAGCACACTGCCTGGATTTTTGCTCACATTCACTTTTCATTAGGCCTGTACTTGCGGGGAATGTTTTGTCTGTCCCTAAGCAGATTTTCTCCTTGGGTATAGATGTTAATGCTGCTGACATCAGCAGGGATTTTGGCTGAAGCACTTTTAGGAGAGATTGGCTACTCCCGTATTAAGCCAGATGGGTGTTAACTCTCCTCTAGCTTCAGGAGTGTGTTTTAAGTCTTATACGGGAGGAGATTTCACTTCCCTACCACACCGTTTAATGTGTTTATCTCTCCTGACTCACAACTATGTTAAAGGCTGTCTATTTGGGTAGCTATGAACTGAAGGCATACGAGGTGGGTATTTTAAGAATGAAACGGAGTCGAAGAATCTTCATTCATGGATCTCTTTGCTTTTATTTATTTAGTTAGTTAGTTTGTCAAACATGTACAAGATAACAGGTATAAGTATAAACATGGATATGAACACAGGAAATGGGTACGAATAAATGGGGACAGTAAGACAGGGATGGTAGGCACGCTAGCGTGCTTATGTATGTTCCCTTACAGACCTCTTAGGAATGGGGTGAGGTCCACGGTAGACAGTTTAAGGTTAAAGTTATGGGGGTTAGAGGAAAGTAACAATGGAGTCAGGTAGATTATTCCAGGCATTGACCACTCTATTGTTGAAATCATATTTTCTGCAATCAAGTTTGGAGCGGTTTACCTTGAGTTTATATCTATTGTTTGTCCGTGTATTATTGCGGTTGAAGCTGAAGTAGTCATTGACAGGTAGGACATTGTAGCAGACAATTTTGTGTACTACGCTTAGGTCAGACCTTAATCGGCGTAGTTCTAGGTTGTCCAAGCCCAAAATTTCAAGCCTGGTGCCATAAGATATTAATGCATACTCAGATAATCACCTTTTAAACTCAGGTCTTCTAGGCAAATGTTTTCAAATTTACATCATTCTGAATTGTTCCGTTTCTTCCATCTTTAAAGCATGAATGCTGCATGGAGTTATATTTGCAGTGGTAACGACCAAACTGAACTCTGGTCTAAATGAGTGTTTCTTAATCCTGGCAAGTTTTAAGATTTGTAGAGTCAACTCCCAGAATTCCTCAGCCTGAGAGATCAGGCTTGCTGGGGAATTCTGGGAATTAAAGTCCACCCATCTTAAATTTGTCAAGATAGAGAAACAATTGGACTAAACAACTAATCATGGGATGATCTTCCTTTAGTTCTTCATCCATGTAGTCTAATAGACCCGACTAGAGTCTAGCTCAAAGTCAGACTTTTCTTTCTCCACTTCCCTTGTTATCCCCAATTGGGTGCCTCTCAGATGTGTTGAGGCTATAATTCCCAGAATTCTTAGTCATAAAGATTCAACCTAGAAATAAGGAAGAACTTTCTGACAGTGAGAACAATCAACCAGTGGAGCTGCTTGCCTTCGGAGGTTGTGGGAGCTTCATTACTTGAGACTTTTGAGAGGAGACTGGACAACCATTTATCAGAAATGGTGTAGGGTCTCCTGCTTGAGTGGGGTGGAGGTTGGACTAGATGACCTGTAAGGTTCCTTCCAACTCTGTTAATCTGTTAAGACCTTCTGCCCAAGAACTATTTCAGGGCCCTTTATAGGAACAAGCATGCTTCGGTACAATTAAAGAGAGTACCAAGTTTGTTCAGGTCCTACTGTAAACAATAAATTCAGGTAAGAATTTGTCTCCCATGAATAGGTTATTGCAAAGATACCAGCAGAAGGGCTTATCTCAGCCAGGCTTTTATGGAAAGGGGGGATTCTCACACAGCCAAAGATGACAATTTCCCATCCTCCCCAACCCATATACCTTTTCTCCCCTCGCTTTTTATGTCTGTGGAAACAGAGATGGGTATGTCTTTCATCAATAATAATACGGGCTCACACATAGACAGCTCACTAATTATTTGCTGAGTCCTTTGCCCGTGACATGGCTTCCATCTCATCACCAGCTTGCTACTGAGGCAGCCTCCAGTTGTCATGAAAATAGTGTTTTTCCGATTCTGCATCACAAGTCCTCCCTTGCAGACACTGAAGGTCATCTGGAAGAGAAGACTCTGGAGATTACCAATTAGCTGTGCTCCACTTGGCTTGTGTTATGGAATGGTTAAGAGACTTTGGGAAAGCAGGGGAGGAAAAAAAAAAGACCATTCTAAAAGAAAGACCTTGACCCAGAGGAGGAAGAAGCCGTGAGAAAGAGAGCAATCCCTACTTAATTGTGCTATGTATAAGTTGAGCAGGACGATTGCCTTTGACAGGCTACGTTATTTTATGAGCAATAAACATCTTCCCAATAACCCCAGTGGCTTTTGTTTCCTGAATTTACTAGTCCCACATGGTTTGCCACCTGCCTTGCAGGGGTGGGTTCCTGCCAGTTCTAACCTCTTCCATAGAAGAGATTCCACAAATCTACAGTGCCATTTAGAACTGGTTCCACCTCCCTCCCCCCGCCCATCCGCACATCATCAAGATGAAGAGCGAGAGGAGGAATTCTGGGAGTTGAAGTCCACAAGTCTTAAAGCTGTCTAGTTTGAGCACCCCTGGGGTTTTTTTTCTAAAGAGTTAGGGGTGCGAGGGACTTGTAACTTGACAGCTTTAAGACTTGCGTGTTTCAAATGCCAGAGTTTCTGAGTCAACATTTTGGTTGCTAAGGAAGAGCGTTGTTTAAGTGAGTTTCACCACATTTCACAAGTTGGCCACGCCCACCCAGTCACATGACTGCCAAGCCACACCCACCCAGTCACATGGCTGGCAAGCCACTCCTACCCGGTCACATGGCTGGCAAGCCACTCCCACAAAACAGGCCACACCTAGAGAAGAGGTTCTAAAAAATTTTGAAACCCATCACTGCTGCCTTGGGACTGTTTCTCCTGTCTGGTTGATCTGCCCTGTGTCTCATTTTGGCTCTACACACCTTGCATCCATAGCAGTGGTGGGTTGCTGCCAGTTCGCCCCAGTTTGGCTGAACCAGTAGTGGAATTCAGTCCTGGGTCTCAGAACCGGCAGCGACCCATTCCCCCAAACCGGTTCCCTCACTGCCGCTTGGGTGCCGCCATTCTGAATTTTAGTGACTGCACATGTGCAGTTCACTGTAAATTGTTCTGTGCATGCGCGCAGAATAATTTACATTGAACAGCGCACATGCGTGCAGCACGCACACGTTGCGTGCAGGTTGAGAACCAGCAGTAATGCCGGCAGCAACCCACACCTGATCCATAGCTGCATTGTTCTTTATTGGTGTGTGAGATGGAAATATGAGGAAGACCAAATGAAGGTTTATGAAGGTGTCAACAAGCGAAAATCTGCTGGTTTCCGTGATTGTGGTTATTAATTAAGCTGTAATGATTTTTGACACTAATACATTGTTTGCTCTACTTTGGAGAAAGAAATCTCCATACCGTGCTACTGGACTTTAAAAAGATTATCATGGATAAAACGAAAGGTTGGATGTTTGTTTTTTAAACAGGTGTATTGCTGGAATGAGGATGCGATTAATCTTCATTTTTTTCTTTGTTTAATCAGTGGAAATTGAAAAGAATTCTGTCAATTTTTCTTTATAGTAACAAGAAAACTGATCCTTCCTCCCTCTCTCCCTGAAAGGTATTTGTCAGTTTCTTCTTCTACTGTAGTTCATATAGAATAGAATAGAATAGAATAGAATAGAATAGAATAGAATAGAATAGAATAGAATAGAATAGAATAGAATAGAATAGAATAGAATAGAATTCTTTATTGGCCAAGTGTGATTGGGCATATAAGGAATTTGTCTTTGGTGCATATGCTCTCAGTGTACATAAGGAGAATAAAATACATTCATCAAGAATAAAAAATACAACACTTAGTGATAGTCAAAGATACTAATAAGCTATCAAATCGTACTAGCAAACAAATAAAACAATATAAATTGAAAGATAGAAGCAACATGGTTATGAAAATTATTGTTACAAACTTTGTGTGCACCAGACAGGAAGTTTTTCAAAAAGCAACTGGACATTTTTGGCTTCTTGTACAAAAGTTTCTCTTCTCCTCCCAGAAGCTTCTTCAGTTCTGTTCAGAACTTCGGAACAGAAGAGACTTCTTGAAAGAGAAGCAAAAGGTTTTCAACCAAAAAAAACCCCAAGAAAGTCCAGTTGCCTTTTGGAAAAAGCACCTTTAGGACAACTATTGATCTGGGTGACGGAGAATATCCAGAGACACCAGACAGGAAGACGTCAGGTATAAAGAGAAGGGGGCTCATGCAAATGGTCTATTGGTAAAAACCACACACCCTCAAAGGTTCGCCCATGCAGAAGAAGAGGGACTGGTGCTTGTTTTTCTCACTTGAAGAAGAGGAGTAAAGCGGTGGAAGAATTGACAAAAAAGAGACAATGATAAGTACAGGCCAGAGTGCCATAAAAGGTAAAAGTAAAGCTTCCCCTCGCACATATGTGCTAGTTGTTCCCAACTCTATGGGGAGTGCTCATCTTCGTTTCAAAGCCGAAGAGCCAGCGCTGTCTGAAGACGTCTCCACGGTCCTGTGGCCAGCATGACTAAACACAGAAGGCACACAGAACACTGTTATCTTCCCACCAAAGGTGGTCCTTATTTTTCTATTTGCATTTTTATATGCTTTTGAACTGCTAGGTTGGCAGAAGCTGGGACAAGTAACGGGAGCTCGCTCCATTATGCAATACTAGGGATTCGAACCGCCCAACTGCTGACCTTTCTGATCGACAAAAAAGGGACAATGATAAGTACAGGCCAGAGTACCATAAAAGGTAAAGGTAAAGGCTCCCCTCGCACATATGTGCTAGTTGTTCCCAACTCTATGGGGAGTGCTCATCTTCGTTTCAAAGCCGAAGAGCCAGCGCTGTCTGAAGACGTCTCCATGGTCCTGTGGCCAGCATGACTAAACACAGAAGGCACACAGAACACTGTCATCTTCCCACCAAAGGTGGTCCCTATTTTTCTATTTGCATTTTTACATGCTTTCGAACTGCTAGGTTGGCAGAAGCTGGGACAAGTAACGGGAGCTCACTCCATTATGCAACACTGGGGATTCGAACCGCCCAACTGCTGACCTTTCTGATCGACAAGCTCAGCCTCTTAGCCACTGAGCCACCCTAAGTACCATAGCCATCGCCATAAACAGAGCAAAGGAACATCCGTGATCTTGAAAGACATTTCATAAGCAGGCTTGGTGTCCATCTAGTTTATGTGCAGCAGTTCAGCAATGCAGGAAAGCCCTTAAAGCAGGGGTGTCCAAACTTGGGAACTTTAAGACTTGTGGACTTCAACTCCCAGAATTCCCCAGCCAGCATGGCTGGCTGGGGAATTCTGAGAGTTGAAGTCCACAAGTCTTAAAGTTCCCAAGTTTGGACACCCCTGCCTTAAAGGATGTTTTAATTGGCCAAGCAAAGACTAGACTGCATTTTTATATTGCTTGCATGATGAGCTGCTCCAAATCAGTTCGGAGTCATGCTGCACTTAAATTGAACAAATGAAGAATTAAATAAATGAAATTTCCTGTTTAGCCCTTTCTTCATGCAATTTAGTTTCTGGTTTCCTGATCATCTGTCTTATTCTTTCATGAACCTGTTCTTCATCCACTGAAATCTTCCTGAAGTGGGTTGCCCAGAAATGAATGTAATATTCAAGCTGGGGTTTAGTCAGTGAAGAATAAATAGAATGATTATTTCCTGTGATTTAGAAAATAGAGCTCTGCTGATACAGCCTAAAAACCATATTTGCCTTTCTTTGGATATCAACTGCTAACGCGTATTCAGTTTGTAATCAACTACCATTCTAAGATTTTTTTTTCTTTAAAAAAAAAAAAAAAGTACTGTTGCAAACCAGCTATGCCTTTTTGCCTTTGATTTCTTTTTCCTAAGTCAATTACTTTGTGTATTCAATTTCATTCTGCTATTTTCAGCTCATTTCTCCAACCTCAAGATCATTCCGAACTTCATTTCTGTAAGAGTGATAAGATTAATAATGACCACACTCATAGCAACTATGTTAACACAACACTTTAAACATCTTAGTCGCAATCTTAGCAGGTTCTCTTGCACAACATTATAGGTTTAGCATTTTAGTTTGTAAGCAGTTGTAACTCTCCTTTGAGCACAACGTTACGGACTCCCCAGATTTTCCTTCTGGCCCTGAGGCTGGCGAATTTCATTAGTATTTCCTTTAGATGTTGGACTAAATTAAGAGTGGGGAAATTGTGGCTGAGGAATAAAAGACACTGTAGAAGTGAGGATGCAGATCAGGGAGGTTCCATTTTTTGCATGTGATCCAATTTGCTGCAGTGGTTTGAGGCATGAAGCTAAAAATGGAAAAATTGTGAATTGTAGTTCTGCTTTAGGGATGAATTCAGAAGGGAGACTTTGGCCCAATCTTTCTCACTCAGATCTAAAAAGATAGCAATAATATATCTGAAAATGTTGCCAAGAAATCTTCAGGGACAAGTTCAGGCAGATGCCAAGAGTTAGGATGACTTGAAGCCATCATAATACACACACACACACACACATACACACAGAGAGAGAAAGAGTTTGTGTGTGTGTGAGAGAGAGAGTGAGTGAGAGAGAGGGGGGGAGGGAGAGAGGGAGGCTAGGATTTTCTACTCAACCCTGTGGTTTGTGGAGGAAGTAGGGTTTTGAAGTTGGTTTAAAAATATTGGGTCAATTTATGACCTCCCTTTTTAGCAGATGTCTTCAGCCTGTAAATCTGCCAGAGGGGAAAAAAAAGGGGGGGGAAGGAAGGAAGGAAGGAAGGAAAGAAGGAAAGAAGGAAAGAAGGAAAGAAGGAAAGAAGGAAGGAAATGAATTTCCAGTAATGGCTATTTTGGTTGAGGAATTCTGGGGGCTGATTTTGATACATTTGTCCTCCAAAAGACACCCAGGTTTGTTCCTGGTTTTGGATACTTTCGCCCCCAATGTTTGGAAACTCCACTACTAATATTCAGCACCCTTGTCTCTGGTGGGGACAGGACCCATGGGGCTGTTGGGCTGTTTAACCTTGACATCAGGTTTGCAGGGCATATTTTTGCACAATGTAAAATGGATATGCACAATGGAATATGTTTTCTCTCTTTACATGCCAAGCCAGAAGGCAGATTTATTCTCTCCTGGCTGATTCCCCAAAACCTAAGTAAGGCCAGGGGATTCTACATCTGACACAACCAGAAAATCCTAGGAATCTAATGGGGCAGTTGAAAAAAAAAAAGAACACCAGAAGAAGGCAATTTCCATACAAAAAATGCAAAGGGTGCAGAGAAGAGCAACAAAAATGATTAGGGGCCTGGAGGCTAAAATGTATGAAGAACAGTTACAGGAATTAGGTAGCACTCTTCCAATATTGGAGAGGCTCCTACAGAGATGGGGGGGGGGTCAAACCAGGGGTGGGCTGCTGGGGGTTCGCACAGGTTCGAGCGATCCTCTAGCTAGGATTCTGCCCAGTTTGGTGAACCCCAAATGCCACCCCTGGCTGGCAACGCCCAACCTGCTCCGCCCCACCCCATGTAGCCCATTTATTATGCCAGGTAAGTGCAGGACCCGTGCAGAGGCTCAGGGAGAGGGGGAAAATGGGCCTCCTGGGGGTTCCGGAAGTCCGGAAACGGGTTTGTTTCCAGCCTCCGGAGGGCCTCTAGAGCCCAGGGGAAGCAGTTTTCACCCTCCCGGAGCCTCCGGAGCCTGGGGAGGCTGAAAAATGCCCGCCCAGTTGTGGTGCAGGAGACTGACTAGGCCACACCCACCATGGCCATGCCCACCCAGCAATGGGGCAGTGAACCCGTTGTTGCAATTTTTGAAGCCCACCCCTGGGCCAAACTATTTTCCAAAGCACCAAAAGGCAAGACAAGAAACAATGGTTGGAAACTAACCAAGGAGAGAAGCCACCTAGAACTAAGGAGTAATTTCCTAATGGTGAGAGCCATTAACCAATGGAATAGTTTGCCTTCAGAAGTTGTGAGTGCTCCATCATTGAAAACTGTCAAAAAGAGATTGGACAACCCTTTGTCTGAAAGGATATAGGGTCTCCTGCTTGAGCAGAGGGTTGGGCTACAAGACCTCTAAGATCCCTTCTGACTCTATGATTCTAGGTTTTATGTTTCAAAAATTTCCATTCGAATCAGAAAAGCTACAAGGAAGAGTCCATATTGTTACTAGAAGCCCAGCCTCTATTGAACCTCTATAACTTTTCTTCCATGTTAAATCAGCCCTGCCTGACATCAGCCAGGAATGTGACTCTATTATTTGTAAAGCAGAAGCTTTTACTAGCATGTGTGCATATATATAAATGTGAGAAAGTATGCCTTTTTTGGTGACGTATAGTTAGACCTGTTGAATGAGCTTAGGAGGGAAGACACAGCAAGAGAGGAAAGACAGTGTTAGAAAGAATCACGCTGAAAGACAAAAAGAAAAAAGAACGAAAGAGATCGTATTGTTATGCTGGGAATGTTTATTACCATATTAACAGTAATTCAAGAGTGGGTGGGATTGGCTTTAGATTTGATGGATGGAGGACAGAGGAAAAAGGTTGAGGATACTCAGAACTCTGTGTGTGTGTGTGTGTGTGTGTGTGTGTGCATGTATGACACATTCTCTTTTCTCCCCCCACCCCACCCCCCCAGTGGAAAATTATCTGCTGGTGACCTTCTCCCCAACTGCCTAGCAAGGGCCAAATGGAACAGCTGCAAGAGAAACACCCCTCACAAACTCTGTCATCCTCCCTTTAGGGAAGAACATTTTTGTCTATCGTTCTAGCCAGACTTCTGTACTTTCAACACTCAGGGCCACATGGAACAGCTAAACAGCTGCAGCGTTTCCCACTTCTCTCGATCACCGCAGCAGATGCGGCCTGGGCTTCACATGATAAATGTGCAACAGTTGAAGGACTGCAACTGCATCTCCTTTCCGCACCATTCCAACAAAGGAATGGTGCAACAACAAATCCCCTGACTTTTTGCTCCTCAGGTGGCTTTCAGAGCCCCTTTGGAACACAACTAAATACCTCGCCTCTGCCATCCTTGCCTGTGTACCAGTGGTGAAATTCAATTTTTTTTACCACCGGTTCTGTGGGCGTGTCTTGGTGGGCGTGGCAGGGGAAGGATACTGCAGAATCTCCATTCCCCCCCCCCCCACTCTGGGGCCAGCCAGAGGTGGCATTTGTCGGTTGTCCGAATTACTCAAACTTTCCGCTACCAGTTCTCCAGAACCTGCCAGAACCTGCTGAATTTCACCCCTGGTATGTACCCAGGTTGGTCCCTTTGCTTTTCAATGCAAATGAAAACATCCCACTGGCAAACGTATTTACTTGACAGCATTAGCAAAAACTATTGTTACGGATAAAAGTTTATTGCCTTCACTTAGGCTTTCATGTCAAACCATGGTTGCTTCACGATCGTGAGCAAAACACGCGTGTGTGATGATATCCAGCAAAGAAGGCTGTAAGCATGATGCCTTTTAGATCAGTGGTCACCAACTGGTGGTCCGTGGATCACTGGTGGTTGCAAGAAAATTTTAGTGGTCCACAGAAAAATTATTGGCATTTTTTTATATTGCACTAAATCAGGGGTCCTCAAACTACAGCCCCTGGGCCAGATATGTGCAACGAATGTTTGTGTTGCGGCAGAGAGTCTCCCCCTTCAGGGTCTTTTTGTGTGGGTCGGAGGGTGAAGAAATTAAGACTTGGGGTCTGCTTTGGCCTCCTGGTGCGGGGCTTTGGGTACAGGCTGTTGTAAGTGCCGCTGGTGGCAAAGAGCCAGAGGGCCTTGTTCCAGTGGGACTTCCATGGCCTGGAACTAGCTAACCATCTCAGCCCACTGAGCCTCCAGGCGCCGGTACCTGGTCTTGCACTCCCGCAGGACTTCCCTCTGCTTGGAAAGCCTATGCTCGTAGTCCTCAGTGAGGTGCTTCTACTGAGCCTCCTTCTCGGTCAGATCCAATTTGAACTGAGCTGTTTTGCCAACTCTTTCTCGTGGTGGCTGCTTAGCTCCAACAACTGGCTCCTGTTGGGGCCCTAAGGAGCCCGGGCAGGAAGGAGGAGTGGCTGGTAGGGGAGAGCCGAGAAGAGGCTGGTGAGGTGCCCCTCAATGTGGGTGATATTGAGTTGGCCATGCCCACCCATTCACATGGCCACCTAGCCATGCCCACCCAACTGGTCATTGGACAGGTCATATTAGTGGTCTGCGGGATTTAAAATTATGAATCCCTGAGGTCCGAAAGGTTGGAGACCCCTGTTTTAGATCATTATTTCTCAATCTTGGGCACTTGAACATGTGTGGACTTCAACTCCTAGAATTTCTCACCTAGCTAAGCAACATTAATGTTAAAGTTTTTACTAGCTGAGATGCTATCAAATTTCCAAGTTTCCTCGCTATGCTGTCAACCATTGGGATATTATAGCATTGCTAAAGCCTCGTGGGAAAGTTTGTGAAGTTTCAAACTTATTTCATGAAGTCTCCCAAGTTTTCAGGATAAGAATGCTAAAATCCCACGAGATGTTGGGCAATTTCGACAAGAGCATGCAATGACCTTAGGGCCCCAAAAGAATGCCAGTTCCTAGAGTATATAAAAGGCAGGGATGAATACTATTTGCCAAATTCCTTTGCTGCGATTATTATTATTATTTTTAAAAAAGATAAGCAACTGCGGGCGAAGATCTTTTATATAAATCAGCAAGCGGATTGCAAATGCTGATGGAGTCAGTCCGGCTGATCACCATTCCAGCTTCTGAGTATATAATTAGCAGACAGCTCTGACTTCCCCAACATCGTGGGTGGCATCCTTCTCATCGCAAAGGATATATTTTCCACTCCAGCAACTGTATTTTTGAATACTGTAATCATGGGATTTTATGATGATCCTGTGACACCCTAGCATTAAATGAAGGTAAGGATGACAAGGAATGGCCATATTTAAAAAACATGGGAACAAAGAACGTCGTAAGATTTCTCCAAGAAAGAAGGGGTGGGGTAGAAGAAGGAAGACCAGTAGGAGTTTGCAAAATCCATAAACTTACTTGTGAATTCAATGGCAAAGGATGCCTAATTGGCCATTAGTTCACAATTCTTTATTTGAGACTGAAGGAGGATGCCAATGCCATGCCATGCCATGCAGTGCCAATTATTCCCCTGTTTACAGAGGGTTTATGAAGCAAATCATTCTCATTTCTCTCATGCATACTGCTTCTGAACCATTATCATAGCTAATAGCCATTCTTATATTGTTCTCTGCCAAATACTGGCAGCCACTACCATATCTAGTGGGAATGCATTCCATTGCAGTGTTTTTCTCCAGAAAACAAATATCTAATTTTTCTTCTCAGCCCTGGCAGGGAGCTGCTCAAATGAGGTCTTGTTATTACAATGTGATGACAAATAGGCCCTGGGTAGTGCACCAAGTCAGGAACTGGTCATGCTTGTATCCAGTAACATAATGGAAAGAGGGAAAGTCCATTAGTCTGCAAGCAATAACAATAGCACTTAGACTTATATACCGCTTCGTAGTGCTTTATAGCCCTCTCTAAGTAATTTACAAAGTCAACATATTCTCCCTAACAATCTGGGGCCTCATTTTACCCACCTCGGAAGGATGGAAGGCAGAATCAACAACTTTGAGCCGGTCAGGATCGAACTGCTAGCAATTGGCAGAGTTAGCCTGCAATACTGCGTTCTCACCACTGCAAGGCCCTCTTCCTTTTATGTGGGAGGGGGTCTTACTTCCAAGTAATCGTGCCTAAGACTGAACTCATTTCATTTGTTTGTATTGAGGAGTTAAAATGGAGTAACAAAGAACACAAAAATATTGTGAGGTATTGTACATAATGCTGGGAAGGAGCAACTGGCTCAAAACATAATCACCAGTGGACTTCAGAACTGATGGAAGGATTATACAGTACTTGGAAATTCCCAGGCCCAGGTGAGCGTTCCTAGATTATACCACACTAACTGCCCTTCTCCTTCCCAAAAGAAAACAACAAAGCTACAGTCAATTTAGGCTATTTTGGGGGGTGGGGAGAATCACTGCTCCTGCTTATGATCAAACGTGCCACCTCCTTGCCTCTCCATTCAAGTCTAAATGGCAAGTGGAGTCTTGTGGGGCTTTGATGCTTGATGGATAAAGCCAATTAAATGTTTATTAAATGGAATGGAATGGCTGTCTGCATTTAGCAAGGTGTTGGCTCTGCTGTTGAATCTTTCATGGGACCAGAGGAGTAGGAAGTGACATTTTGCCAATGGGGAATGAAGGGAGCAGAAAGCGAGCAACCGAATACTAGACATGTCTGTTTTTGTGAAGGTCATGGACCTAGAGCTTATCTCTTATCTCTGAGTCAGCTCTCTCTCTCTCTCTCTCTCTCTCTCTCTCTCTCTCTCTCTCTCTCTCTCTCTCTCTCTCTCTCTCTCTCTCTCTCTCTCTCTCTCACACACACACACACACACACACACACACGTTTGCTTTGCCTTAAGTTTTCTATGTCTTCTGAGATTCAGAAGGTGTGAAGCTTTCTTAATATCTGGGGAGGGCAACCTTTTTCAAATGTACGACTGCACATTCTACTTTTCCCCCTGGATTTGAATAATATGGAACAATGTTTATTTAAGACCAAGTGTCTACCTTCTCACACCATATGAAGTTTAACATTGTTAAGGTTTTGTGTTTGCATCTGTAGGTCTCAGAATAGTGTGGAAATTAAGTCTGATTCATTAATGTTTCATGTTTTCCTGCAAACCTAGAAATGAATTAATTCAATAAGGTGATTAAGTGCATTATGCACACCCAGCAATGACTTGCTGGAATCAAGTCAAAAAGGAATGGGAAGGAGGGAGGGATTTGCATAAGAAAATAGACCAACCACACTCCTACACCAGCATTTAAAAGTTATCTTTCTTAAATGTTAATACTTTTAAACATCAAGTTTATTTTGCTGTTTCTGGTGTTTCTCTTGGGGCTTTGTAGCCTGGAGCCCCTATAAGATCTTCCACATATCTTGTACAGCCCCAAGAGCTCCAATCCTTGCTATCAACAATCTCAAGCAGGATTTATCACCACAAGCAGCAAGAAACTGCCCATCTGTAGCCAAGAGAGAATCCCCTGGATGGAAAGAGCTGCACTCATAATGGGTTGTTGGCAGGGGTGGGTTCCTGCCAGTTCTAACCTCTTCTATAGGAGAGGTTCCACAAATCTACAGTGCCGTTTAGAACCGGTTCCAGCTCCCTCCTCCCGTCTGTCCACACATTATCAAGATGAAGAGTGAGAGGAGGAATTCTGGGAGTTGAAGTCCACAAGTCTTAAAGCTGTCAGGTTTGAACACCTCTGGGGTTTTTTTCTAAAGGGTTTGGGGTGCAAGGGTCTTGTAACTTGACAGCTTTAAGACTTGCACACTTCAGTGCCAGAGTTCCTGAGCTAACATATTGGTTGCTAAGCAAGAGCATTGTTAAGTGAGTTTCACCACATTTGACAAGTTGGCCACGCCTACCCAGTCACATGGCTGGCAAGCCA
This sequence comes from Natrix helvetica, assembly GCF_964273705.1. Taxonomy (NCBI): domain Eukaryota; kingdom Metazoa; phylum Chordata; class Lepidosauria; order Squamata; family Natricidae; genus Natrix; species Natrix helvetica. Next base: position 268,823,955 of record NC_138552.1, read on the forward strand.
CTCCCACAAAGCAGGCCACACCTACAGAAGAGGTTCTAAAAAATTTTGAAACCCACCACTGATCCTCTCCCTTCCTGGTTTATCAAACAGCTGACACTTCATGGGTTCATAGCCAAGCCATATTTGATCCCTAGGAAGCTTTACGATCATAGCTTTCATGTTTAGCTGTCAGGCTATCCTTGTCTCAAAAGATTCTGAAAAGTATTAGAGAGTACGTTTTTAACCTATCAAAGCTCTAATGTAGTGCAATCTTAATCATGGCAACTTTAAAGATGTGTGAAATTCAACTCCCACAATTCCCCAGCCAGCTTTGCTGGGGAATTCAGGGGCCCTTGCTGTAATTCTGATTCGGTAATTTAGCATGAGCTTTTTCTTGGGATTCAAATAATTCACCCTTGGGGTTTTATTCTGCATGCTTTTATTTCACTTAAAGTTTTTACTATAGCATGCTTTTCTATTTTTGAAAGAAGTCATCAAAGCACCGTATATTATGTATGGCCCTTTGCTATATTCTGTAGATTTTATATGCGTGTTTGCTCACAAAATTGCAGGCTAGCAGTTGCTAAGCGCTTGCTTAAGTGCCCAGTCATATTTTTATTTGATTAATTATCTGCACACGAGAGAGAAAATATTTGCCAATTGACCTCCCTGGAGGGATACGATGATTAATGTTTGCTAAATACACTGTCTGAAAGGAAATGTGCTTAGGAGATGATGGGCTTACTAATTCTGTATAGCAAGGATGGCATTTCAAAAATGGTTGAATGAAAGGCCCTCTCTGGCTTCAGAAGGAACAGCGCAAAACCTGAATGAAGAAGGGAGCACAGCTAGGGAGTGTTTTCCTGACATTTTAATTGAAGGGGAAAATATCTCAGAAGACGGTGAAGAAAGTTAGCATCCACCCGTCTTAGAAGAATGAAATATTCTAGGAAATAATGAAAAGGCAGAATATTATATTTCCCTGGATGAGAAAAGGAGAAACATGATTTTGGAAAGCAGCCCCCACCTTTGCTAATAGCCCCAGAAAGACTGGGCCATCCTATCTACAAGACAAAAGGCCTTCAGCTCCAGGGGGATAGGATTAGCCCTCACTCAAGATCCAAATTAGGACAAAGCCATCAAGCCATAATAGGAATTGCTCAACACTCTTTCAGTACACAAGCCTCTTCATTACATCATCACCCACAAGATTCAACCAAGCCTGGGACACAGACAGCCTACAAGGTTAAAAGTGACCCACACGTAGCTCCCTGGATGTGTGACAGCCAATACCTGCCCTTACCACAGGAACAGGAAGCTGAAGCCCAAGAGAGGGTATAAATCAGAGGTGGGTTGCTACTGGGCGAACTGGTAGTGGAAATTGCGACTGGGGTCATCGAACCGGTAGGGATGGCAGGCTCACCATGTCCCCGAACTGGTTCCACAGCCGCTGTGGCATGGTGGTTTTTTTTTTTGACATTTTTAATGTTCTGTGCATGCACAGACCTATTTATAGGCAACCGTGCACATGTGTGCACCGAACTGGCAGTAACGCCAGCAGAAAGCTACCCCTGTTATAAATGTATCTCACTTTCCACTCCATGTGTTCAGCTGGACCGGGACCATGTGCTTAATGGTTCTGCTCCATTAAACCAACTTTCCAAGCAGCCTCCATGTTCCAGTGTCTTTCTCCCCACTCGGAACTGAACCCAGATGGACATTTCTTCCTTCAATGGCTATGTTGAAAGAAGGGTTATACATATGTGTTCTGATCCCCCTTTTCGTACACCAAAGCACTCCAAGACAAGAATACTGCTAGACAATTTATTCACAGTAAATTGACACACTGACTAGACCTTGGCAGCAATCCAGGCTTGCAAGATAAGAAACAGACACGAGAGCTTCTCCAACGTTGGTAATTAAGTTGAATCCTGCAACCAGCTCATCACAAAGAATCTCCTTATATACTATCTTGAAAGGAGCCTAATTACAACTACCTGGGTCCAATTATCTTCTGTATCTGCGTAGTTGTTCTCTAAGTCTATCAGCCCTCCGTTTCCGGGCGTCCAGGACCAACTCCCTTGTCTCCTCCCCACTGCTCCAAGGCATGACGTCAAGAGCACACTCCCTTTGGCTTTCACCGCTGCTCCATGTCTCAGGCGCCTTCTGGTGGCCAACCAGCCTCTCTGATCCCTGCTCGGAGTCGGAACCCTGTCCAGGGTCCTCCACATCTTCCAGAGCCGACTCATAGGGCCCCTCGCTGTCGGAGTCTGTTTGAAGCTCCAACGGCTCCTGCTGGGCCACAACACATATGGATTTGGGTGAAACGTCAAACCTCTGTTACCTTTTTATTGTGCAAACCAAACATCAAGATAAAAACAATAGGGAATTAAGAAATGAAATAACCAATTTTTTAAAAAGAAGAAAATCAGATATGCATTCATACACAAAGATTTGATTTTAAAAAGAAATGCATTCATAGTTAATATTTTAAGTGGAGATGGCTTTCATGATCAATTCCTGATATCTAGCTAAAAAGAATTCTGTGCCCTAACTCTGGATTTTAATCACGGGATGTCATTTTGACCACACACTGTGAATATCAATGAGGTTGAATCAATGAGATTCATGGTGGTGCAGTGGTTAGAGAGCAGTACTGCAGGCTATTTCTGCTGAGTGCCATCTGCCTGCAAGATCGAATCTCACCAGGCTCAAGGTTGACTCAGCCTTCCATCCTTCCGAGGTGGGTAAAATAAGGACCCAGATTGTTGGGGGTAATATGCTGAATCTGTTAACTGCTTAGAGAGGGTTGTAAAGCACTGAGAAGCGGTATATAAGTCTAAGTGCTATTACTATTACTCTACCAGTTTTCAAGAAAACCGATAGTGCTGCATAAGATTGAACTAAATAGATTTCCTTGATATTAAATAATCCAAGGACACATTATTGTTCAAATGTGCAGTGGTCATAATTGATAAGAGCTAATAAATTTATGGTTAAATTTGACTCATTTGAAACGAGAGTGGAATTTATGACCTTTTCCTAAAGATATTCAGTAGAAACTGAGCAATAGGGAGACTGGGGTGGAAGTTTGAAAAATTTCAAATGTTTTTTAAATTAACATGTGAAATAAAACCCAAATACCAGTGGTGAAATTCAATTTTTTTATTACTGGTTCTGTGGGCGTGATTTGGTGGGCATGGCAGGGGAAAGATACTGCAAAATCTCCATTGCCACCCCACTTTGGTGCCAGCCAGAGAGGGTATTTGCTGGTTCTCTGAACTACTCAAAATTTCTGCTACTGGTTCTCCAGAACCTGTTGGAACCTGCTGAATTTCACCCCTGCCAAATACCCTTTACATTTTTCATATTTTTGGTCAAAACTAGTAAACAATATTAAATAGAGAATGGGGTTATGTTAGAAGAAAGTGTTTGCTCAAATATATATATTTGAGGGAAATTGCATACAAAAATACATTCACACTGTTGCATGCATGAATAAGCCTGTGAAGTTTTGTGCAGATTTAAACTAACAATAATCACAAAGTGTTTGAAGAAAGAAGAAATAATAAACTTCATCCATCCACTATCCACAAAGCCCCAATTATCTTACATTTGTGTGTAATACATGCACTCAAGAAGAGAGAAAATAAGAGAGAGGGAGATGGAGGGAGGGAGGGAAGGAGGGAGGGAGGGAGAGAGAATGTGGTGTCAGATTGGCATGGATATTTGTTTGTTTCAAAGCAAATATTCCATATATGGACAAAAAGAGTAATGGATGAGCATCTCTGGGTGCAAATGTTGTCGCAATAATGTTCCTGTGTGCTTTTCTCAGTACTGGGCAAGAAGCAATCTGAAGAGAGAAATACTAAGGAAGTAGAGGACCCAAGCACAGTAGGGAGAAGATGAAAGCATCTTCAAGATGAAGAACTAGATGCAAACTATTTGCAACAGAAATTCAAAGAGGAAATTTTTGCAGACCACCATAACTAGTACAGCTAGTCTATTTATTTTTTAAAAAATCATGTAAGCATGTTATAAATTAAAAGGAGCAAACGAGCAACACACTGCTACTTCCATTTATTAACACTAGCTAGAGTAGTTTTTCTCCATCCTGATCATCTCCATATCTTACCCATCAAGGCCACTGTAACTAAGGGAATCAGGTTGGGAAATATTAATGTAAGCACAAGGAACCAGATCTGGGCTGTGAAATTCCACACCAATATTAGATAACAGCACAGAGATACGTATAATGCTAACTTTCCATTTAGTGATTATCGGGGTGGGGGGTGGGGTTTCAGCACAATATAATAAAGTAGAACCTACTACCAGGAAAGATCACTAACTAATATTCTCTCTCTCTCTCTCTCTCTCTCTCTCTCTCTCTCTCTCTCTCTCTCTCTCTCTCTCACTCACTCACTCTCACTCTCACTCTCACTCTCACTCTCTGCTCATCTTATGGCAGGAATTAAAACAAGGTCCAAGATTTAAAACAACAGGCCAACAATCCAAGTAACAAATACTCAAGGTCACGAAAAATAAAACCTAACTTAAAATACACACAGACAATAGAACCGATTAACTGGCAGATCTCACATAGCCTCCTGGCCTAAATGCTTGAGATGTCCTTAGTGCCTTGGGAAAGGCGAGCAGGGTCAGTTAAGGCCATCTGAATCTTTAGGTTCTCCAGGGAAGTGCTGTTCCATAGACCATGATTTGCCTAAATGACATGTAACATTTACCTGTTACCTTATTTAGTGATCATTTGCAATTACAACTGTGATAAAAAAAATAAGTAAGTTTGCAACCAATCCTCGCATATATGACCTTTGCAGGTCTGTAAAGCAAAGAAGGTAAAGGGATGTGGTGGCTCAGTGGCTAAGATGCTGAGCTTGTCGATCAGAAAGGTTGGCGGTTCTAATCCCTAGCGCCGCATAACGGAGTCAGCTCCCATTACTTGTCCCAACTTCTGCAAGCTAGCAGTTCAAAAGCATGTAAAAATGCAAGTAGAAAACTAGGGACCACCTTTGGTGGGAAGGTAACAGCATTCCGTGCACCTTTGGTGTCAAGTCATGTCAGCCACATGACCAAGGAGACGTCTTTGGACAGTGCTGGCTCTTCGGCTTTGAAATGGAGATGAGCACCGTCCCCTATAGTCAAGAACGACTAGCACATGTGCGAGGGGGACCTTTACCTTTACTTAAAGCAAAGAAGAGCTGAAATACAGGCAATACTTGACTTACAACAACTTTGTTTAGTAACTGTTCAAAGTTACAACGGCACTGAACAATGTGATTTATGACCGTTTTTTACAGTTACGGCTTTTGCAACATCCCCATTATCATGTAATCAAAATTCAGTTGCTTGGCAACTGGGTTCATATTTATGACCAGTTCTGTGTCCCAAGGTCATGTGATCTTGGGAACTTTTGCGACCTTTTCCCAAGCAAAGTCAATGAGAAAGCCAAGTTCATTTAACAACCGGATTTCTAACAGCAGTGATTCATTTAGCAACTGAGGCAAGAAAAGTTGTAAAATGGGGCAAAATTCACTTAACAAATGAGTCAATAACAACAGAAATTGTGATTGTAAGTTGAGCACTACCCGTATAGCAAGATCATAAGCCCAGTCATTGTTTCACTTAGTAACTGCTTTACTAATATCTGAATTGCTGGTCACAACAAGGACTCTCTGTAGTTGAATTAGCCACAGTAGGTTGGGTTAACGTGTCATTTTAAACCATAAACCACTGTTTGCAAACTGCAAAGAGCTAGGTTCATACATGCTAAACTACAAATATGAGAACCATGATGCGTTGTGTAAATTCAAAAAAAAGTGGCAGAGTAGCAAAAGAACAACTAAAGCTAAGGAATTCCAGGAGCAGAATTTCACAGATAATAATACAAGTGTGACTTCAGATTGTGTAATTGTATGTGTTTCTTCAGGAAGTCTGAAACTCTGTTCAGGCAAGTCATAAATTCTTAAAAAGAAACCGCTTTTGATAAGATCTGAGCAGACAAATGGTTTTTTTTTTTTCTTTCGTGCCAGTTCTCCCTCTTTTCTTTTGCCATATAAACACAACAATGTTCTGCTATGTTTCTCATTTAAAACGCCGTAGTCCTTCCATCGGTTCTGCAAATGAGCAACTTTTGGTGACTTGGAAGCTTTACCTTTAATCCAGCTTTGGGAACATATAAGCAACCCCCTTTTTCCTATTATCCACAATCGCAAAATAATCAAGGTTATGAAATGTCTCAGTGGTTTCATCTGACTGTTTTGGTGTTCTGACTCATGTTTGAACCTAGCTGGAGCGAAATCAAGGTTGAGAGAAGAAATTGGATTAGAAAACTGATCTCCTGTCTTTTCCTGTTGCAGAATCTGATCTTTTGTCCCTTACGTTTGTCTTAAGTGCTTCTTGGGTAGCGTTTTTTGGCTGCTAAAGCCAACTGTTTTGTAGAAATGAGATGCTGGTTAGATCAAGGCAGAACACTTTTGCAAGACAATTTAGTTTGTTTGCATGCCAATTAAACCTATGCAGCAGTTGGGCTTCATTTAATTAGCTTAGATAAGGCACCTAGCCATTCAGCTTCTTCTTCTTTTAATTAGCTTACGTAGAGCTCTAGTTCTTTTGTAAAGAGATACAAACAAGTGTTTGTACGAGGGGGCTTAAACCCATGCTCTTTACATGATTTTGGCTCCTTTTTTCAAACCAATTAAAAGAATCTGCTAAATCCAAGCAAATACAGTAGTTAGATCAAGAACTTAGCTGCCCTTTAATTAATGCGGCATTTATTTAACATGAGTGACAGCTTGGATTCAAACGACCTAACAGAACTACACTAAACATTTAATAGTTTGGGTATTTCTATTGTTTTGCTTTTGATATGTACTTAGATCCAGAGGTGGAATCCTACCAGTTCAACAACTGGTTCATTGAGCGCGCACTTCGCCTGACACGCGCTGCACAGACATGCACAGTTTACAGAAAACTCACTTTCCGCGTTACTGCTGGTGAGGAAAACAGCTGAGGTGTGGCAATCTACTTTGCCTTCCCGATCAGCTGGGCTTCAGAAAAGGAAATAGAGATGAGTATAGAGCAGGGGCGGGCAGGCAGTCCCACTTCAAAGTCCAAACTAACCGGTTCTCTCCTGGCTGATAGTTGGAGCTACCGGTTTCCCTGAATTGGTCCGAACCTGTAGAATCCCATCCCTGCTTAGGTCTGTGAAACTAAACCACTGAGAATTTTTTTGATTCCCAAAATAAGTTTAAAAGCCCAATGAAAAACCTAAGCAGGCTGTAGATGTTGGATAGAAAATCGCCTTAGGTCTCCACATGTCATGTATTTTTTCATGGTCAAGTAGAATAAAGGACAGTTGTCTCCACATGTAAAGCACACTGACTTCAAGTAGACACTCCCAAGGGTACTGACAGGGTCATCTTATTGGTGTTTATTTAGAAATATTTCTGTCTCTTTGGCTCCACTGGGCTTCACTCTCTCTATACATGATTTCTATGTATTTTCAAATATTGGTTGGTGTGATAAGATGGTTTTATGTATTCATTTTGATTTATATAGCTGCCCATCTCGCAAGTGCAACTTTGGGTGACTGACAAGAATAAAAAAAAATGCAATGTATATAATTTCCAAGCCCACTAAGACAAAATGGTTCCTGATGTACCATTGACCAGTAATGAGACTACAATTACTTTGCTGGCCTCGCTTCCTTCGAAAACACCGAGTACTTCAAGGCTTTCTGAAAGATAAGCAGAGTCAGGGCCAGCTGAACCTTGGTCAAGCTGATGTTCAGAGGGCAGGTGCAGCTACGGAAAAAGCCTGCTTTGTGAGTCCCTCTAAATCAGCGGTCACCAACTCGTGGTCTGTGGACTACTGGTGGCCCATGAGAAAATTTTGGTGGTCCGCAGAAAAATTATTTGCAATTTGTATATTGCACTAAATCAGGGATCCTCAAACTATGGCCCCTGGGCCAGATATGTGCAATGAATGTTTGTCTTGCTGCAGAGAGTCTCCTCATTTGGGGTCTTTTTGTAGGGATCGGAGCGGGGCAGAAATTCCGACTTGGGGTCTGCTTCAGCCTCCTGGTGTGGGACTTTGGGCAAAGGCTGGAGGGAAGTGCTGCTGGTGGTGGTGAAGAGCCGGAGGGCCTTGTTCCAGTGGGACGGCATCATGCCTGGAACTGGCTGACCATCTCAGCTCTCTGAGCCTCCAAGCATTGGCACCTGGCCTTGCACTCCCACAGGTCTTCCCTCTGCTTGGAAAGCCTATGCTCGTAGTCCTCAGTGAGGTGCTTCTGCTGAGCTTCCTTTTCGATCAGATCCAATTTGAACTGAGCTAGGTTTTTTTTTTGCCAATTCTTTCTCATGGTGGCTGCTTAGCTCCACCAACTGCTTCCTGTTGGGGCCCTAAGGAGTCCAGGCGGGCAGGCGAGGAGTGATGAGTAGAGGCTGGCAAGGCGCCCCTTGACGTGAGTGACACTGAGTTGGCTATGCCCACCCAGTCACATGACCACCTTGCCATGCCCATCCAGCTGGTCATTAGGTAGATCATATTAGTGGTCTGCAGGATTTAAAATTATGAATTTAGTGGTCCATGAGCTCTGAAAGGTTGGTGACCCCTGTTCTAAATGATAATTCAGACACTTGGATGGGACCTGGAACATACTCCACCTACCCAGTGGGAAGGATAGAATATGGCCTTTCAAATACTCTGGTCTGTACAATATAGGGATTTATAAATACTAACCAGCATCTTGAATTGCACTTGAAGGCAAGTGGGGAACTAGTGCAGTTGTCAGGGAAAGGTCTATAACATGAACATAACAATAGACACCTGTACTAACCTGAATGACAGTATTCTGGATCAACTGATGCTTCCAATGTTTGTCAAGGGTAGGACCATGTATGGCACATTGCCTTAATTGACTCAGGAGGAGTCCAAAGTATGAATGACATGTGTAGAGCCTCTTGGTACAGGAATGGGAGCAATGGTGCATGACACCAGTTATAGAAGGAAGCCAAATGTGTGTGTGCTACAAGCTTAGTGGCTTGTACAAACTTAGCCACGGCAGATATGTGAACCCTGGTTTATTGCTTAGCACTTTCTATAATCTCACCAATTATGGTAAGCCATGGTGAAGTTAATCATGACTTCGTACGATGTGGGAAACTACTTATATTTTCATCTAAAAAGAAAAAGGAGTAGAACACTGCATTGGGAGCATTAAAACTTTCTTCTTTTAGGGAAAAACTGGTTGGGGAACTGTAGTGTGTTTGTCTACTGGCGGGGGGGGGGGGATTTCATGCTTACTTGTTATTCCCAGCAGGAAAAACATGGAATCCTGCTCCAGGATCACCTCGGTAGCATCCATGTGCTTCTGCTTATGGTGTTTATTATCCTTTTGCCCTGCCAGATGACAGGAATAGTCAGCAGCATGAGGCTATCAATATGTCATCTCTGTTTTTGGGAATGTAAAGTGAAACCCAGAGAAAAAGAGAGGGAGACAAAAGTTGTCCAGATTTAAACCTAGACTCTCTTCACTGAGAATGACCTTGGCATTAGCATCTGCTTCAATGCAGTAAGATTATCCCCACCCACACACACCAATTGATAAAACAAATGGAAATAGCCAAAACACAATAGTCTTCTCCCACAGAGTGAACTTTCATGCATTCCAGTGACCTCTCTCACAATTCCCATTGAGCTGTGGGCTATGGAAGTGATAGTCCTGGGAGCAATAGACTGGAAAATACCCTCCATATTAGATGGATGCCCATTTATTTTGTCTGCTAATGTGCTGGTGGTACAGGAGGATAGAGCACTTCCATTCCATGCAAGATCCAGGAGAGAGCAAGGACACAAGACTTCACACCTTCTAATCCAAGGACAGAGGATAGAGCAATTCTTCCATGTCAGATAAATATGTAGTTTCTGGCATGTGCTGATTGATTGAAAAAGTTTGTGCTGGGAGTCCAGAGAGTGGCTGTAAGCCAGTGCTAGCAATACTGAGTTAGATAGGCTCATGATAACTAAGGCAGAGCTCACACAGCACTCTTGGCTGTAAAATGGTTTCTTTGCATTTTGATGTAATCGGTCATCTATACTCAGTGTGATTTATAAACTAGGGTGCATGACTTAGCATGATGTAAGGTAGAGGTTCCCCTTGAACATATGTGCTAGTCGTTTCTGACTTTAAGGGGCGGTGCTCATCTCTGTTTCAAAGCTGAAGAGCCAGCGCTGTCCGAAGATGTCTCCATGGTCATGTGGCCAGCATGACTAAACACTGAAGGCACACAGAATACTGTTACCTTCCCACCAAAAGTGGTTCTTATTCAGTATGATGTATGATAAATCAATTATGATTTATTTAGAATGAAGCAAATCTTTATTGTATAAGCAACTTTATTGTATCAGCCTCAGTTTTTTTAAACTCTGTTAAATTACATTGAGATGGGTTGAAAACATCAGATTGGCTGGCAATGTCTATACTCTGCCCCTCAATTCTTTTTCCTTCAAAATTTTCTGCTGAAGAAAAGGTAATGCTAAAGTTAAACCTGAAGGCTATTTCAAAAAATAGATGGCTGTAAAAAAGTCAAGATGGCAGCCTTACCTACGCAGTTGAAGTCCCACCATTTTCCAACATGTGCCATGATGCATGTAATGAAGAGGTAGGCTTTGATCGTATGATGGTAGAATCAACTTGACTTTTTCAGACAGACATACACACATATCTCCTGTTATGTCTGGAGATAATGGGATCTGTCTCCAATATATTTGGTGCAATGAAAACTGAAACCTGGAAAAGAAAATTGTTTTAATCCTTCACTCCAAGTAACAACAAGAGGAAGGAACATAGGCTTAAATGGCCTAGGTAAAGAAATGGAGGTACACATTATACTAGATGACCTACAAGGTCCCTTCCAACTCTGCTAATCTGTTAACCTGTTAATATGAAGAACTGTTACAGGAAGTAGACATGGCTAATCTAGTGAAGAGAAGGACCAGGGGAGACACGAGAGGAGTGCTCCAATATTTGAGGGGCTGCCACAGAGAGGAGGGGATCAATTTATTTTCCAAAGCAACCAAAGGCCAGACAAGGAATAATGGATGGAAACTGATCAAGGAGAGATTCAACCTGGAAATAAGGAGAAACTTTCTGACAGTGAGAACAATCAACCCATGGAACAGAAGTTGCCTTGAGAAGTTGTGGGAGCTTCATCACTGGGAACTGACTTCCAGGTTGCATGTAGGGCCATCATTTGCCCTCCAGAGGGAGAAAAATGGCCCTATGGGCAACCTAGAAGTCCATTCCCAAACTTCTGGATTGCCCGTGGGGCAGTTTTTCACCCTCCAGAGGGAGAAAAATAATCCAACACGTATACCGGAAGTTCGAGAACAGACTTCTGGGTTGCCCTTAGAGCTATTGAAGCCTCCTGAAGCCTCTGGAGGGCCTTGGGGGGGGGGAGGGCAAAAAATGGGTCCCTCACATGCCAAAAGCAGGGGCTGCATGCGCATTCTTGGGAGGATCGCGTGCACATGCATGGGGGCGATCATGTGCACATGTGCAGGGGGTCACGTGCATAGAATTATGGTGTGGCCACACCCACGCACGACCTCCCTGCGCTCCCCCCACTTTTGGCACGCGATGGCAAAAAGGTTAGCCATCACTGGTGTAGGGCATCCTGCTTGGATGGGTGGGTTGGACTAGATGACCTACAAGGTCTCTTCCAACTCTGTTAATCTGAATCTATCTAAGATTTCAAGGGCTGTTAGCTAGGATTAAAATATATAAATTAAACCTCCCTGTTCAGGTATATTTCTAACTATCAGAAACTATCAGAGGGGTAAACAGTGACTCTTGACTTCTCACCTTTTTTTCTTCAAATACCAGCTTAGTTTTTTAGAGCTCAAGGAATTGCTAAAGGGAGCAATGGGGATCCAAAAATATTTGGGCATTTAGCACTTTTTTCCAATTCAGGGTAGCTTCCTTATTTGATTAAGTTGCCTTGTTCCAGTTCATTGTATTTTAACAATTGATCTCCTGTCATTTTTGCGTCGCATGCCTGATAAATAACAGAATGATAACTTAGAAAATATAGCTATAAAAACATAAAAAACACTGCTAATGATAATGGCCGGAGTCATTTGTCTGGATTTCCAATTATGTAAAAAGGTTCTATTCACGCTCCCATGAATAGACTAGAAGCTGCTGACAGATTTCTTCTCTCGACATGGAGAAGTTGGAACTATTAACAATGTAATTGATGCTCATGTCACAGTTGGAGATAAGCAAGTGTGCCCAGCCCTGTTATTCTTGTTGATGTCCATGGTCCTTTTTCAGGCACAGTTACAAAGTCAGGATATTATAATACAAGTATTCCTCAACTTACAGCCACAATTGGGGCCAAAATTATCATTGCTAAGATAAATGATTCATGTCCAATTTTAAAAACTTGTTTGCCACATGTATTAAGCACTGCAGTTGTTAAGTGAATTACACAGTCATTAAGCAAGTCCACTTTCCCCCATTGACTTTGCTTATCAGAAGCTGGCTGGCGGCAATGGCCAGAAGTATTAATAGCACTTAGACTTATATACAGCTTCACGGTGCTTTCCAGTCCTCTCTAAGCGGTTTACAGAGTCAGCATATTGCCCCCAACAATCTTGGTCCTCATTTTACTAACCTCGGAAGGATGGAAGGCTGAGTCAACCTTGAGCCAGTGAGACTCGGACTGTCAAAGTTCTGGCAGCCGGAAGTCAGCAAAAGCAGCCTGCAGTACTGCACTCTAACCACTACGCCACCATGGCTCATGGTGATCATGTGATCCTGGGACACTGCAACCATCGTAAATATATGCCATTTGCCAAGCACCTGAACTTTGATTGGTTGACTATGGGGATGCAGCAGTGATTGTAGGATGCAACAGTTATATCAGTTATAAGTCACTTTTTTCAGTGTAGTTGTAAGTTAGAATGGTGGCTAAACAAATGATTGTAAATTGAGGACTACATGTCATTAGATGTTGGATTAGGATTGATGAGACTCAGGCAGGGGGTAAAATTCAGCAGGTTCTGACAGGTTATAGAGAAGTGGTAGTGGAAATTTTGAGTAGTTCGGAGAACCGGCAAATACCACCTAAGGCTGGCCCCAGAGTGGGGCGGGAATGGAGATTTTGCAGTATCCTTTCCCCAGGAGTGGGGAGGGAATGGAGATTTTGCAGTATCCTTTCCCCAGGAGTGGGGTGGGAATGGAGATTTTGCAGTATCCTTTCCTCAGGAGTGGGGAGGGAATGGAGATTTTGCAATATCCTTTCCTCAGGAGTGGGGAGGGAATGGAGATTTTGCAGTATCCTTTCCCCAGGAGTGGGGAGGGAATGGAGATTTTGCAGTATCCTTTCCCCAGGAGTGGGGAGGGAATGGAGATTTTGCAGTATCCTTTCCCCAGGAGTGGAGTGGGAATGGAGATTTTGCAGTATCCTTTCCCCAGGAGTGGGGAGGGAATGGAGATTTTGCAGTATCCTTTCCCCAGGAGTGGGGAGGGAATGGAGATTTTGCAGTATCCTTTCCTCAGGAATGGGGAGGGAATGGAGATTTTGCAGTATCCTTTCCCCAGGAGTGGGGAGGGAATGGAGATTTTGCAGTATCCTTTCCCCAGGAGTGGGGAGGGAATGGAGATTTTGCAGTATCCTTCCCCTGCCACGCCAACCAAGCCATGCCCACAGAACTGGTAGTAAAACATTTTGAATTTTACCATTGGACTCAGGGTCAGGGCTTTGGTCAGTCAAGGAGGTTCACTAAGTAAGTTGGGGTTAGTTGCTCTTTCTCAGTCCAAAATACATCACAGAATTCTTCTTCTGGGGGAAAATAGGAAAAGGGAGTACTGTGTATGGTACCTTGAGCTTATGGAGGAATGGCAGGTGATCAAATTAATGAATCAAGAACTGAAGCTTCTCTTTGGTATAGGGGTTATCATCCAAAGAGAATGCCATCTTGATGAGGAGGGTTTAAGGCAGTGGTGAAATTCATTTTTTTTTACCACCGGTTCTGTGAGCGTGGCTTGGTGGGCGTGGAGAGGAAGGTTACTGCAAAATCCCCATTCCCTGCCCACTCCTGGGGCCAGCCAGAGGTGGTATTTGCCAATTCTCTGAACTACTCAAAATTTCCGCTATCAGTTCTCCAGAACCTGTCAGAACCTGCTGAATTTCACCCCTGGTTTAAGGATAAGCAAGAGATGTGACATTTCATATCTAAGAGGCGGTGGCCATCATTTTGGTCAACAGAGCACACAGTGGCAGAACCTGAAGATCAGAGATTACCAACATATAATAGTATATCCAAGGTTGAGTTTTGGGGGTAGTCCAACAGTCTACAGTTAGAAGGCAGTTCACTATGCAGAGAAAGAATAGTGGAAAAGAGGCCTGGTGCCTTCACACCATCATCTTTCTGTCCATCACAATGGAAATAATAATGCATTTGGTCTCTAGAGGGTGGGTAAAAAAATAAGATCATAAAATCTAAATTTACCTAGTGTTCCTCTGAGGTCAGGCATGTACTGAGATATATTACCCCCAAATACAATCAAACAAGTGCCTGAATTGATAATCTACTGAACTTTCAAATGTTAATTTACTAAAGCTTTGATGATGTTGAGTAGGCTATTAATATTTAGGTCTGGCTTTGAGTTCTCTCTGTGGCCTGTGGACACACACACACACATGGGGCACACACACACTGCACAAACACAAATACACAGGCAACTTGCAATGCTTGGAATGACATAGGATTTGCACAAGCTGCGCAGTAGGATGTGTTAACGACTTGATGCCATAGGATGGGAAAGCTGGGATGATCTTCTCTAGAAGGGGAGATTAAGGACTTCATACTGATCTAAGCAAGATAGTTCCAGAATTAAATTCAGGAAGGATAAATACAATTGTATGGTGCACAAAGACGAGAAACAAGGATGGATATTAAGGGGTAGAAGAGCTATAATTAGAAATAGATTGAGAACTTTGGAGTTTCTTCTCCATCACGTGAGAAGAGCAGATCCAGAAGGAAACAGTTTCTCATATTCTGGATGTAAATGGCCTCCGTATCTGGAGGTTCTTCCATAGAGATCAGGCTTAATAGCTGTTGAATAAATTCTCCCTTCTTTGTCATTTATCTCATTTCTGTTACTTTCAGAACTGCTGCAGAAGTACTGACTTCCTCAAATTAGAGGACTGCAGCCATTATAGGCAGCAGACGATGCCACATAATTTTGTGTAATGTTGTTGGCCACAAAAAAAAATGTAGTGTGAGTTCAGGGAACTTGCAAGATTTCACTATCTTGTAAGGTTTGGCCCATTTTTATTTCTAAAAAAATTAACAAGTTATCAGGTACCAGCATGCAATGCTTGGCCACTGAAACATCCCCTGTTGCCAACCTCCCCCTTAAATTTATATGGCTATATGAAGAACCTCTCCTTATATGTTTACAAAATAAATGCATCTGGTAGTGTCTTGTGTGAGAGAGCAAAATAAGATAACGGTAAGGAAAAGAGATATAGGGAGTTCTTGTTTAGCAACTGCCTCATATAGTGACTATTCACAGTTCAAGCAGGAAAGAAGTAATGTTATGACTGGTACAGTGGTGGAATACGACCGGTATACCCCAGTACGGGCGTACCAGTGCCTGCTGGGAGCACCAGGTACTGTTCCGGTACGGTGCTCTGGAGGGCCCACCCACCCCGCCCGCTCATCCGCCTTACCTGTATTTGAGCCGATTAGGGCTTTTGCACACAGAGCATAGAGTGCCTGCACGGCGCTCCGCTCAGCAGCTGGAGTGTCTCTGGCAGTAAGTACGTATGTGTGTGCTACGCATGTACATGTAGGGGACACCTGGTCCTGTTGCAGGGTACCGGTTGCAATGGGATCCGGAACTCACCACTGGACTGGTACTTGCATCTACAAACATTGCAAGTCTGTAAAGTAAAGTAAAGCTCAAATAAGATAAGATCAGATGCAATTTTACTTAGTGACAGCTTCACTTAGCAACCAAGTTGCCAGTCTCAATTGTTGTCTTAAATGAACATTCTGTACCTAGTTAGCCTATGAAGGACTTTGTTAAGTGTAGAAGAGCAGTTTGATGTGTGTGTGTGTGTGTGTGTGTATCCAGGCACCTGTGCTGCCTTCTTCCCCTCCCTTTCCTTACCCATTTCATCCCCCCCCCCCCAACATCAGCAGAGCAGAGTTGCTAATAAAGATGCAACCTTGAAATAGGTAGGAGGAGGAGATGTGCATTTGGGAAGCTTTGCAGACACCAGCAAGCAGACTAAAGCAGCAGAATACAAAGGTGGTATTTTTCCTTCAAAGAAAATGAAGAAGAAAAGTGCTACAAAGGCACAGCAAGGAAAAGTATTAAAAGCACAATGTAGAATATTGCAAGTATTGTGCATGTTGGCCAGTACCAGAGAAGAAAAATGCAGGAAAAAATTCCAGAAAGAGGAATTAAGAAAATATAGAATGTAGCATTGTAATAACAACAACAACAACAACAACAACAATAATAGCAGCAATAGGATAGGATATAGGACATAGACTAGAAGCAAATGGCAACGCATACAGACTTGTAAGTTTAAATTTTCATTTTGAAATCTTTGAATCACACATTCATTAAATGAATCTGATTTCCCCCATTGACTTTGCTTATCAGAAGCTGGCTGGCAGCGATGGACAGAAATAGCACTAGCACTAGCATTTAGACTTAAATACTGCTTCTCAGTGCTTTACAGCCCTCTCTAAGTGGTTTATAAAGTCAGTATGTCTCCCCCAATAATTTGGGTACTCATTTTACCCACCTCGGAAGGATGGAAGGCTGAGTCAACCTTGAGCTGGTGACACTCGAACTGCCAAACCTCTGGGCAGCTGGCAGTCAGCAGAAGTAGCCTGCAGTACTGCACTCTAAGCACTGTGCCACCACGGCTCATGGTGATGATGAAATGGTGATCATGTGATCCTGAGACATTGCAACCATCATAAATATATACCAATTGCCAAGCACTTCAATTTTCATCAGTTGACTATGGGGATGCCTTGGGAAAATATTTAAAAAGAAATCTGTCTAGAGTCCTGTGACTTTGTGGCTCTTTTGGGTCTCGGTTCATTTGGGTACAGTTAAAAAAAAACTGTGATAGTTATGAAGGGGAAAATGTACTTTGACTCATGTACCACCTGTTGGCAACTTCTCAGAAGTTGTGCTTTTTCTCTGGACCAGGCAGGTGTCCTCCATGACAGTAGCACGATCCTGGGAAAAGTTCTGCTTGGTTAAAGGAATTGCCAACAAGTATTTATGTGCATGTTCGCATGTATTTCAATGCACCTGTTTGATTAGCTCAGGTAGGTTGAGGAAGGGTAGGGAAAGAAAGAAAAATAAGCTGGTGTTTCGTGTAACACTGTTTTACAACTCTAAGATGTGTGGATCTAACTGTCAGAATTCCCTAGCCGAGAAACCTTATTAAGCTGCTACCAGCTTGCATTCCTTCATTATCACAGGACACTGTATCTGGCTAATATGAGCTGTACAAAGAAGAGATGAATATGTGGAAGTCCTTCTTTCAGATTTTCTAATTCTCTTTTTTTTCTGGTCTTGTTTCTGTGAAAGCAAAATTAGCTCACATTTCAGCAAACATGTCTCCTACTAAGAGGTGTCAGCAAAGTGTGGTCCAAAGAGCCAAGATAATATCCACTACGGTGCAATTGAAGTTCTGCCTCCTTTTTATGTGTGCTGCAGAGTTTCAACCACATCATTATGGCTTAGTCTAAGAAAGAAGCAATTTCTTTTGGTAACAAAAAGAACTTTTTGCTCTTCTCATTTTCGCGAACAAATGGCACAAGTATGAAATAGCCATTACCTGGCTCAACAGTACTACCTGCAACAAGGATCTAGGTGCCCTGGTGGACCATTGCTTAAGTACCATATTTTCCGGACTAGAAGATGCACCGGAGTATAAGACGCACCAAGATTTTGAAGAGGTAAATTTTTTAAAAAGGTTTTTGCACTCTGCAGGCCTTCCACCCCGAACCACCCCAACGAGGCCGTCGAAGTGATGTCCCGGTGTGTGGAAGCCGTACGGGTCTGGATGGATGACAACCGACTCAAACTCAACCCCTCCAAGACGGAGTGGCTGTGGGTACCGGCTCCCCGGTTCAGCCAATTAATCCCATCATTGGCCATCGGGGGCATTCAACTCGCCCCCGTGGAGCGAGCGGGCGCGCAATTTGGGCGTCCTCCTGGATGCCCGGCTGTCCATGGATGACCATGTGACAGCCGTGGCAAGGGGGGCATTCCACCAGGTCTGCCTGGTGCGCCAATTGCGCCCCCTACTGGACCGGGACGCCTTACGCACAGTCACTCATGCGCTGGTGACGTCTCGCTTGGACTACTCTCTCTCTACATGGGGCTTCCCTTGAAATGCACCCGGAGGCTATAGTTGGTCCAGAACGCAGCCGCGCGGGTAATTATGGGGAGTACTAGGTACTCCCATGTGACACCGTTCCTGCGCGAGCTGCACTGGCTTCCTGTGGTCTATCGGGTGCGTTTCAAGGTTTTGATAACGATCTTTAAAGCGCTCCATGGCTCAGGACCTAGTTACTTGCGGGATCGTATTCTGCCCCATACATCCCTGCGACCAATCCGCTCGCACAGAGAGGGTCTCCTCCAGGTGCCGTCCACCAGACAGTGCCAAGGGGCGGCGCCTAGGAGTAGAGCCTTCTCTGTGGCGGGCCCAGCCCTGTGGAATGACCTCCCTCCGGATATTAGGAATACCTCTGACCTCCGCTCCTTCCGTGTAAAGCTCAAGACCCACCTATTCCAAGTAGCTGGCCTGGCTCAACTATCTAACTATATCGCTCCTGACGGGTTTTTATTTGGGTAATTTAATTGTATTCATTTATTTAGGGGTTTTTAAACACTGTGATTTTAATTGTTTTTATTCATCAGCCCACCTCCTCCTTGTACACGTCTTGGTATACGTCTTTGTTATATGTATGTCTTGTCTAGCTATGTATTTTATGTGTTTTATTGTACGCCGCCCCGAGTCCTTCGGGAGAGGGTGCAGCTAAGAAATAAATATTTATTATTATTATTATTATTATTATTATTATTATTATTATTATTATTATTATTATTATTATTATTATTATTATTATTATTATTATTATTATTCCAAACCCTCTGCACACCTCATTTTTTGTGAAAAACAGGGCATGCAGAGAGTTTGAGAAGCCTGCAAAGTGCTCCTGCAGGCTGGGGGGGTGGGGGGACAAAAACAAGCAAAAACGGGCCATTTTTTGCAAAAAAACCAGGGCTTGCATAGGCTTTGGGAGGCTTGTAGAGTGCTCCTGGGAGCTCGGGGCGTGTTTACAAATGAGCAAAAAATTGCCAGTTTTTCGCTCATTTTTGCCCTCCTGGCCCCCAGCAGCACTTTGCAGGCCTCCCCAAACCCTCTGCACGTCCATTTTTGTGAATGGGGCAGGGTTTCAGGAGGCCAAAAATGCTGCATTCAGTGTATAAGATGCACCCAGATTTTCACCCTCTTTTGGGGGGGAAGGTGCGTCTTATACTCCGAAAAATATGGTATGTTGTGTTCCAGCTGCCCCAAAAAGCCAATGCAGTCCTATGCTGCATCAACAGAAGGATAGCATCAAGATCACAAAAAGTGATATTAGTGCTCTATATTGCACTGATGAGGCCATACTTGAAATATTGGATCCAATTCTGGTCACCAAAGTACAACAAAAATGTATATTAAGAATGTTTAGCTAGGTATGTTTAACCTAACAAAGAGAAGACTTAGGGATGACACGATCACTTTCTTCCATTACTTGAAAGGCTATGACAGGGAAGAGAGGGGCAATTTGTTCTCCAAAGCACCTGACAGTAGGATAAGAAGCAACGGGAGGAAGCTTGTTAGAGGAAGATCCAGGGTTGAAATTCAGCAGGTTCTGACAGGTTCTGGAGAACCGGTAGCAGAAATTTTGAGTAGTTCGTTGAACCAGCAAATACCACCTCTGGCTGGCCCCAGAGTGGGGTGGGAATGGAGATTTTGCAATATCCTTCCCCTGCCATGCCCACCAAGCCACATCCACAGAACCGGTAGTAAAAAAAAAATGAATTTCACCACTGGGAAGATCCAACCTGGAAATAAGAAGGAATTTCCATTACTTGAAAGGCTGTGACAGGGAAGAGAGGGGCAATTTGTTCTCCAAAGCATCTGACAGTAGGATAAGAAGCAACGGGAGGAAGCTTGTTAGAGGAAGATCCAGGGTTGAAATTCAGCAGGTTCTGACAGGTTCTGGAGAACCGGTAGCAGAAATTTTGAGTAGTTCGTTGAACCAGCAAATACCACCTCTGGCTGGCCCCAGAGTGGGGTGGTAATGGAGATTTTGCAATATCCTTCCCCTGCCATGCCCACCAAGCCACATCCACAGAACCAGTAGTAAAAAAAAATGAATTTCACCACTGGGAAGATCCAACCTGGAAATAAGAAGGAATTTCCTGACAGTGAGAATGATTAATCAATGAAGTAGCTTACCTCTGAGAGTTGGGGGTGTTCCATTGCTGGAGGTTTTCAATAAAAGGTTGGATAAATGTTTGTCTAGGAAGCAATAAAGATTCCTGCCTTGGGTAGGAGGTTGGACTAGAAGACCATCAAGGTCGCTTCCTGTCCTAAGATTGTATGATTATTTACCGGGTACAGTATCATATTTTACAAGCATTTGTGAGTAGACATAATGGAATTATACCATTTGAGAAGCTAGCATATGGAAAGTGGAAAGATGAGAACTACCTACCATGGCTTTCTCTGAAGGCAAGGAGATAGTTGCAAATAGTTGTAAAAGATGGATGAAACTTTCTTTTGAGTCAGGAAAACCATGCCTTTTTGTCTGTAGAATTGTTTCCAATGTTTGATATCTGTGCAGAAGTTACTTTTTTCTTAGAATATGGAGGGGTTGTTTCATGCTTGAGGTTTTTTTAAAAAGAAGTATTATAGCTCAGTGGCTAGGACACTGAGCTTGTCAGTCAGAAAGGTCAGCAGTTAGGCGGTTCGAATCCCTAGCGCCGCGTAACAGAGTGAGCTCCCGTTATTTGTTTCAGCTTCTGCCAACCTAGCAGTTCAAAAGCATGTAAAAATGCAAGTAGAAAAATAGGGACCACCTTTGGTGGGAAGGGAACAGCATTCCGTGCACCTTTGGCATTTAGTCATGCCGGCCACATGACCATGGAGACGTCTTCGGACAGCGCTGGCTCTTCGGCTTTGAAACGAAGATGGGCACTGCTCCATAGAGTCAGGAATGACCAGCATATATGTGCGAGGGGAACCTGTACCTTAGACCTAAGAATGATCAGGCAATTCCTGGAAAAAGAAGTTATCAATGGCTACTGCTTAGGCTCTGAGAGATGAGATGGTAGATTCAGAACGAGAAGTGTTTCTATTCCAGTTGGTGGGGATTACAAGCAGGATGATGCTCCAGACTCATTTGCTGCTTTGTGAGCTTTATTTCTAGCACAGATTATAGAGAGAGGGAGATCATCCATTCCTGACTTTGATTAATTGTAGAGGGAAGAAAGGCTATCTCTGCCTGTCACCCATGCTTTCTTAATTCTCACTGAACATCTTAATTGTCACTGTTTCTGTTCAGATACTATGAATCCATGGCAGCTATCCTGATGGCTCAGTTCATAGAAATCTGATTTTAAAATGTCCAAAAAGTTGATCAATTCCAAACCAATAATGATATGAAGAGGAACAGAAGATAGGAAGAACTTCCTTCTATCTGAGAACCTAGAGTTGCTACTGCTTAGAAGAAATGCTCAATGTCTAACATCCCTGCAGCAAAACTCTGAATTCAGGAGTCAGTTTTCCTTATCCTTACATTAAAAAAAAACTAGCACTATACTTCTTGTTGAATTCCCCTTTCAACTCCTAATGATTCAGGATAGATTCTTGTCTTCCATCACTTCTGGACATCAGAGTCCAAGTTGTACTTAAAATACAACAGGTTTTTTTTTTAAAGTACTTTCTCATTCCCTTTATTAGAATATTTGACTAGCGTTACTAATATAAGAACAGATCCTTTAAAAACAACACTTTTTTCATAATTGTATTTAAACATTTTTTTAAAAATCAGAACAATGTAATAAGGGCACTTTAGGCTGATTCATGTAATTTAAAAAACGAAATAAAGAAGAGATTAGACAGTCAGTTTAAAGGAGTTGTAGAAGAATATATCAATGGACATGACAAAATATTCAACATTTAAAATGCCCAAATTAATACAGGTTACTTAAATTTCTTTTACACCAAATGGAAGGGGCAGAGGTCCCCTTGGCAAGAACCAAGGGTTCCAGGAAGAAAACCCATTCCCATTAGGGAGCTGTACGCCGGTGTGCTTCCTCAAGGAGATTCAATTTTGTTGTTGTTAGTTGTGAAATTGTGTTCGACCTATCATGACCCCATGGACAACATTCCTCCAGGCCTTCCTGGAGTCTAGCATCCTCTGGAGTCAATTTAAGCTCACAGCTACTGCTTTATTGATTCCATCCAGCCACCTCATTCTCTGCCGTCCTCTTCTTCTTTTGCCCTCAATCGTTCCCAGCATGAGGCTCTTCTCCAGTAAGTCCTTCCTTCTCATTAGGTGGCCAAAGTATTTGAGTTTCCTCTTCAGGATCTGGCCTTCTAAAGAGCAGTCAGGGTTGATCTCCTCTAGGACTGACCAGTTTGATCGCCTTCAGTCCAAGGGACTCGCAGAGGTCTTCTTCAGCACCATAGTTCAAAGGCCTCAATTCTTTGGTGCTCAGCCTTTCTTATGGTCCAGTTTTCACAGCCATACATTTCTTAAAATACAACATTTAAATGTGTGCAAGAAAAAGGTCTGATTCAGATATTTATTCGTTTAGTTTTTGATAGCAACAGCACTTATATACAGCTCCATAGTGCTTTACAGCATTCTCTGAGCAGTTTAAAATGTCAGCATATTATCCTCAATTATCTGAGTGCTCATTTTCCAGAACTTGGAAGGATGGGTCAACCTCGAGCCCATCAGGAAGGAACTCATGCTGCATTCTAACCACTGCACCACCAGGGCTCTTGATATTCTCAGAGGTATCGTGTTTCAGCCACGCTGGGAGTTGTGGACATTGAAGTTCAATACATATTATGTACTTCAGGTGGCAGAATGATATCAATGGAAATCAAGGCAGGCATTTTAAAAAGGCTTCAAAAGACATCCTACTGAAACTGGTTTAAACTCAGGCCAAATTTCATTATGCAACTAAGCAGCTCGTTTCCCTACAAACCAATTTAAGGAACTGTTTTGAAATCAATGGGTCAATGCCCTTGGCATGCCTCCCTGATGGATAAGTCTTGCACTATATTTGGATAATTATTGCTTGTAGTACAGAACTAACCATGAATAGATCTCTCAAACAGCTTGTCATCCAAACAAAGAACCAGGTAACAACAATTAATCCATTCCTTTATCGTGAAGTGAGATCAAAAGCAAGTTAAGAATTGAGAGCATTCAGGATCTCCATTTATACCACTTATACTTTCAGGAGGGGTATGGATAGCAACAATTACAGTGGTCAGCCTTCCCTGATCAAATATATTGGATGATTTCTATTATCTTACAATCAGCATGGCCAACACCCACATTGTTAGTTATAGTTTAGTTAGTTTATTTAATTTATAGACCGCCCCCTCTCCCCGTAGGGACTCGGGGCGGTGTACAGACCATTCATAATCAAAACAATAAAAATGACATAAGACATAAGACGTGAAACATAAACAACTCACACACACGGTCTGTTATAAAATCCCAAAACCAATTTAAATATTAAGAACAATTTTAAAACCCGTTAAAACCCCAATATAAAATTTAAAAAGCCATCCAGGAAGGTTTGAATAGATTGTGACCATTCAACATTTGAACAGAAGGTGATAACCCAACACTTCTCAAATAATCAGTTTTTAATAACTAATTTAATGTTAGGGTGGGCTCCCAATGGAATGAAAGAGAAAGAATCTACTCTGGATTTGTTTTTTTTTTAAAGGAAGTAGATTTAGTCTCTAAACTGAAAATAGGCAGATTTTTTTCATGTTTTAAATTTCCCACCCTGCCTTTACACCGTTGGTTAGCTTCCTTCAAATGAAAAGGAAACCTGTAGACTCAATAAATAACTATTGGAGTAAAGGGTGATCTCCCAAGATCCTTCAATATTCTGCCTCCCCCCCTCCCACCGACACATTTTTGTGGCAATTTAGTCAATGCTTATTTAACAATTCAAAACGAAGAGCTTCAAGGACAATCCTCATGTCACTCATTGCAGTAATCCAGAATATGGACCATTATAATTTGGGTACCTCTGCCTAGACTACTGATGGCGAACCAACCTGGTTGATGCCAAGAGCCAACTAAATCTCCAGCAAGGATAGCCATTTGTCTGAAGTGGTGTAGGGTTTCCTGCCTAAGGAGGGAGTTGGACTAGAAGACAATCAAGGTCCCTTCCAACTCTGTTATTCCATTCCACTCCACTCTATTCTACTCTACTCTATTCAGATCTAGTTCACCAACTTGAAAACTCCCCCCCCCCAAAGAGAGAGTACAATCTTTCAAACTCAAGTAAACACCCTCTCCCACTCTAGTCATAGCATACCTTTTTTTACCTTACCAATACAATACAATAGTAGAGTTGGAAGGGACCTTGGAGGTCTTCTAGTCCAACCCCCTGCCTAGGCAGGAAACCCTATACCGTTCCAGACAAATGGCTATCCAACATCTTCTTAAAGACTTCCAGTGTTGGGGCATTCACAACTTCTGGAGGCAAGCTGTTCCACTGATTAATTGTTCTAACTGTCAGGAAGTTTCTCCTCAGTTCTAAGTTGCTTCTCTCCTTGATTAGTTTCCACCCATTGCTTCTTGTTCTGTCCACAGGTGCCTTGGAGAATAGCTTGACTCCCTCTTCTTTGTGGCAACCCCTGAGATATTGGAACACTGCTATCATGTCTCCCCTAGTCCTTCTTTCTCTTAAGCTAGACATACCTAGTTCCTGCAACCGTTCTTCATATGTTTTAGTCTCCAGTCCCCTAATCATCTTTGTTGCTCTTCTCTGCACTCTTTCCACATCTCCACACCAAGATCATAAAATATTCCTAAAGTCTGCACCAGTGTTTTTCAGATGTGACAATTTTAAGATGTGTTGACTTTAACTCCCAGAATTGCCCAGCCAGAATGAGTGGAAATCAATACATCTTAAAACTGACAAGTTTGAAAAACGCCCCTCCATATTCTGCACTTGTCGGTAACCAACTTCAGAAGTCATCTGCATTAGTCAATCTGATCCGATCAATTTAATATTATACTTAAAGTCTGCATAGAGTTCAGCTAACTTTTCCCACTCACCACAGGGTTAATTTATGCTTATTGTAGCTGAGGTAGATAAATTTATGGCAGAAATGTCTTTCACTCCCCACCAGAGGCTCTAGTGTGGGGGATGGAGAAAGAAAATGAACAAAAATGGGTTAGAAATTAGTAGTCCCTTCCCGCACTCACCATCTGTCTGAATTGACATAGGTCCTCTGCTGCTTTCATTTTTTCCCCCTTTTGCATTGACCCAAGGGGAGTGTCTTGGAACCACTGTTGTTATGTTTTCAGGAAATTAAAAGAAATATTTTGGCATTGTCCTGTCTCTAATAGATGGATTCATACTGTGGTTTGGGCTGCAGTAACTTAGTCATCATGGATTGTGATTACTTACTTTATGGTTTAGGTTTTGTACAAATCCCATTGTCCCCCCCCCCCCCCAATGGCCTAACACAAGGAATAAAACCACCTGTCTGGTACAACAGAAACACCCCTTTCAATATTCTTAAATTATATTGTTAGTTGTAATTAGAACTGGATTTGTTTAGGTAGGGTGCAAGCTTCCCAGAGGATTTGCGTATCAGGTGGCATGTAATATAAAAAATGGGATGCCGTCCCTCTCCTAATTTTTTTTAAAAAGTCTTCTTAATGGTCCCGCAGAGTGTTTTCTGCAACAAGCAGTATCAAATTTCTGATATCAAAGATATCCACAGAAGTTTTGATTTCTTCGCAGCTGGCCAGATTCAGGATGCTGAATTCCTCTCTGGCTTTTTCTTTTTCTCTTTGTAGGTTTCCTCTTTCTTCCTCTTTCTTTCTTTCTTTCTTTCTTTCTTTCTTTCTTTTCTTCCTTCCTTTCTTTCTTATCTGCCTCTGGCTGACAAAATCAAGCTGCTGAGAAAAGGAGGAATGAGGTGGAAGCCAGAGTGAGGGTAGCCCTGGGGCAGCATTCTCCTCTTAGCAGAGGCTCTCTCTCTCTCTCTCTCTCTCTCTCTCTCTCTCTCTCTCTCTCTCTCTCTCTCTCTCTCTCTCTCTCTCTCTCTCTCTCTCTCTCTCTGTGTGTGTGTCTGTGTGTGTGTGTGTGTAGGGGTGCAAAGAAATGGCTTGCCACGATCCTCTGCTGCCAAGGGCTCAGAATGACTGGGATAGGTCTGGCTGGGAGCCATTGCAAAAAAATAGGAGAAAATGCCTGATTCTGTCAGCACAAATGCTCCTTTTGGCCGGCTGCAACATTTTCCAT
Source organism: Natrix helvetica (assembly GCF_964273705.1). NCBI lineage: Eukaryota > Metazoa > Chordata > Lepidosauria > Squamata > Natricidae > Natrix > Natrix helvetica. The sequence goes on from NC_138552.1 coordinate 268,850,593, forward strand.
GACACCATCCACTCTGGCGGAGGGCGCAGGCCCTCCCGTCTGCACACAGTGGGTGAGGGGTGGAAAAAGCAAGGATGACAGATTTGACCTGACAGGTCTGAATGTTCAGATGGAGAAGCTGCTTTGCCTTTGTAGATGCATCTGGGGGTGGGGGGAACCAGGGCATAAAAGGAGAGAGGCAGAGTGCAACGTTTCAATGATTCTTCCGCTGAGAACCTGCTCTGGGGTGCCAAAGGTCTCAGGGTAAATACCAAGTATCTTCATTCCAGGATTATACCTTGAAGCAGGTTAGAGCCTGTTTCAGTCAGAGCCTCCAGAAAGAGCAGACTAACCTTTACTGGATGCACAAATGGCCTGATTCAGTTAAAAAAAAAAAACAGTTTGCCTTGACTCATTGGAAACATAGAATCAGGGAGGTCAATCAACAGAGAGATACAGGAGCAAAAACCACTTGTGAAGATGCTCCATTGCTTTGCCTGCAGACGTGGGAAATTTTGAGATCTGTCCTATAATTCTGGCAGCTATACATCGACTATTAGGGATGCGGTGGCTTAGTGGCTAAGATGCTGATCTTGTTGATCAGAAAGGCCGCCAGTTCAGCGTTTTCGAATCCCTAGGGCTGCGTAATGGAGTGAGCTCCTGTTACTTATCCCAGCTTCTGCCAACCCCAGATTCACTGTTGTCCCCATGAGGGTTACCAATATGATGCTAGTGATCACCTAGGGTACAAAAAATAAAACCATGGGCCATCTGTTGGATGTTGTTCCAGATTTCTATTTCATTTGTGTTCCTATCATACCCAAGTAATGCTGCTGAAATTTGACAGCAGAAATACAGCAGTGCACTTCTTTGCTCAGAAGAAAAGACCAAATTACTCTTGCCTTTTAAGATGACCTCAGCTCAGTCAAAAAAAGAAACTGCTTTGCCTTTGATAATATAATTGTGTTACCAAATTCCCTGGAGCCCTTGGGAACAAACAAACAAAGAAGCAAATAAGTTTTTCTACTCCTATAGTTCTTAAGTAATGCAACATAATCAGGGAGCATCAACCAGATCTTATCAATGTGCATCATTAACCATAGTGAACTAGCATTTGCCATGTAAAACCCCAGACTTAACAATTATTGATAAGGGGGGAAAAAAGTCTGGATGGTGAATATTGTAATACCAGGAGACCGCAGAACAGAAGACAAAGAAATTGAGAGAAGTCACAAAATATGAAGACCCACAAATAGAACAACTGTAGCAACAGAAGACAAAAACAATACTAATAGGCATCTTGAATGAAATGCCAAAACATCTCAAACACCCTCAGCATTGACAATATCAGTCAATTTCTAAAGGCAACTTTATTTGGAACAGTTTATATCCCATATTTAATATAGTATATCATAATTACTTTAATATTATTAAACAACATTTGCCTATCTCCCAGTGCTTGGAAAGGATTCAATAGGTGGACAATGATGGCAAATCTACTCTAAACATCTGGCTGATTGTGCAACCAACCATAATAATAATATATTAAATGTACATGCTGCCCAACTTTGGGCAGTTCACCAATAATAATTCATGGTTTATATATTATGGGTTCCATTGTAAATATTCATTTATGACTTAGAAAGTAGGGGAACCTTGCTAATTCTGGTTTATTAAACTATGTTTAAGCAAAAGGCGGTTTAAGGTACAATGTGTGAAAATCATTGATCCTTCACTTCAGGGCTTGGCAATGTCAAGTCTTAGGCAAATTAACTTGATTTTATAGGGTTTCCTAGAAAGGAACATAGAATAAACTTGCTACTGGATTTTTGCTAGGCCAAGAGAAGAGGCAGAAGAAGGTTTCTGGCCATTTGGGGACAGTGCTAAACTAATTGTTTTAAACACTGCATACCTTTGACATGTAACTTAAATATCACCTTGAAGTTGTTCTTATTCTAGGAAGTTTCTATGGCACTTTTTGTTTTGCGAAAGATAATTAGAAAACAAAGAGGCCCTTGTCTGGACATCATTTCCCTAGAGTCTAAATTTAAAAAAAACACCATTTGATCTTTTTTGGCAGCTGAGTGACCATTGCACAGTTCACAGAAATCTTCTTCCTTCAATCTCAAGGATCTCACCAAGCTTTAGATTAGTGCCTTGAGTCTTGCAAAGGATGATGTTTGCATTAGAGAGACAGAAAGCTGGCAGTAGATGTTCATTTTCCCTGAAAATTAATGTGCTGATCCACCATCTGGAATCTGAGCATTAATGTTCTGGCCTCAGGATAGGGGCCCCAGAGGGGAATAGCTGCCTCCAGGCCTCCTGACAATACATTAACCCCCTCCCTGCAAAACTCTCACCTCATTTCACCTTATCTAACATGTTGGGCAAACATCATCCATGAAGGCAAGTCTGTGACCTGAGACAACATGGAGTCTTGCTGCCAAACCTTTTGGCCTTCTCAGCTCATCTTCTTTTCCGCTAATTTTCATTATGTAAGTTCATGTAGCTCCAAAATGGAATAAAATGCAAGAGGGTGGTAGAAATCAATATATGAACAGGCTTCAGAAAAATATGTTTTACAATGGTTTCACATACATCTTGATGTGATCACACCCATTTTATCTCTCCCCAGTGTTGTCTTATACAATACAATAGCAGAGTTGGAAGGGACCTTGGAGGTCTTCTAGTCCAACACCCTGCCTAGGCAGGAAACCCTACACCATTTCAGACAAATGGCTATCCAACATCTTCTTAAAGACTTCCAGTGTTGAGGCATTCACAACTTCTGGAGGCAAGCTGTTCCACTGATTAATTGTTCTAACTGTCAGGAAATTGCTCCTCAGTTCTAAGTTGCTTCTCTCCTTGATTAGTTTCCACCCATTGCTTCTTGTTCTACCCTCAGGTGCCTTGGATAATAGTTTGACTCCCTCTTCTTTGTGGCAACCCCTGAGATATTGGAACACTGCTATCATGTCTCCCCTAGTTCTTCTTTTCGTTAAACTAGACGTACCCACTTCCTGCAACCGTTCTTCATATGTTTTAGCCTCCAGTCCCCTAATCAACTTTGTTGCTCTTCTCTGCACTCTTTCTAGAGTCTCCACATCTTTTCTACATCGTGGTGACCAAAACTGAATGCAGTATTCCAAGTGTGGCCTTACCAAGGCATTACAAAGTAGTATTAACACTTCACATGATCTTGATTCTATCCCTCTGTTGATGCAGCCTAGAACTGTGTTGGCTTTTTTGGCAGCTGCTGCACACTGCTGGCTCATATTTAAATGGTTGTCCAAGATTATGTGTGGTCCAAAAAGCCACAGCAGTGTAGTACATGTAAAAAAGAGGCAGAGTTTCAATCACGCCATTGTGATCGCTATATTGATGTTTTGAAAAGATATCCCTGACACTCATCCCTTTCACGTGTAACAAATGACCCGTTTCATAAGATACACAAATGGACTTGAGTTCAGAAACTTTGATGCGGCCTGTTCCAGAGCTGCATCAAGGTTTTAAGATGTGTGGGCTTCCATTTCCGGAATTCTCTAGCCAGAATTCTGACTAAGGAATTCTGGTTGTTGAGGTCCACACATATAAAAGCTGTCAGGTTGAAAAATACTGTTCTGCAGAATTCTGGGAAAGAGGATACCTTTAATATCCTCTGGCTGGGCAAGGATGCAAAACTTCACTGAAATACAATACAATAGTAGAGTTGGAAGTCTTCTAGTACAACCCCCTACCTAGGCAGGAAACCCTATACCGTATAAATTATGTCAAATGGGAGAGTGAGGATTTTCCATGAGGTGGGGGATGGTTTTAAGTTGTGGGTTTTAACTTTGGATTTTTAATGTTGTTTGCCACCCAGAGCAGTGGTGGGATTAAAAAAAAATTACTACCAGTTCTGTGGGCATGGCTTTGTGGGGCATAGTATGGCTTTGTGGGCGTGGCAGGTGAAGGATACTGCAAAATCCCCATTCCCTCCCTACTCCTAGGGAAAGATTACTGCAAAATCCCCATTCCCTCCCTACTCCTAGGGAAAGATTACTGCAAAATCCCCATTCCCTCCTGACACCATTAACCTGCTTTCCAGCTCTGTTCTCCTGTTCAGGGCAACAAAAGAAGATCAGCTGGGAGGCAGCGGGGGTGGAGCCAGCCTATTTGCCGGTTCTCCGAACTACTCAAAATTTCCGCTATCAGTTCTCCAGAACCTGTCAGAACTGACTGAATACTACCTCTGATCCAGAGGTGTGAATTGGGTGGCTTTAGAAATTTGTTAAATAAATATATAAGGATATTAGGGCTTATACTGCAAAGCAAAATATTTATGTGGCAAAAAAACCCTTTTGTTTTTAATTTTTGACAATTGAGTTCCAGGAAGGTCACAGGAGTATTCAGATGGTGTCTGTGGGCCTGAGAACAGAAGCTTTGTTTCATATGCTGCTCCTCTCGGTTAAAATAGAATAGAATAGAACAGAATTCTTTATTGGTCAAGTGTGATTGGACACACAAGGAATTTGTCTTCGGTGCATAAGCTCTCAGTGTACATAAAAAATGCATTCATCAAGAATCATCAGATACAACAGTGATAGTCATAGGATACTAAATAAGCAAGCAAATCATAGTAGGAAATTAAATAAATATAAATATAATATATTTATATTTGTAATATTTATATTTACAATACAATATAAATCGTAAAGATGCAAGCAACAAGGTTATAGTCATAAGTAGGATGAGATAAGTAATAGGAAGGATGACAAGAAGAATAGTAATACAGTCTTAGTAAATAGTTTGACAGCATTGTGGGAATTAGTTGTTTAGCAGAATGATGGCTTGTGGGGAAAACTGTCCTTGTGTCTAGTTGTTCTGGTATGCAACGCTGTCATTTTGAGGGTAGAAATTGAAACAATTTATGTCCAAGATGTGAGGGGGCTGTAGATATTTTCACAGCCCTCTTCTTGACTCATGCAGTATACTAGTCCTCAGTGGAAAGCAGGCTGGTAGCAATTGTTTTTTTTTTTCTGTAGTTCTAAATATCCGTTGAAATCTGTGTCTGTCTTGTTGGGTTGCAGAGCCAAACCAGACAGTTATAGAGGTGCAGATGACAGACTCAATAATTCCTCTGTAGAACAGAATCAGCAGCTCTTTGGGCAGTTCGAACTTTCTGAGTTGGTGCCTAAAGAACATCCTTTGTTGTGCTTTTTCGATGACGTTTTTGATGTTAAGTTTTTATTTTAAGACTTGAGTAAAATTTGTACTAATTCAAAATCCAGTTCCCTAAACTGTACAATCTATACATTATATGAAAAATAAGAAGTTATTGCTGTCCCCTAACAAACAATACAGAAAAAGATCACAAAAATAAGCAAGGTTTTTGGACGAAGCTCCCCAAAATATAAACCATGGTTATAGGCAACTCAACAGGATCCTCTTTATGGTTTTCCCCAAGCCTCAATGGATAGAAATAAAAATGTGAGATACTGTTTTTATTTTTGGGGAGGTGGAGGGTGGGTGCTTAAAGTTTTGTAGAAGTTTAAAGCACCTCTTGAATGCCTTAAAACTCCTGAACATTTCCATGGGCAGCCATAGGGAGGTGTTAAAATGTGAAAATAATCATTTTTTATATTACATTTACATTTTTTGAAGAAAAGCTGATTAATTATAATCATCCAAATCTGTAAATATTGATAGAAAATCCCTGCCTTTTTTTTTGTCCCAAGGTGCTTTTTCTGGTGGCAACTGGATTTTCTTGTTTTTTTCTTTGAAAACGTTTCACTTCTCATCCAAGAAGCTACTTCAGCTCTGTCAGCTGTGACTGTTTTACAACTTTTATTTGCCGTGGTGGTTAAGTGAATCACGTAGTCGTTAAGCAAATCTGGCTTTTCCTATTGACTTTGCTTATCAGAAGCTCCCTAGGAAGGTTGCAAATGACAATGCCAGGACCCCTGGATGCTACAATCTTTGTAAATACATGCCAATTGCGAAGCAAGCTTGAGTGTGTGACTGTGGAATGCTGCAATGGTCGTAAGTGGGGAAACTGGTCATAAGTCTCTTTTTTCAGTGCCATTGTAACTTTGAATGGTCATTAAACAAATGGTTATAATACAAGAACTATCTGTATGCCTATAAAACCTGGAGTGGCTCTTTTATCAACTGTTTCAGAGATCTTTCAAGACCTGCATTGATAGGATTTAATTAATCTCTCTCATTACTGTGATCCAGACATCTGGGACCACTGGAGTGTCTTCTTTCTGCCATTGATCAGCAGTAAACAATAAGGTCGACAATAACCTACTACTAGATAAAGTAGAAGAATGTGGGTTAAACAGCATCACCACCAGATGGATTCGTAACTGGCTGACCAAACACACTCAACGTGTAGTCCTCAATGGAATTGCATCTTCATGGAGGGAAGTATGCAATGGAGTACAACAAGGCTCTGTTTTAGGCCCAGTACTCCTCAAGATCTTCATCAATGATTTAGATGAGGGAATAAATGGGGAACTCATCAAATTTGCAGATGACACCAAGCTGGCAGGAATTGCCAACACTCCAGAAGACAGGTTAAAGATACAGAAGGATCTTGACAAAGTTGAACATTGGGCACTATCTAATAAAATGAAATTCAATGGTGAAAAGAGTAAGGTTCTACATTTAGGCAACAAAAATGGAATGCACAGGTACGGTATAGGTGGTACCTTCCTCAATAGTAGTAACTGTGAGAGGGATCTTGGAGTCCTAGTGGACAATCACTTAAATATGAGCCAGCAGTGTGCAGCGGCTGCCAAAAAAGCCAACACAGTTCTAGGCTGCATTAACAGAGGGATAGAATCAAGATCATGTGAAGTGTTAATACCACTTTATAATGCCTTGGTAAGGCCACACTTGGAATACTGCATTCAGTTTTGGTCGCCACGATGTAGAAAAGATGTGGAGACTCTAGAAAGAGTGCAGAGAAGAGCAATAAAGATTGCTCCAGGGGGACTGGAGGTTAAAACATATGAAGAACGGTTGCAGGAACTGGGTATGTCTAGTTTAATAGAAAGAAGGACTAGGGGAGACATGATAGCAGTGTTCCAATATCTCAGGGGTTGCCACAAAGAAGAGGGAGTCAAAGTATTCTCCAAGGCACCTGAGGGCAGAACAAGAAGCAATGGGTGGAAAATAATCAAGGAGAGAAGCAACTTAGAACTGAGGAGAAATTTCCTGACAGTTAGAACAATTAATCAGTGGAACAGCTTGCCTCCAGAAGTTGTGAATGCCCCAACGCTGGAAGTCTTTAAGAAGCCATTTGTCTGGAATGGTACAGGGTTTCCTGCCTAGGCAGGGGGTTGGACTAGAAGACCTCCAAGGTCCCTTCCAACTCTGCTATTATATTGTATTGTAACAAGAAGTACTTAAGATCCAGGCAGTGGTGCCATTCAGCCAGTTCGCACCACTTCGGGAGAACCGGTTGTTAACTTTCTGAGCAGTTTGGTGAACTGATTGTTGGAAGAAATCATTAGGCCAGAGAACCGGTTGTTAAATTATTTGAATCCCACCACTGGATCCAGGTCTTAATTTATGGATAGGACAATCATGAGCAGAAATACAAGCCACCTCACTGTTCTTCAATGTTGTCTTCTTGAAGATGCATGGACTTCAACTCGCAGAATTCCCCAGCCACATCTTCAGGTTAAAAAAACACTGAGATAGATAATTTATGAAAGCCATGTTAAGAATAACTTCAAGAAGATGGAAGAGGACAGAGGGAGATTTGAAAATTATAATTGTGAACAGTTACGGTTAAAGAGTTAATGCAACTCTTAAATCAGCAGCAAATTTTTTTCCAGCCTGAAAAAGAGACAGGATGATTTAATGACTAGCTGAGAGGTTCTGTGCTTCGCATGAAGTCCAAAAAAGATGTTATTTTGCATGACTTTCGAAATATGCACAGCCTTATTATCAACGATTAATCTAGATGTCCCAAGATAGTGTACCCCTTAATTCCAATCGCTGGGGAGAGACTAAACAACAAGAATGTTCCTGCCAAGTCCTGGTTCCTCTCAGTTCCCTTTCCAGAGCTGAGAGAGGCTGTGCTTTTCAGACATTGGTGAGTTTATAGACACTTATGGGAACAAACATCCCCATGGACTCTCCACTAGGGATTATCTTCTGCCTTTTAATTATTTTATTCTTGAAAAATTCGAAAGTTGGCATGCTTCAAAGCAATGCCCCCATCTTCAGAGGTTTTTTTTTTTTTTTAATTCCAGGAATCTCTCTTCTCTTAGCTCTTAAGCCCCACTGGCATTCTGGAATAAAAATGAATATGATGAACTGCTTTTTGAAATATGCTTACTTTTCGAGAACGTCCTGGGGGTTTTAGGGGTGGGAGAGAGTGGAAGACACAAGCAAGGCAATAGCTACTTTTGGGAAGAACCGAGTATTTCCCATACATCTGCTATCCCCTTATGATAAAAATGTTTGCATTCCCCCATGGCAGAATCCTTGATTAATTTGGAATTAGAAACACAGCATCTGTGCTCCCTCAATACCAGGTCAGTCAACTGTGTGTACCCAGCATGATAAACTGGGTTGGTATTCACCTTAATCTTCTTGTGGTTTTGATTATCTTATAGCTGAGGGTGCAATGAGGTTAATTCGTGGATCAAATGAATTGAATTGAATTGAATTGAATTGAATTGAATTGAAGAGAAGAGAAGAGAAGAGAAGAGAAGAGAAGAGAAGAGAAGAGAAGAGAATTCTTTTTTGGCCAAGTGTGATTGGACACACAAGCAATTTGTCTTTGGTGCATATGGTCTCAGTGTACATAAAGATAAATACAATGGAATACATCCATCAAGAATCATAAGATACACTTAGTGATAGTCATAGGTTATTAAAAAGCCATCAAATTATACTAGGAAACAAATAAAACAATATATATTGTAAAGATACAATCAACATGGTTATAGTCATAAGTGGAAAGAGATAGGAACTAGGAAGGGCGAGAAGAAGAATAGTAATACAGACTTAGTAGATAATTTGACAGTGTTGTGGGGATTAGATGTTTAGCAGAGTGATGGCATTAAGTGTGTTGTGTGAACAGAGATTCTTCCTAGTCTCTGAAATGCCTTTTGCAGCCAGATAACTGAATCCCTACTCACATGAAGTGCACCCCTTGAATTCCTGCTCCTTTGTAGAAGCTGCTCCCCCTCCCCTCCCCAAATACCAGCTTGGCATTCTGCAGCACTTTTGGCACAACAGTTTGTTTTTAGTTTTCTCCATGTCTCCTTAATCCAAAAGAGATATATTTTGTAGCTGATGCTGGAGTGGGATCAGCTGATGGCGTCATACTGAATGATGTTTGAGAATCCACTGGCCTTACATTTTTAACATTCCCCCCCCCCAACCCCAAGCAGAACCACCACGTTTATTTTCCACTGGTTCTAATCTCCAACTGTCACCCTTCATTAACGTTTTTTTGCAATGATCTGCGTGCTCTGAAAGTGGCACTGAAAAATCACACAATGCAGAGAAAACAAAATAGAGCATCTGGTATTAATGAGGAATTAGTGGAGGACAGGGTTTATGAGTTAAAAGGCACCCAATCAGGCAGATTCCATCTACAGAGGATACAGCACAGACAAGTAGCCTGCAGTCATGCTGGTTTTCTGCTTGGGCAAACATTGGTAGATGTTAATAGCTGCATTGGGATGGGCTTCCGGCCATGAAAATCAATATGTCTTAGTGGCCGGTGTTCTCTTCTGTAAAAAATGGAAGCAGCTAAGTTAAGGGTGGCCAATGGGCATCTAAAAGACAGCTGCCTGGTTTCTTTGTATTTGGGGATTGTTGATATGTGACAACAACTTTTTATCTTGCAAGCAGACATGGTCAACTGTCACAAACATGCCATGGGAGTGAATATTTCATAGCAGCCATTCGGAGAAATCCAGCAGTTGAGTAATTTCTTGAGCGATTGGCTCAAAGAAAGGGGCTTTAGAAATTGGAGGATATCATATCACACTTAGTAGTCTTCTTGGCCATATCTATTCTTCGTCTTAGTTGCCTATCTTTTGCATAATATTTGCCACTGGCAAGTCACAAAGGTGCCAAATTTGTCTTTTTTTTTTTTGGTCCCTCAATTTTTCTTCATCCCTTTGTTGGGCCTGAAGCAATGGAAGGAACTTCCCTGATTGGTTCTTGCTAATAATTTGAGACAAAATAAACGTTAGCAGGAGGAAGGACTTGTTTAAACAATAGGCAATCAGCTAATGGAATTCACTGCTGCAATAAAACTACTAGCTTAGGGGAGAGGGGAGGAACTAAATGCTCCATCGATCTATCAGCAATTGTTAATCCCTAAGAGATTTCAAAATGGACTTATTTGCCTGCACCAATCTTCCAATGTGAAATGAGAAAGTCCCTGAGTGAGAAGGGGGTGCAATTAAATGGGCAGTTGCCAAGCAGATGCAACTTCATTCCCTGGTCAGACTTTGGTCAGAGGCATAGATCTGGATAATATCATCTGATAGGTGGATAAATAACCTCCACCAATCAGAAGATGCCACATCTGTGTTTTTCTGTTTCCTGTCCTTTTTAAGGACAGCCTTAATAATAGGGCTATACCACTCCCCAAAAGTTTGGGTCTCACTTCCTTGCTGAGAAGCAGCATTTGTGCTCTTAATAGAGGAGAGTCCCTGCTCAATTTCTGCCATTTTCCTACTCCCTGTTGTAGCCGAATGTTCTCTTGATAGGATGAACTTCAGCCCACATGATCTTGGTGTCCTTGTACCAGTGTCTTTGAAGGGAGAGAGACGAAAACACAAAGGAGTGGTATGTTTATTTAGTTTTCTATAATTTGTGTGAAGAGATGAAAAGACCTTGATGGTCAGAACCTGAGCGGAAATAGGACAGTGCAATCAGTATTTGGATGGCAGATAAGCAATGCCTGGCTGGCATGACTGTGTGCTTGGTTATTGGACAAAAATGACTAACAGTGATGAATTGGTGGGTTCTCCACAGGTAAATATGCCATGCTGTTTTATCAGTTCTATTTCTAGAAAGCTTTCAAAAGGTCAGAAAAAGCTGGAACAATATGAAGCCAGCTTCAGTCAGAACTATACAGGTTTGGGGACAGGAAGACTGGTCATCTAGAAGTTCCCTTGGAATATATTACATACCATAGTAATGAGATTATGTTGCTACTTCCAACAAACACATGGAAAAGAATGACCTTTATTGCCCATTTTCTATTACCTACGGTAACTTTAGCTTTTCCAATGTACCCTCTAAAAATAAAGTAGCATGCTATTATTGGAATACTTAATAATTAGTAATAAAATTGATATTATTAAAATTACATTTTATTTAGTTAATATTAAAATAAACCCTTGTCTTCCTGTCACCAATCACTCCCATGTTCTGAGCAACAAAGCCCAATTAAGGGAAGTTTTGAATGAATGAATTTAATGAGCGAGCCTTTTGGAGTTTTTAAAAACATTCATTCATTCATTCTTCAAAACTTCCCTTAAATGGGCTTTGTTGCTCAGAAATTGGGAATGATTAGAGAGAGGAAGGCAATGTTCAAATATGTTTATTTTATTAATATTTTATTATTGATTATCTCAATAATAGTATGCTACTGTATTTTTAGAGGGTACTTTGGAAAAATACTGATCAACCACAGATAGCAAGTTACCATTTAACCATGGGATCACTATGGAAAATGTCCCTTTTATGTTTAACCAAATTGTTAGCCCACAAAAGTGCACAACAGAAAAAGCCATTTGTTCCTCATTTTAACGTACAAGAAGGTTGACACAATGATGGCTTGCCTTTATTAAAACCATTAAAGACAGGCTCTTTGAATTATGCCCAGTCAGTGGCCAACGCAATACATTCTTTTCCAGCTGAGATTTCTGGGCTGTTTTAAATGCCTCAAAACCAGAAAGACTCAGATTTGACCTCAGATAATTCTAGAGGGGTTCCTCTGTAAATTTCAATTCAATTTTAAATTTTTAGAACATATTTTGCATAGGTTTGTTGTCATATAAATAAATAAATAATGAATGAATGAATGAATGAATGAATGAATGAATGAATGAATGAATGAATGAATGAATGAATGAATGAATGAATGAATGATCTCCTTCTTTTGGTGGCAAAAGCCCAGGAGGTGGACTGGCATGCTGGTAGCAGCTGCTTTTTCTCAGCTGTTTGTTCTTTGGTTGTGATGATGCCCAAATTATTGTCTGTGTACTTCGTAGCTCTGCATTAAGGGCCTGTTGTAGGTCATTTGGCTGTAACAGTTTTTGAATTATGATGCGAAATTAGTTCTCTCTCCTTTCAGCACATCTATCCTTGGGATTCAAAAAACTCTGATAGGTAGCTTTAGTTGGTATAGCTATTGTATGTTTGCCTTGTCAACAAACTATTGTTGAAGTAAAATGATGTTGGTGTCCGGCTTGATTTCATCTCTAAAAAAAATAGTATCCTTACTGCTGCAGCAGTGCAGTGGTTAGAGAGCAGCATTGCAGGCTAATTCTGCTGATCACTGGATGCCTGCAGTTTGGCAGATCGCATCTTACCAGGCTCAAAGCTGACTCAGCCTTCCAGACTTCGGAGGTCAGTAAAATGAGGACCCAGATTGTTGGAGGCAATATGCTGACTCTGTAAAACCGCTTAAAGAGGGATGTAAAGCATTGTGAAGCAATATATAAGTCTAAGTGCTTCTGCTATTGCTATTTTCTCCAGTCCCAGCCTTTCATCCCATTCATCTGCAACATCTTGCTTTTCCTTGGAACTCATTCTTACTTCCACGGCCATTGTTTCTCCTTCCCAATCCCATATGTTATAGGTTGGGCTATAAACTCCCTGATATAGTGTTAGTGATGGGAAGGAAGGAAGGAAGGAAGGCAGGAAGGCTCTCGGTCTAATCCAATAAAATGGCTTTTTTTTCCATTCTTGGGTTTTGAACTTTAAAGAGTGGATGCTGAGATGAGACATAAAATACTGGGAAGGGGAGGTTGTGAGAAACCAAACCTTTTTATGGCCAAATGAACTGCAGTGCAGAGCTACATATCCACAGACAAGCTAACAGAAAGGAAACCTTCATTTCTAGAGTTGACAGTACCCATGATAAAGCAAGAAGCTTCTATGGCTAACATGTCTGGTTTTGATGAGTGTGAGGCACTTTAGAGAGAAGGAAGTTTCTGTTCCAGCTAAAACTTATTTATTTACAAGATTTGGGGGAGAGAGGCGAACAAAGGGGAAGATGGAGGCTATGCTTTTCTTGGCCAGCTAAGAAACTTTGTCGCGTTCTTAATCACTTCCAAGCAGTCATCTTTGGTCTCCTCCTTCCAAAGCTCCTTAGTTCAAAGAATAACAGCCGTTGTCAGTTGGAGGCAGATCAGGTTCCTAGACAGCTGGACACAGCTGCTTTCTATGTTTTGGTTTTACTCCCAAATTCCTGGATGAAATTGCAACCCCTACACCACCACAAACCATACTCTTCTATGGTTGTTGGCTAGCCAACATTTCCCTCTTCCAAAAATAAGGTCAATGAAAAATGAGTTACTAGCACTGAATTGTTAAAGCTAATACCAATGCTGAAGAGTACGGAGGACAAAAGAGAGAGAGGGGGAGATACGGTGTGTACCCTGGTTACACATTATGTTGATACTCCTAATTTTCAATGTCATAAGGTTAAGTAGGCTGTTTTCTGTTTCAACACAAAATAATGACTTGATTTAGATAGACCATCATCAAAACTTATGGAGAAGTGCTAGACTACCAATATATCATAGCAATCTAAGTCTGCGGTTGACCAGTGAAGAACCATAAAGTCTATAAATTATGGCAAAGCAAAGTGATTCTACACAGCTGTACCATTTGGATCATCTCCTGTTACCTATTTGGTTGCCAACTAATACAGTTGGATTCACTGAATGTGCAAATCAAATTATTAATGACCATAGTTATTTTCTGAAAATAAAACAGCTAGAAACTTGTATAGAGTAAATACAAGGGTTGTAAAAGCATGTGATATAAATAGAATATAGAAATAAACTGTCCAATAGAAATGCGGTTGCATTATCATGTTCCATCATCTGAAGGAACAAGGCATACAGAATAAATTAGCATCTTTTTATTGCTGGTATAAAGATCATAACCATTGTTATATAATGTTGTAGTCAAAGGCTGTGGTGTATTTCACATTGGTTTTGAGTAAGTATGTCTTGCTGGTTTGGCTTTTGTTGACTTCTACACTTACTTGTCCAGACAAGACATGGACATAGGGAGATAACCAGAAAGGTCCATTTTGATGCCAAACTAGAACATATTGGGGTGGAGGAAGGGCAGGAAGAATGTAATGCTGAAACGTGGAAGACCAAATGCAAATCCTTCCACAGCTATGGCTATTGTTTTTCTAAGTGTTATTGAGCACATCTTGTAGGAGATGACCAGGCTGAACTCGAGGGAGGGGTCAAATGCATCATCATTCTCCAGTCCCTTCACTCCAGAGATGGTATTCAGCCGGTTCAGATCGGTTCGGGCAAACCAGTAGCGGAAATTTTAACTGGTTCACCAAACTGCCAAATACCACCACTGTCTGGCCCTGCCCCGGCCTGCTCACCCGCTCGCTGCTCACTGCCACTCTCCCCACTCATCTGCTCTCCCTACCCAACTGCTCACCGCCCGCTCCTGCTGTGTCAAAGGGGACAGCATTGCAGCGGAGTTGCTCAGAAGGCAGCCGGACTGCAATGTCTCTTTCAGGTACTTTGAGGCGGTGAGGAGGGAGGGACCATAAAGGGACAGGCTTCAGGAGCTGTCTTTTCTGCTTGGGCGTGGCTTGGTTGGTGTGGCTTGGTGGTGGGGATCATGTGACTGAGTGGGAATCTCTCATGTCAAGTTGGCCACATTCACTCAGCCACATGATCTGCCCACCAAGCCACACCCACAGAAGTGGTAATTAAAAAAAATGAAACCCACCACTACTTCACTCCCAAGAGATCTAAGTCCAGCCCATCTTGAATTCCATTGACTCTTATCTACTGCCTATTTGCTTTGACTGTTAGTAGTTCAGATTTTTTATTTATTTATTTATTTATTTACTGCGCTTCTAGACCGCCCCCTCTCCCAAAAGGGACTCAGGGCGGTGTACAGTCCATACAAGAAATACATCATAATATAATTAAATAACTGAACAATTAAAATTGTTAAATAGGTAGATAGGTAAATAGGTAAATATGGAGGAGGTTAAAAAGAAAGTTAAAAAGAACTGTACAGCTGAGTAAAGTATATATAAATATAATTTAAAAACCCCTAAAAATATCACATAAATTAAATTTAAAAGCAATTCCCCTAAAATAACCAGTTAAAAATATGTCTGCCAGGAGGTAACAGTTATAATTATGCCAGGCCTGCTAATCGGAACAGGTGAGTCTTCAATTTTTGTCGGAAGGAGCGGAAGTCAGTGGTGGTTCTAATGTCGGGGGGGAGGTCATTCCAGAGGGTTGGGCCCATCACAGAGAAGGCCCTACTCCTTGGCGTCGCCCGTTGGCATTGCCTAGTGGACGGCACCAGGAGAAGCCCCTCCCTGTGAGAGCGAATTGGCCGCAGGGATGTGTGTGGGAGGACGCGATCCCGCAAGTAGCTAGGTCCTGTGCCATGGAGCGCTTTAAAGATGGTAATCAAAACCTTGAAACGCACCCGAAAGACCACAGGCAGCCAGTGCAGCTCGCGCAGGAGAGGTGTTACGTGGGAGTACCTGGTACTCCCCATGACAGCCCGTGCGGCTGCGTTCTGGACTAGCTGCAGTCTTCGGGCGCGTCCCAAGGGCAGCCCCATGTAGAGAGCGTTGCAGTAGTCCAGGCGAGACATCACCAGTGTATGAGTGACCGTGCGTAGGGCATCCCGGTCCAGTAGGGGGCGCAATTGGCGCACCAGGCGAACCTGGTGGAACGCCCCCCTTGCCACGGCTGCCACATGGTCATCCATTGACAGCCGGGCATCTAGGAGGACGCCCAAATTGCGCACCCGTTCCACAGGGGGCAATTGTTCGCCCCCTATGGCCAGCGATGGAATCAGCTGGCTGAACCGAGGTGCCGGTAGCCACAGCATAAACGTGAAATAAACCTTTGTATTCATTTGAACTGCCTGGACTTCCTGATTCTCCTGTGCTTGACACATCTATATTTTAAAAAGTAATTTATCTTATAGGATTATTGAGAGAATAACTTTTCCTAAAAGCTGCTTAATGGAAGATTAGGAGTCAGTCCACAAACAGACAGTAGGGTTTCTTTATATATTCAATTGATTAGCAGTTTATTGATTTCCCCAAATTTGGAGAAAGCCTTCTTCTCAAACTTTGCAGCTGTTGTGACCAGGCCTCTACAGACAATGTTCCAAATCCTGGAATTTTGGAGTAGATGGATCATGGTTACTCCAAAATAGACGTGGTATTCAGTAGGTTCTGACCAATTCTGGAGAACCAGTAGTGGAAATTTTGAGTAGTTCAGAGAACCAATAAATACCACCTCTGACTGGCCCTGCCCCTATCTATTCTCTGCCTCCCGAGTCCCAGCTGATCAGGAGGGCATGGGGATTTTGCAGTAACCTTCCCCTGGAGTGGGGAGGGAATGGAGATTTTACAATATCTTTCCCCTGCCACACCCACCAAGCCATGCCACGCCAACCAAGCCACACCCACATAACTGGTAGTAAAAAGTTTTGAATCCCACCACTGCTCCAAAAGTACAATAAATTGGTGGATCTGAAATGAGTGTGAAGAAGACTTCAAAGTTCGGCCCTCCAGCTCTCTTCCATTCCAACAATTAGACTCTAGAGAACAAGCTGAAACTACTGTACTGGCCTCACTGCTGTGTAGCAGAGACCCTTCATCAGTTGCCTGATAGGCTTTTGTTGGGCTTTGTAGCTTATGGCCCAAGGGACATTCAGTCTGCTTTCTCTTGATGATAGATCTGAAGCATCCCAGAAGTTCAGAGCCAAGTGCAGGGCCTCTCACAGATCTGAATAGATACAGTACTCAAAATGGACTATGATTGACACAAAATAAAGTGGGATGATTATTTCCCATGATTTAGAGAATATATTTCTACCAATACAGCTGAAAATCTCAGTCATGTAACACTGCTAAACTCCTGTCTAGTTAGTAATCAATTGCTATTCCAAATTCTTTCTCACAAGGACTGCAGCCAAACCAAATACCCTCATTTTATATCTAGACATCTGAGTTCTTTTTTTCTTAAGTGAAACACTTTGTGTGTGTCTCTGTTAAATATCATTCTGCTGTATTCAGTCAAATGTTTTCAACCAGTACTTCTCAAACTTTGCAGAAATGCTACTCCTAAATGAATGTGGGTGACCTCCCATGAGAAAAACTAATAATTTCATTGGGGTTAAATTTGGCCAAGCAATAAATATATTGTTTGCTTTCCATAAATAAATATTCAGATTAAATTACAGGATTTTGTTATTATTGCTCGCTGAAATTTGTGAAGGCAAGATGAGGACTAAAGCCCAAAGGTAGTTTAAACTCTGATGCTATTTTGCCTGTCCAAGACTGACCACATTTTACAATATGTGTGACACTCTCCTCACCCGATGATAACCAATTATTTGAAACCCTGGTATAATATAGGAAGATCATTCTGGGTTTTATTTCTATATTCTGAATTATTATCTGTTCCATCAATTCCGTATCATCTGAAGATTTGACAAATACTTTCTTGGTCTCCTCAGAACATCAATTGTTGATTCCAGAATCTAGTCTTTTCCACTCAATGATCAAACCAATTGAGAGCCATCAAAATGAAGCCTACAAATATCTGGGCATTTTATAGTTGAATAACATCAAACATAGGCAAGCTAAAATGTGATTAGTAAAGAATACATCCAAAGAGTGAGACAAGTTGTTAAAGATAAAATGGAACAGTGGAAATACCATCAAAGCCATGAACACACATAGGCCGTGCCTGTGATATGATACTCCTCTGGAATTATTAACTGGACACAAGTTGAACTGGACATTTTGGACCCAAAACAAAAGAACTGATGTGACTCATGAATATCAAAACAAAGTAATTAAAGCATCTGGTCCAAATGGCTTTAAGAACCTTGTGCAATATTTTTAATTGGTTTTTGTTATCAAGTCTACAGTATTGGCCAAATGCCATTTTGTTTAATAATACAACATCAATTGACTTTGTTGCATGCAGAGTCAAACGTTTCTTTTCAGAGTCCAAGCTATCCTTCCACAGAATCATGCCCTCGATAAATGCTGGAAATGCCATCCTGGAAATTCCAGGAGTTACAATCTCAAAACATCTGGAGGCAACCAGGTTGAGGAAGACAGTTGTATTCTAGCTTTGACTTAGGTTCATTGTTCCTACACTGAAGGCAGTTTTATATAGTGATCAACAAGTAGATATAGTGATCATATAGGAATTATTTGCATTAACAGGCTGGGAGATTAATTTGCTAATTAAGCAAAGGGGGTAATCAGACAAAATTGTTATCATTATACTTACTAGCATCTTGCATCTAAGACAAGTTTATCTCATGATATGCTGCAGGACCCCCCAGAGAAGTTTGGATAAACTGCTTTCTCCCTACTCCCCACCCTCCTATCAAGTTGTTTCCCCCCCAAAAAAATAGCCCAGTTGCTGTGTCCATCCACACCATCATAACCAGATTATTTCAAAACTGAACTGGTAGTTATTGCGTAAGCTATAGGGAAATTTTTGGAATTTTGATGGTGCAGGGAGAATTTTATAAGCTCAAAAAGGGAAAGAAGCACTAACTCCCACAATGGAAGAATGGATTTAAAAAGTGATGGAATTGGCAGAGATGGCAAAGTTAACCATATTAATTAGTGAAAAGAACATAACTATTTTTTTTCTACTTGGAAACCACTTTCTGCTCAAAACAGATAAAAAATTAAATTAAAAATTAAATTTTGGGTTTGGGTTTTGATGATTAAATAGATTGTTGTTATAGAAATGGCTAACTCGTACAATCTTTATATGAGTTTATAATAATTATATAATTTACTTGCACCAAAAAAAAGTTGGCATCCCTTTTTCTTGTTTCTGTCCCTTCCCTTTACTCTAACCCCCATCCCCTTTTCCTTTGTTCCCATTGCCTTTATTTTTATTTGATATTAAGAAAAAAAAATAATGAATAAAGGAAAAGAAAACTGAACTGGTTAAGGACAGTAGGAGGTGGGGATGTGGAGGAGTTTAGACAGAACCACAGATTTGAATCGGAGTATTCATAATGGATACCGTGGCTGCAATCTTCCTACATCAGCAAAAGCAAACCTTGCTTCCCAATAGCAATAGCATTTAAACTTATATATCACTTCACAGTGCCTTACAGTCCTCTCTAAGCAGTTTACAGAGTCAGCCTATTGCCCCCAATAATCTGGGTCCCCATTTTACCCACCTCAGAAGGATGGAAAGCTGAGTCAACCTTGAGCCTGGTGAGATTCAATCTGCCAAATTGCAGGCAGCCGGCAGTCAGCAGAAGTAGCCTGCAGTAGTGCATTCTAACCACTGCGTCACCGTGGCTCTCAATCCAAAGTTTTTTGTATAGGCTATGCAATTAGCAGAATAACAGAGTTGGAAGGAACCCTGGAGGTCTTGTAGTCCAACCCCCTGCTCAAGCAGGAGACCCTATACTATTCTGGACAAATGGCTGACCAGCCTCTTCTAAAAATCCTCCAGCATTGGAGCACCTACAACCTCTGGAGACAAGCGGTTCCACTTGTTTATACTAAAGTAAGCAATTCACTTACTTTAAAGTAAAATTCTAAGCTGAAATGGGTTTGCCTCTGGGAAGGTGTGATCAGTCTAGGTTCAGGGGGAGAAATAGCTTTTGTTTCCTTCTGTTTTTGTGTTTAAGGGAAGATGATGTGATTGTCCAAAGCTGAAATATTTGTTACGAGAAGCAAAGGCTGCCAGCAAGGCTAGGACTGAGGAGATCCTGCGTGGGCCTGCTAACAATAGAAAGGGATGCTGGAGGCACTGACTTTCTGTAGCAGGGGAGGACAATCTTGTTGAGACTAGAAGCAATATGTTGCAGGTAGTAATTAGAATTTGTCTGCTGACAGCACAGTGATACTCCATTGATCACCTGAAGGGGTTACGCTTGGATTCTTAATTCGTTTTCTCAAACCTTGCTTTCTGATTATATAATGTTGGTAGAAAACTCACCCAAATAAATGCCAACAACTGGAAGTGAGTCAATGATAGCTTATATTTTAAAGCAAGCAGTTGTAGTGAGTCGCTGCTCTCCTACACCTCACGTTTAAAGCCATTCATGGCATGGGTCTAGGTTACTTGAGGGACCATTTCACCCCATTGGGATTGGCCCATCCCACTTGTGCTGGCAAAGGAGGCATGCTGTGGCCCTGATTGTTTTGGCTGGTGGGGGTCCAGGAGGAGGCTCTTCTCTGCCGTTGCTCCTGCCCTCTGGGACATCTCCCCCACCCCATGTGAATTTGGCCCCAACTCTCCTATCTTTTTGCAAGGGCCTAAAGCTGTGGCTCTTCCAGGGGTGGGCTTCAAAAATTTAAGCAATGGGTTCCCTGCCCAGTTGCTGGCTGGGCGTGGCCATGGTTTGTATGGCCTAGTTGGCCTCCTGCACCATGATGAGGGGGACATTTTAATCCTCCCCAGGCCCCAGAGGCTTTCTTCGAGCCTCCGGGATGGTGAAAATTGCCTCCCCAGGTCTCTGGAGGCCCCCCCGGACCCATTTCTGGAACTTCTAGGAGGCCCATTTTTACCCCTCCCCAACCCTCCGTGAGGGCTCTGCAGTTACCTCGCATCCAAAACGGGCCATGTGGAAACTCCTGGGAAGGGAGGGTTGGGCGGGGCCAGCCAGGGGTGTGATTTGGAGGTTTTCCAAACTGGCCATAATGTTAACCAAGGGGTTCTCCCGAACCAGGACGAACCCAGAGCAGCCCACCCCTGCCTCTTCCAGTTGGCTTGGGGCCCCAGTGAGGAAAAAGTGCAATGGAGGAGGTTGATCAAGTAATAACCCCCACACACACACACACACATACATACACACACACTCCTGCCCTCCCCATGTGTCCTTCTGATTTTAACTTTTTTATGTTTTAACTGTATATGTAATTATAAGCTGCCCAGAGTTACCCTATGGTAAGATGGGCGGCCAACAAATTTTATAAATAAATAAATGCCCCAAGTCTACATAGATCTTATACTGGTGATTGATCCAAGATAGTTTAAGCATGCCCATATACTACCAGAGAACCCTGTATAATGGCTTTACATCTGATGAGGACATCAAGGGAAAGGGATTCACAGGTATCCCATTCAGTGTGAAGACACTACAGACAAATTTATTTGAAAAGCAGCACAGCAGCTTTGAAATATGGGAAGTTCCAAGGCTCTAATTGTTATTCTAAGAAGCTGACCCTGCATTTTACTGCAGAAGGAGGGAGAGAGATAAAACAGCAGCGGTACATATCCTTGAATCTGCAGACTCCGCTTAAAGGTATAAATTCTATAGGTATTTAAATCATTGACAGCATATTGGCACAGTGAGAAAATCCTTACTTAAAGAAACTACCAAAGAAGTGCAGTTCAAGACACATAAGCAATACTGTGACTGCACACAAATTATTATGGAGAACTACAGGCAATTCAAGCTAATATTCTTACATATTGTCTGTTAAATAATTAAGCTCCCCGTTAGAAGAGCGAGTATGCAGAGAAGCATAATGAGAGTAACGTGGAATAACACGCACAAACCAGCATACAGAGACACTGAATAGTATAAAAATACAGTAGTTTACTATGTAGAAATATAGAAGTATTCAGAGTCTGGTTAACAGTCCAAGTCATACACGATTCAGTAATTCGGTTATCAAAATAGTCAGTCTAACACACAAAGTAGCTAACAATAGCAAGACTCAGTAACTCACAAGCAGTATCAACAGTATCCACGATCAGCATCTAACAAAACAGAGAGCTAACAGCCGTTCTGGCTCCCTCTTATGGCTGCTTGAGGTAACAAACCAATTACATCTCTTAAGCATTTAAAGTAACAGTAAAGTAATCATAGCTTATATGCATTGCCAAGCCTAGGGTTACATCCCTTACATTGTTATTCTTATTTCAGTTCTCCTTGAGATAACTCCTTTAGTTTAAATTAGCAACCACCACCATTTTTCAAGGTGTCCCCCTCCCCAAATGTAGAACGTGAAATCCTAGTGTGTATCATGACCACAAGAAAAAGTTGGGGGTTGGGGGGCTAGGACCTGCTTGTTTCCTTTCTCAATAAAATATTCTGCAGAACATCACGAGCCTGGAATGATCTGTTTCCCTCTCAATATCATTTGTATTTAATTTGGAGATAGAATATAGTTTTGGCCACCATGATGTAAAAAAATGTGGAACCTCTAGAAAGAGTACAGAGAAGAGCAACACAGAAGATTAGGGGACTGGAGGCTAAAACATATAAAGAACGGTTGCTGGAATTGGGTATGTCTAGTCTTATGAAAAGAAGGATTAAGGATGACATGATAGCAGTGTTCAGATATCCCAGGGGTTGCCTCAAAGAAGAGAGAGTCAGACTATTCTTCAAAGCACCAGGGGGTAGGACAAGAAGCAATGGGTGGAAATTAATCAACTAATAGAATACTTAAGCAATGGAACAACTTGCCTCCAGAAGTTATGAATGCTCCAACACTGGAAGTTTTCAAGGAGAGATTGGATAGCTATTTTTCTGAAGTAGGGTTTTCTGCCTAAGCAGGGGGTTGGAGTAGAAGACCTCCAAGGTCCCTTCCAACTCTGCTATTCTATTCTATTCTATTCTATTCTATTCTATTCTATTCTATTGACAGAAGAGGGCTCCATTATCCTTAGGGATGCCTACTAGGTCAGAGTCATATATCTAGTGGGATCTCAGTGGAGGCTTGGGGACATGTGATCAGGAAAAGATTGGTTGATTGTTCTCATATCAGGGCAAACAAGCTGATTGAATTTACCCATTGTCTTACAGAGAGCCATTGTGTGTATTTCTGCCCTCTCAAGCAGTAGCCTATGATTACATACAGGTGACATATGTGATGCCAGCAGCCCATAACATGCCTGCTTTAAATGCTAGCATAAATAGGATAACATTTTAGATGCATTTTTCAGCATGACCCGTGGAAGGCCTATAAAGTTGATCAAATATTTACTTCATTTTTAAATATGCATTGCCACATTTTGTTCTTAAATCTGCATGGAGAGGAGGTAATGAGGCATTTCTATGTATTCCTATGCACTTGGGAGATACGTTTTTATTTAGGATGACAAGGATCAGCACCAACATCTGTTTATATTAAGTTTAATTTTATCCTGCAATGGTTGCCTGTAAACAAGAAGATAAAGTGAGGGTTAGATAGGGCATGTTCTGCTTTAACCTGAGCCCCTTGCTCATTTCTTCAGTACATTTGCTTTTGTATAATAATGCTGATTATGATGAGCCCAATGCTGGCTTGTTCAGTTTTCTGAGAATGAACACTTGGTTAGTTATTGTCCACAAATACATGTTTTGGAATAGTCCAAAACAGTGGTGGGGTTCAGATTTTTTTATTATCGGTTCTGTGGGTGTTGCTTTGTGGGCGTGGCAGGGGAAGGATACCCCAAAATCCACTATTCCCTCCCGACTCCACTAACCTGCTTTCCAGCTCCCAGGGAAACAAAAGAAGATCAGCTGGGAGGCAGCGTGGGTGGGGCCAGCCTATATGCCGGTTCTCCGAACTACTCAAAATTTCTGCTACCGGTTCTCCAGAACCTGTCAGAACTGGCTGAATACCACCTCTGGTCCAAAAACAAGGTTTAAATCTTAGTAATTTGTTGCTTGTTCACAATACAAACCAGCATAAGCCATCTATTTGGTATGAACGTACCACTTTCTCTCATATAGCCTCTTCCACAGAGATGGGGAATCTATACTTCCAAGGCAGAAGTGAGTCCCTACCAGCTCAGACTGGTTCAGCCGAGTAGGTAGTAACTCGGCCTGCCACACCCTTGAACCGGTTCTATCGGCAGTGCCATAGGTGCCACCATCTTGTTTTTTGCTTATGCGCAGAAGCATTTTTTAAATACTGTGCATTCGCACATAGTGCATCAAGCACACACACACAGCGCGTCTCTGAGCAAACCGGCAGTAGCAATAGCCAGAACCCACCCCTGTTCCAAGGTAATGATGAATACAAATTCCCAGCCTCCTTGACTCCACTACATAATTTAATGAAAGTTACATATAGTATCTGGAAGTTCAGGGTTCCGTGCCATCAGTGGTGGGTTGCAGGCGATATGCCCTGGTATGGGTTTACTGGAGCCTGCCCCGAGCACCGGATAACCTTCCGGTACTGTGCTCCGGAGCGCCCATCCGTCCGCCCAAGCTCCTTACCTGTCTTTTAAGGCTTTGCGCTTCCACGCAAGCACATGAGGTGTACAGCGCCTGCACGACACTCCGCTGAGCAGCTGGAGTGTCACAGAGGCTCGCGGAGGCGGTAAGATGCATGCGTGTGCTGCATGTGTGTGCACACGCATTGCACGCATCCATGTGGACACCGCCAGGCCTGTTGCAACCGTACCGGTTGGAATGGGATCCAGAACCCACTACTGTGTGCTGTGTAGGTTAAGAATAGATAAATCATATTTTTCTCAGGAAGATCCTTCCCTTTCTTACACAGAGTATGTCCTCACAACACCCTTAACCTGGGCAGTTAAAACTTGTGCTTCAGCATGCTATGGGACACAGATTGATTGATCTGAGTAAGGTCAAATACAATGGATAATATCCAGTGGTGGGATTCACTTACCTTCCACGCTACCTTACCTGAGCGTGCACATGCGCAGAAGGTCGGGTATTATGGTGGGATGGGTGGGCGGAGCCTCCCGCAGCTGCTACTATCAGTTCACCCAAACTGGAGAGAACCGGCTGAATATCACCTCTGATAATATCAGAAAAGGAGGTATTTCATAATCAGCTAAGCTATGTTTTGTGAATAAAGCATTCTATCATTAATCTCAGGTTCTTCCTCACTAAAAATCTAACTTTTATTCATTATGCATAAAATAAATGTTCCTCTTCCCTTGTCCTCTTTCTCTTTCTTTCTTTCTTTCTTTCTTTCTTTCTTTCTTTCTTTCTTTCTTTCTTTCTTTCTTTCTTCCTTCCTTCCTTCCTTCCTTCCTTCCTTTTTTTTTAGGTTCACCAACGTGAATAATATTGATGGTATTAAGGAGGAGACAACTGTATTATACTAACACTTTAGGGTCTGTGATGTACTCATGGCTGATGCATACACGATAATAGACTGAGCTAATGATTGGCTTGTGTATTCAGGAAGTTGTTAGAACCCAGCCATAGTCTTACTGTGTTGTCTGAACCAAGCTGTAATGCTAAGCCACAACATGAATTGTTTGAGTTTAGCATGTAGTATGAAGTGAGTCAATGGGTCAGTTGTTCAGATTTGTGAAGGCTTTCATTCCAAATTGGTGTGTGTGTGTGTGTGTGTGTGTGTGTGTGTGTGTGTACAGGCATCCTTGCAATAACTTTCGTATAGAATTATCAGCACTTCATAAACTCTTAAGTCTCCTTTTTATTATCATTTCTCATTTTCAGAGCTGCAAAATCAGGGCTCTGGAACCAGAGCTCTGTGCTCAACATTCCTTCAATGCTGATTTGGAAGTAACAAGATTTGGATTTCACTCGGGGGGGGGGGTGGATTTTTAGGGATCACGCTTTCTTCGGATAGGAACCTTTCCAGCAAGGTGGAGGGAAACGGCTGATGCTGAGTCAGACTGAGCAGATGAGCAAAATTACTTATGATCCAGCGTCTTTTTCTTTTTATAGCCTTCTCCCTTTCTCTGTGTGCACAATCTTTGCCAAATGAGAGGAGTGTCTCAGATCATTGCACTTCAGCTTGATGACACCCCCTAAGGACAGCGGTCTCATAAGGACAGGCTGCCAGCCGAACTCAGGGGCCCATTAGAGCCATTCCCTGTGGACCTTTTCTGCCATCCTGCATTGAAGGCTGTCCTTTTTTTTCCCTTTGGAAGAGGCAGAAGTCTCCTTGGCAAGAACCAAGGGTTCCAGGAAGAAAATCCCATCCCATAAGGGAGTTATACGCCGGCGTGCTTCCTCAAGGAGATTCAATTTTGTTGTTGTTAGTTGCGAAGTTGTGTCCGACTCATCGCGACCCGATGGAGAACGTTCCTCCACACCTTCCTGTCCTCTACCATCCTCTGGAGTCCATTTAAGCTCACGGCTACTGCTTTATTGATTCCAACCAGCCACCTCATTCTCTGTCATCCCATTCTTCTTTTGCCCTCAATCGTTCCCAGCATTAGGCTCTTCTCCAGTGAGTTCTTCCTTCTCATTAGGTGGCCAAAGTATTTGAGTTTCATTTTCAGGATCTGGCCTTCTAAAGAGCAGTCTGGGTTGATCTCCTCTAGGACTGACCGGTTTGATCTCCTTGCAGTCCAAGGGACTCGCAGGAGTCTTCTCCAGCACCACAGTTCAAAGCGGGGGTGAAATTCAGCAGGTTCTGGCAGGTTCTCGAGAACCGGTAACAGAAGTTTTGAATAGTTCAGAGAACTGGTAAATACCACCTCTGGCTGGCCCCAGAGTGAGGAGGGAAAGGGGATTTTGCAGTATTCTTCCCCTGCCACACCCACCAAGCCACACCACGCCCACCAAGCCACGCCCACAGAACCGGTAGTAAAAAAAATTGAATTTCACCACTGGTTCAAAGGCCTCAATTCTTCGGCGCTCAGCCTTTCTTATGGTCCGACTTTCACCTCCGTACATTGCAACTGGGAAAATCATAACCTTGACTATATGCCATTTGGTTGGCATCTCCTTCCCCTCATGCCATTCCCTTACAGTTCAAGACAGGGCAGGAAAAGAGTCATTTAGGGCAGAGATAAACTTTGTTGTAGAAAAATGTCTGCCTGGAAACCAAGCCACTGGGTACTTTGTGCATAAGCAAGCACATTCATGTATGCCTACATCGTTCACATTTCAACCCAGACCTACAAATGGCTCACACATTTGCTTTAGCTGAACAGATTTTAATACACAATTAAAACTGGCCGTCTAATAGTCAGATTTAGCACCACTATATCTAGGCATAAGCAAATTCTGTGCCCAACATTTTGGTGACAGATGATAAGAATTAACAAGAATTCTACAACTTTGCATCTCATGTGCTGGTTTGCCTA
Organism: Natrix helvetica; assembly: GCF_964273705.1. Lineage (NCBI taxonomy): Eukaryota > Metazoa > Chordata > Lepidosauria > Squamata > Natricidae > Natrix > Natrix helvetica. Next base: position 268,877,826 of record NC_138552.1, read on the forward strand.
CTTTCTGCCAATTTCTTCCATGTCTAATCATGAGATTGGTGCAGAGTCAGAAAATCTGTTTTTGATATTAATGTTTGACCATCCCCACCTAGGATAATTGTTGTCTGGGCCCGATAATTGAGTCCCAACTTGACTGGCTGTTACAGTGCAATCATCTATGAGCTCAAGCAGTACAGGTTTTGTTTTTTTTTTGGGGGGGGGACCCTTTTCACTATTAACTTAAGATGTCAGCAAGTCAATCATAGATCGAGAACAGAAATCTAATAATCAACAACAAATCCAAGCAGAGAGACAGGAGACCCAATGGGGTAGAATCCTGAGTTCAAATCTAACCCATGGGAGACAGCGGAGGCTTGAAAATTTGCTCTCAGCATCTGCTGCTAGAGATGAGTAAATACATAAATCAACCACCCTGAGCCTCAGTTTACACCTCAGCAATGGCTCTTTTGTTGTCTGGTTTCTTGGGCAAGGTGCTCACATCTACAGAGTATATAATCTGTCTCTGCTTAAGTGGGAGGCAAGGGGGTGGATGGGCAAAGCTGTACATGGAACTGTACAGCTGGATCTGCCTTCCTTAGAGTAGAGTCATTGGTTCCAGTGCTGCTGGAACCATCATGGCCAGCCAATTGTCACTAGATGCCTTGTCTCCACTTCTTCCTATCCTCCTCACCCAATGAGGAGCAGTAGTACCACTGCATTACCTTGTAAAAAATTGTTTTTTTTTCTTTTTTAATATTAAGATCAGGGGTGTCTGTAGATCGGTGTGTCAAAAAAAAGGGCAATCCGTCAAAGTTCTGCTTCTTTTAATGAGGTTTGCCTGTGTTGGCAGAAATGTCCTTTTGGGTTCAGTTCCATGTAGGGAAAAAGACCCTGGATTCATGGAAGTTGCTTGGAAGGATGGTTTAATGGTGGACAGGATCACATGCCTTGGAGCTCCTGGGTGAAAAGGGGGGATCACATGCTTCAAGATGTTGTGTGAAGAAGAAAAAAGGCTGGCTTGCTGAGAGTCCCTGGGTTTTATGTCCTCTGTTGGGGCCCCACCCTGGGGCCTCCCACTCCTGTGCAAGGAATGCACTTTGATTGGCTGTCAAGACTCCCATGGGGCCATGCAGGAGCAACTCTGTAGGCTGCGCTTTGAGTCCAAGTTTGGTTGAGCCTTGCTGGGCAGTGATGCCATGAAAGGGCTTTGGGATTCGTATTATGGCTCTGCCTGTAGATCTTTGTCATGTAGAATAGACTGCCTCAGGCCTTAATGGCCCATTGACAAAGGTGGGGGCGATGAGTTTCTTCCTCCCTTTTAGGGGGAAATATTCTGCCCTTTTAATATTTCCCAAAATATTTTATCTTTTAGTAGAGGGGTGGGTATTAACTTCCTACACCTGCGTGTCCCACATAAAAGGGGCAAGAATTTTGATTGCACAGTATTATCTTAAGTTTTTTTAACTCTTTCCTGAAAACACCTCTACAAGATCAAGACATTTGTTTTGTAGATTTTTCTCTTCTCTCCTCCTCCATTTTTCTCTTCCTGCCTATCTTTTTAAAAGAAATGTACGATTTTTGAGAGGAAATATGGTTAGCATCTGCCAATCAGCCAGTCCTATACTCAGCCCTTCCTGAGTATCCAATCCATTTGTACTTTATCTGTCAGGGCATTCCTTCTGAAACGTAGTTATGAGTTTCATATGCCCTGTGACAGAACAATTGTTTCATGCAGAAACAATTTCATGCAAATTATTATTAGCCTTCATTAGGAATAATAATCTCGGAATAAAAATAAGTCATTACACAGATTACTTGTCTTCATCCCCAGTAGTTTTCTCTCTCCCCTGTCTTTTCAAGGCTTTATGAAAATGTTAGGCCTACTCCCCATCGGAGGATCAATTTAAGTGCATTGGCTATACATTTTCCAAACTGAAACCCAAAATTACAGTCTTCTCTTTCTCTTGATCTTCTCAGAAATCAGAAAGTAATCCAGAATCCAATTTAGCCCAGCCAATTTCCTTCTGCCTCAGGGAATATTTTTCTCACTCTCTTAAACACCCCACCCCCAAAAGGTGTGTGTATGAAGGGAGGAGATGGTAATGCAATGCAATAGCTTTGGCTAGCAAAAGGAAGCTTATCATTTACATCCATGTGCATGAATGAATAGAAGCATTTATTGCGTTTTAAGATGTATCACAACTCAGCAGACAAAACCTGATAAGGAGACCAGAGTGGAATAGATTTTTAAACAATGAAGATCCAATAGAAGGCAATATACTGTAGATAGCTGAGAGTTGAACTATGGTGTTCTGAGTGCTCCCTGACCTTGATTGTTTTCTTGTAGATGTTTCATTACCCAACTAAGTAACATCGTCAGTGCGAGTGGGAGTGGAGTTTGCTGCCTATTTATATGCAGCAGCTTGCCTTTCCATTTTTGATGAGTATGTAATGCCCTTCTTTGTGTTTCCTTGATTAAAGTATTGTTTTTAACCTGATAGTTTGTCTGGTGCTGATCCTTGCTTATCTGCATGTGAGGGGATGTCTTGTAGGCTTTTTGTTTTCTCTTAGTTTTTTGTAACTGTCTCTTTAAAAGATGCGTAAATGTGGTGTGTAAATGGTGGAGTCAGCCATGTTCTGAAAACACCCTTGTACCTGAATTTAAGACACTGGAAGAGAGTTAAACACAAATTTAGAGGTTTCTAAATCTTAATTCTGGATCTCTTTGGTGTTTCTTGGAAGTAGAAGTCTGATTTGGATAGATGATCTTAGCTAGCAGGGCAACTCCAGGGGTGGTATTCAGCTAGTTTGCACTGGTTCACCCAAACTGGTGGTGGAAATTTTTCCCAGTTCGGCGAACCAATAACGATGGCTGGTTGGCCATGTCCCTGAACTGGTCCCCCTGTTGCCGGTTGCTCACCCCGCCCACCCAGTCACCACTTGCTCGCCCCGACGCTTTGCATACTGGCTCTCAAAGAGGTGGTAGCTGGCTGCAGGCTGCTGAAAAGTCCTCCAGTTGGCAAAAAAGCTGCTGCCTTCGCCACCATGTTCTTCGCACATGAGCATCCCATTGCCTTAGACTTGCAAGGCAATGGTATGCACATGCATGAAGAACATGGCAGCAATGGCAGCAGAGTTTTCACCGACTGGAGGACTTTTCAGCAGCCTGCCAGCCAGCCGCCTCCTCTTTGCAAAGAGGCTCGCAAAGAGGCGGCGGCTGGGAGGCTTCTTTGCCAGCCAGCCACTTCCCAGCCGCGGCGGCTGGCTGGGGGCTGCCGAAAACTCCAGTCAGTTTGCCTTCTGGACTCTGGACCAGCTGCTGTGGATGGTAAGCAACCGAAGAGGCAGTGGTGGAGGAAGAAGAGAGGAAACGGGGGTGAATGGCGAAGGAAGGGTGGGAGTAGATAGGGAGAAATTCTAAAAAAAAATCCTATGTTTTCCTGTGGGCATGGCTAGGTTGGGAGACATGTGACTGAGTGGACATGGGCATGAGTGATGTCAAGTTGGCCATGCCCACTCAGTCACATGGACACACACACACCCAAGCCATTCCCACCGAACCAGTAGCAAAAAATGTGGAATCCATCACTGGACATCTCCATAATACTGTTGGGCAGAGATGCTGGCAAAAAAAGGAAACTGGCAATGAGGGAACAGCAGGAAAGGCCTCCAAAGGTGGGAAAGAGTTACCTCCACACCATTGTAATGAACTCTCTTGTCTCCAAGTTCGTTATGGAGACGGAGGTGTCCAATAAACTCACTGTAAAGCCCATCACCATGATGGAGTTAATTCTGTGGAAGTATAAGGAATAAGCCCCTTTAGCACAATTGAACACATGGTATGGCCATTCCTAGCAACAAGCATGAGATCTTTCTATTGTAGGCATTTTGTCTGTTTGCATTGCTAAAGCCATCGGGTGTTAGTCTGATTGGTGCTTGGACAAAGCACTGGCTGGAAGCAGCTCTGAATGTCTGAAATAGTTTTGGGAATGAACCATCACTCAGAGGTAAGGTTGCTCAAAGTGGAAATCTCCTTAATTTACTACTTCAAGGCAAAACACCATGACTTTCAGTGAAGGCACTGTTCCTATACCAGCGTAAGTTGAACAGATAGGGTTTTTTTTTTTGGGTGGGTGGGTGGGTGGGATCCGTAAAGGAGAACTGTTAATCCTCTCTGTACCAGCAGATTATTCTCTGTAAATAGTGGTACAGTTAGGGCTTAACAGACTTAGTGAGAGAGGAAGTATTTCAAATTCTCATGTATATGACAATGGCCTGGTCATTTTGCTGGGTTGGATTCTGTATATCCATCCCAAATTCCAGCCACAACAGCGCCAGATTGTCATCCTATGTTATAAATTCAGGGTTTCTGTTGCAAACTACTTTTCTACCTTCCTCCATCTGATTGCAAATGGTAGGAAACTCTAAAAGGTCAAAGTTTCCTTGTCAGTCATGCTTGATTCTAGGGCCTGGTGCTCATCTCTGTTTCTTGTCCAAGGGAGCCAGCATTGTCCGAAGACAATTTATGTGGTCATTTGGCCAGCATGACTATACATCAAAGGTGCATGGAATGGTGTTACCTTCCCACCAAAGTGGTACCTATTAATTTGTGTGCATTTGCATGGTTTTGAGCTGGGGCAAAGAATGGGAGCTCACACTGTTGCATGGAGCTTTGGTCTCTAACTGACAAGTTCAGCATCTTGAACTGCTGAGTCACTGCTGCCCTGAAACTCTACAGATGGTTTAAACAGCATTTGCTTTCCTCTTTTGTTTCTATTGGTTTTCTCATCTGGAGAAATTTGTTTGCAAAGGTAGGAACCTTTCTGTTTTCTGATCACAGTATTCCACGAAGTGCTCTGTATGCCACAGGTGTAGTATTGCTCTCCTCATTACCGTATGGCCCCATCACTCATTCAGTTTTTTACACCTTCAAATAAAAGTTGTACTCATACCATAATCTTCAACATGTCAGTTCCTGACCTAGCAGCTGTATTTGCACATGTTGGGCTAACACACCTGCTTGATTAATTGAAGTTTATTAATTGATGTCAGTAGTAGTAACTGTGACAGGGATCTTGGAGTCCTAGTGGACAACCATTTAAATATCAGCCAGCAGTGTGCAGCAGCTGCCAAAAAAGCCAACACAATTCTAGGCTGCATCAACAGAGGGATAGAATCAAGATCACGTGAAGTGTTAATACCACTTTGTAATGCCTTGGTAAGGCCACACTTGGAATACTGCATTCAGTTCTGGTCGCCACGATGTAAAAAAGATGTGGAGACTCTAGAAAGAGTGCAGAGAAGAGCAACAAAGATGATTAGGGGACTGGAGACTAAAACATATGAAGAACGGTTGCAGGAACTGGGTATGTCTAGTTTAATAGAAAGAAGGACTAGGGGAGACATGATAGCAGTGTTCCAATATCTCAGGGGTTGCCACAAAGAACAGGGAGTCAAACTGTTCTCCAAGGCACCTGAGGGTAGAACAAGAAGCAATGGGTGGAAACTAATCAAGGAGAGGAGCAACCTAGAACTAAGGATAAATTTCCTGACAGTTAGAACAATTAATCAGTGGAACAGCTTGCCTCCAGAAGTTGTGAATGCCCCAACACTGGAAGTCTTTAAGAAGATGTTGGATAGCTATTTGTCTGAAACGGTATAGGGTTTCCTACCTAGGCAGGGGGTTGGACTAGAGGACCTCCAAGGTCCCTTCCAACTCCACTATTGTATTGTTTCCAAGTATTTGTGTAAACCTGGAAAATGGACTCATGCAATAGGTGGATTAAATTTATTGCGTGAAGGCACAAAAAAATAAATTCAGGCAATAGAGATGAGATAGATTTAGCGCTAAACTGAAGATACTCTTCCCCTCTTTGTGGAATTCCTGGGAGCAGATACTTTTCTTGTAGTGGACTTGGGGAACAATGACTGACAAAAGCAACATGCTGTTATATTGTAGCTTCACTGCCCTTTAAATCGTACCAACCTTTGTTTTTTTGAAAAGAAAGGGATTTTTTCTCTCTCTTCTCCCCTTTTAATAGGAACCATCCTGGATCCACTGAGAAGAATTGAGTCATGGAATATACTTTGGATATCTCCAAAGGCCCCAATAAATAATTTGGCCTAATAAGATCCTTTGATCGCCTGGACCCTAAAGAAATGCTACCCGTGGTGGTACAGTGGTTAGAGAGCAGTATTTTAGTATAAACAAGTGGAACCGCTTACCTCCAGAAGTTGTAGGTGCTCCCACACTGGAGGATTTTTCTAGAAGAGGCTGGACAGCCATTTGTCCAGAATAGTATAGGGTCTCCTGCTTGAGCAGGGAGTTGGACTACAAGACCTCCAGGGTTCCTTCCAACTCTGTTATTCTGCTAATTGCATAGCCTATACAAGAAACTTTGGATTGAGAGCCACGGTGGTGCATTGGTTAGAATGCAGTACTGCAGGCTACTTCTGCTGACTGCCGGCTGCCTGCAATTTGACAGATTGAATCTCACCAGGCTCAAGGTTGACTCAGTTTTCCATCCTTCTGAGGTGGGTAAAATGGGGACCCAGATTGTTGGGGGGCTGACTCTGTAAACTGCTTAGAGGGGGCTGTACAAGCACTGTAAAGCGGTATATAAATCTTTTTTTTCTGAAAGAATTTTATTGGTTTTTAAAATTTTTTGGGGGAAAGGGTAGGTGGATATAAAAAAAAATTGGGGGGGGCAGTTCCATCGTGCTACAGGTAGAAATCTCTCCAATTCTCATAACTTTTTACAGAAAAAAAAAAACCAAAAGATAAAAGGTAAGCAGAAACAGCATCTTATTATACATTGTATCAACCATGTGTTCAATCATCTCTTTTGCCACTTTCTAATATATCAACAATTAAAATGATATTCCAGATATATTTATTTTTGTGACCTTTTACTTTACTTTACTTTTATTTAGATTTTTATACCGCCCCCTCTCCCCAAAGGGACTCGGGGCGGTGTACAGTCAAATAAAAAAACATCAATAAATAGAAAATACAAACACAAAGAGGAGGCAATAAGAAACTGTACATATCTGCAGTAAAGTAGTTAAAAGCAATATTTAAATACCCTAAAAATACCCAATTAAAATATCTGCCAGGAGGTAGAATAAAACTATAAATGGGCCAGGCCAGCTAAACGGAACAGGTGAGTCTTCAGTTTTTGTCGAAAGGAGCGGAAGTCGGTGGTGGTTCTGATATCGGGGGGGAGGTCATTCCAGAGGGTTGGGCCCATCACAGAGAAGGCTCTACTCCTAGGTGCCGCCCGTTGGCATTGCTTAGTGGACGGCACCCGGAGGAGTCCTTCCCTGTGAGAGCGAATCGGTCGCAGGGAAGTGTGTGGTAGGATGCGATCCCGCAAGTACCTAGGTCCTGAGCCATGGAGCGCTTTAAAGATGGTAATTAACACCTTGAAACGCACTCGAAAGACCACAGGCAGCCAGTGCAGCTCGCGCAGGAGCGGTGTTACATGGGAGTACCTAGTACTCCCCATAATAGCCCGCGCGGCTGCGTTCTGGACTAGCTGCAGTCTTCGAGCGCGTCCCAAGGGAAGCCCCATGTAGAGGGCATTGCAGTAGTCCAGCCGAGACGTCACCAGTGCATGAGTGACCGTGCGTAGGGCATCCCGGTCCAGTAGGGGGCGCAATTGGCGCACCAGGCGAACCTGGTGGAACGCCCCCCTTGCCACGGCTGCCACATGGTCATCCATTGACAGCCGGGCATCTAGGAGGACGCCCAAATTGTGCGCCCGCTCCACAGGGGGCAATTGCTCGCCCCCTATGGTCAGTGATGGAATCAACTGACTGAACCGGGGTGCCGGTAGCCACAGCCACTCGGTCTTGGAGGGGTTGAGCTTGAGTCTGTTGTCCCCCATCCAGACCCCGACGGCTTCCAAACACCGGGTCATCACCTCGACAGCCTCGTTGGGGTGGTCTGGGGTGGAAATGTACAGCTGCGTATCATCAGCGTACAGATGATACTCCACCCCAAAACCACAGATGATCTCCCCCAGCGGCTTCACATATGCATTGAACAGGAGGGGCGAGAGGACCAACCCCTGAGGCACCCCACAAGTGAGTGACCTCAGGGTCGACCTCTGCCCCCCTGCCAACACACATTGCGTCCGGTCAGAGAGGTAGGAGCCGAACCACCGCAGAACGGTGCCTCCAACTCCCATCCCCCCCAGCCGGCGCAATAGGATACCATGGTCGATGGTATCAAAAGCCGCCGAGAGATCTAATAGGACCAGGATAGAGGAACAACCCCTATCTCTGGCCCTCCAGAGATCATCGACCAACGCGACCAAGGCCGTCTCCGTGCTGTGTCCGGGCTGGAAGCCGGACTGGCGTGGGTCTAGATATTCGGATTCCTCAAGGTGTCGTGGAAACTGCTGTGCCACCACATTCTCTACAACCTTCGCCAAAAAGGGAAGGTTGGAGACTGGACGATAATTAGCTAGCTCCATCGGGTCAAGGGAAGGCCTCTTGAGTAAGGGCCTCACCACCGCCTCTTTCAAGGCGGCAGGCAAGGACCCCTCGCTCAACAAAGCGTTCACCAAGCCCAGTAGCCAGCCTCGTGTCACTTCCCAGGATGCCAGTACCAACCAGGAGGGACACGGGTCCATTAAACATGTGGTCGGTCGCAGCCGTCCACGCAACCTATCCAAATCCTCAGGGGCAACAGAATCAAACTCCTGACTCTTTCCGTTATTGTTCCCTCCCCCCTGTCCCCAGGCGGAGCCCAGCTCCTCCCTCCTTCATGTCTTTGGTTTTGTCGCCTTTTTCACTACTTCTTATATTTCCGTCCTCTAGGAGGGCACTATGTTTTTTAATGAAGGCCTCTGCCTCCATGACTGTGTTAATTCTAATTCTGTTTCCCTCCCAGAAGATCAGCATTCCTTCTAGCAATAACCATCTAAACCAAATTCCCTTATTACATAATTTCTTTGATAAGGAGGAATACTTCCTTCTCTTATCTCTTATTTTTTTCGGAATTTGCTTAAGAATGGCAATTTCTTTATCTTTATATTTTAGTGGTTCCCCCCCTCTGAGCCCCTAGAATCTCATCCCTCATGGTCTTCCTAAGAAATTTAACATGTACTTCCCTTGGAACATTATGTGTTCTGGCATATGCTGAATTAATCTTATAAACCAGATCCATATCTCACCACAACTGTTTTTTATCTCTTTTAATATATTCTGCTAAAATTGTACTCATAATATCCTTAAGATCTTTATCTTCTGTCTCCGGTAGGTTCTGGAATCTGAGAAAGAAGGACATTCTTTCAAGTTCTATCTTTGCCATAAAATTTTCCAATTCTATATTCCCCTTCTGGACTGCCTGAACCTCCTCTCCAAGCCCATCCGCGCCCTCCTCTAGCACACCAATTCTCTGTTTATTTTCTGTTATTTGTTGCTGTACACTTTTAAGCTCATCTCTAAAATCTGCTACCTCCTTTTTCAACTCATTTTGTCCCTTCATAATAGCTTGAAACATTTGAGTAACAGATAAATCCTTTGAACTTTCTCCAGTCTTTTCTTGTAAAAATGATGAAATTTTTGATTGTTGAATCGTTGGACTGGATACAGCGGTATATAAATCTAAATGCTATTGCTATCAGGCAAAATAAACAGAAACAGATCACTGAGCCAGTGATTTGACTCAATATATGGAAGTTTCCTGGGTTTATTTATAAATGTATGTAAAATCAATATACAGGTAGTCATAGACTTACAGCAGGTCAGTTAGTGACTGTTAGAAGTTACAACAGTGCTGAAAAAAGAGACTTAGGACTGTTTTTCACACTTACAACATTGGCCCATTTCTGTAGTCACGTGATCAAAATTCAGATGCTTGACAACTGGTTCACATTTATGACAGTTGCAGTGTCCCAGGGTCATGTGATCCCATTTTGGGACCTACTCACTAGCAAAGTCCATGAGGAAACCAGATTCACTGAACAACTGAGTTACTAAACTAACAATCACAGTGATTCACTTAACAAGTGACAAGAAAGGTCGTAAGACAGGACAAAATTCATGTAACAAATGTTTCACTTAGCAATAGAAATTTTTGTCTCATTTGTGGTCACAAGTCGAGGACTACCTGTAATTCGTTATTTAATTCACTCTGTTCAGAAAAGTGGTGCAATTGTAATAGTTGTGTGCTTGTATATAGCACAATCATTTAATGCAGGAAGTCCTCAACTTACGACTACTGTTTAAAATTATGATACAAAGATACTGGGGGAAAAAAAGGTACTTATGACTTGTATTTGAAGTTCTGAAGGCTGGCTCCCCTCTGCAGTCACATTATTTCATTTTGGGTGCTTGGCAACTGGCCTGTATTTATGGCCATTTGCAGGATCCCACACTCATGTGACTGTGATTTACAATGTTTGAGTTTGAGTTTGAGTTTTATTAAATTTATATACCGCCCCCCTCTCCCCGCAGGGACTCGGGGCGGTGTACAGACAGTACATATAAAACAACAAAGCAGGAACAACAAAACATTAGACAACCAACATAAACATACGGTCTGTATAATGCCCGAACTTATTTCTAGTTAAAAACAGTCTAAAACCAAATTAAACCCCCAAAATTTACAATACTATAAAGCCATCCAGGAAGGTCAGTAATAGATTGTACTTGTGATTACGATTAGGCCAGGCCGGCTAGTCGGAACAGGTGGGTCTTGAGTTTCTTACGGAAGGAGCGGAGATCAACAGTAGTTCTAATATCAGGGGGGAGTTCGTTCCAGAGGGTTGGGCCCATCACAGAGAAGGCCCTACTCCTGGGCACCGCCCGCCCGCATTGTCTAGCGGAGGGTACCCAGAGGAGACCCTCCCTGTGTGAGCGGATTGGTCGTAGGGATGTATGGGGTAGAATGCGATCTCGCAAATAACTAGGTCCCGAGCCATGAAGCGCTTTGAAGATGACAATCAACACCTTGAAACGCACTCGAAAAGCCACAGGCAGCCAGTGCAGCTCGCGCAGAAGTGGTGTTACATGGGAGTACCTGGTACTCCCCATAATTGTCCGCGCGGCTGCATTCTGAACCAACTGGAGCCTTCGGGTGCATCTCAAGGGGAGCCCGATGTAGAGAGCATTGCAGTAATCAAGACGGGAAGTCACCAGGGCCTGAGTGACTGTGCGAAGGGCGTCCCGCTCTAGTAGGGGGCGCAATTGGCGCACCAGGCGCACCTGGTGGAAAGCCCTCCCAGCCACGGCCGTCACATGATCATCCAGCGACAGCCGGGAGTCTAGGAGGACGCCCAAATTGCGTGTCCTATCCACCGGGGGTAGTTGTTCCCCCCCAATGGCCAGAGATGGAGCAAACTGGCTAAAGCGGGATTTGGGGTTTGGGGTTTTTTGGTCAGAAATAGGTGTTTACTTCGAGTTTCCAGCAAAATTGTCCATTGCAGGCAATGGGGTCAGTTTACAACTATGGTTTGAACAACCATTGTAAAAAAAAAGTTGTAAAAATGGATAGGTTACACGATGACTGGCACCTGACTGGAATTCTGAGCTCAATTATAGTCATAAATCAAGGAATACTTGTTGTATAGTTTCACTGTCACTGGAAGGAATAGTTCTGCATTGGTCAGACTACTGCTGGTATAATCTGGCCAGTTCTGGTTGTTTTATTTTAAAGAGGATTTTAAAGAGGATTTATAAGGTAGAATAGATTCAGAGAAGAGCAACCAAGAATTTTATCTAGTGGTGGGTTATGGTCTACTTTATCAAATGCCTCACTGAAATCCAAGTAAATTATATCGACAGCATTCCTCTGGTCCACTAATTTTGTCAGTTTGTCAAAGAATGCAATAAGATTAGTCTAGCATGATCTGTTTTTGACAAGCCCATTTTGGCTTTTGGTTATTACTTTGTTTGCTTCTAGATGTTCGCTGATTCATTGCTTGATTATCTTTTCCAGAATCTTCCCTTGAATTGAGGTCAGGCTGTTAGGTCTGTAGTTTCCTGGATCTATTTTTCCTTTTTTGAAGATGGGAACTACATCAGCTCTTTTCCAGTCCTCTGGCAGTTTCCTGGTGCTCCGGGATCTTTGAAAGATATAGTTCATTGGTTCTGAGATCTCGTCTGCCAGTTCCTTCAGAACCCTGGGTGTAATCCATCCAGTCCTGGTGATTTGTACTCGTCTAGAGTAGACAGGTGCTCACTTACCATTTTCTTCCCTAGGATGATCAAGGGACTGGTATTTTGAGTCTTCCAAGGAGAAATTGAGGGAACTGGGTTCATTTAGTTTTGAGTAAAGATGGCAAAAGATAGGATAATGCTTTTCAAATACCAGAAGAAATTTAACATCTGCTCTTCTCTATCATCCCACAATGCAACCACTGATCTTAGATGACCAGAAAGCAGATTGTAGCAAACCATTAGGGAAAAATATCTCAATGGTTTGACAGCAATACCAAAAGAGGTAGTAATCTCTTCTTAGACTCTCCTGGATGTATTCAAGGAGAGGCCCGGCAGCCAAATCTAAAGATGGTTTTATTTGAATTCTTGCAAGAAACTGGAGTTGATGGCACAATTAAACTTTCCATTCTCTTTTGATGACCTGCTCTTCTATCCAGCAGAATGTCACTGCTCCAGCAGCCTCATTCATTGGGGAATCAATAATGCCACGTTCAACTGCTTCCATAAAGCACCTGATAATTCTTGCAGTGAATTAACTGACAATTAACCACTTGAATTTAGTGAGAATTAAACATATGTGGTACAAGGTAATATCAGAAACATAATGGATGAGAATTGTTTTGCATGCTCACTCCCTTTTACATGGTTGAGATGGGTCATAAGATTGTTCAGCTTGGCCCTGGACCCACAAAATTGTGATGTGGGTGAAAGGAAATCTATGTTATTTGACACCTAGAATTCATCCCAAATTCTTTCTGTTCTCTGAACTTTGTGAGATTGGTTTATGTAATTTTAGAGGTTGGTTGCTGCTAAACAGTTTCCAGAGACATAACTATCTGTTGCAGTTAAAAACATCAAAGAGATCTTGGTGTCTTAAAAACTAATGGAGAAATGTTGATGTACCACTTAATAAATATGCTAATAGTTCATCCAATTCAATTTGTTATTAAAAATGTCAATACTCTTGAATTTTTTATTGTGTGGCTTTCCTAGAATCAGTATAAGTAAAATTTCCTTAGGACATATTGGAGCATGTCTTGCAAAGATTAAACATTTTAGTTGAGAGAAACTAAAGTAGCAATTTAAAGTTCCTGATTTGTAAAGATCAACACAAACAAAAAAGTATGTCTTTTGCTCATGCAAAATTGAAGGAATTTCAAGACAAGTTAATCTTGATTAGTTCCACAAATATCAAACTCACAAACTTTTTCCCACTGAAGAAAATATACAAGTGCAAACTTGTATAGCTTCCAGTTGCCCTTTCTATTAATGGTAAGAATAACTGTAAACATAATGGAGAGCAAATAAAAGAGTGTGATATGATTGAGAGAATACTATGAGCAACCTTCTACAATCTGTTATACTATGCAAGGACTTTTTTCTCTCAGATAATTTTTCCTTTTGTTGAAAAAAAAACCCACATTTGTTCTGCAGATGCTGCCACTACACACACACACACACATGCACATTTGCACACACCCACATCATTCCCTTTGTGCATTCTCTCTCCCTTCTGTCTGAGGTCATATTATCCTCTTAGAGTTTAATCTATCTGTAATTACACCCTGTAATTGCAGAGCAGTTTTAAAGCTGATTTTACTTCCCAGTTTTCATTTTCATGGATCCTGAGTCCCATCTATAAGTATATTTCTAATCATCCATCAGGAAGCTAGAAGAAGGTCAAGAAACAATCTCCTAGTGGGGCACTGCTGTACTAGAAATCACCTCTGAGGACCAGCAAGGGGCAGAACACAATCCTTGCTTGCAGAAGAAACCAAATTCAATCCCTGGAACAACCTCCATTTGAGTAGACCGGAGTAGAGATCCTGAGTTAAGTGGACCCATAATATCATTTGGTATCAGAAAACTTCTCTTATGCCAAAGAATGTACGGTAGTTTTATTCAGGGTCTGAGAATGAATAACCTGCAGGGTTAATTAAAGAAAATAGGTTTTGCTAATAAATTTACTGTGTTTCCCCGAAAATAAGACAGGGTCTTATTTTCCTTTGACCCCCCCCCCCCAAATAAGTACTTGGCCTTTTTTGGGGGGGAGGTCTTATTATTTTTAAGGTGAAGGAGGAGGCGAGCGTGGTCACCTCATGGCTGCTGCTGTGTTGCAATATTTTCAGGGGGGTTTATTTTCGGGGGGAGGCTTATTTTAGTGCATGCACTCAAATACCTGATTGGGCTTATTATCCGGGGAGGTCTTATTTTCAGAGAAACAGGGCATAAAGTAATGTAACTATTTCAATTATCTTGTTTCTTCTCTCATCTTGAAATTTGTGGGGTTTTAAGATACTTCTGGATTAAATTTGAAAAGTTGACTAGGAAAAGAAACGAATGGAGCTTTTAAATTTTTTTACCTTGGTCTGTAATCAAGATATTTCCAGATTGTAAGTATCTTCTCTGAAGAATATATTTACCGTGTTTCCCTGAAAATAAGACAGGATCTTATTTTCTTTGACCTCTGAAATAAGCGCTTGGCTTTATTTTTGGGGAGGTCTTATTATTTTTGAGGTGCAGGAGGTGGTGAACATGGTCACCTCATGGCTTCTGCTGTGTTGCAATATTTTTGGGGAGGGCTTATTTTCAGGAGAGGACTTATTTTAGTGCATGTGCTCAAAAGCCTGATTGGGCTTATTATCCAGAGAGGTCTTATTTTCAGGGAAACAGGGTATTATTTAAATCAATTTATAAGGTCACTCATCTCATAAATGCTACTGTGGGTAGGCAGCAACATATATAAACAATTTAAAAATATTAAGAAAGAGTAAAAAGCTATAGTGAGCACTGAGGATAAACCTCAATAGAACTATCAACAAAAACCTCTCAACAGACCATCTAACTTCCGAGCCTCCAAACTCTGGGGCATTTCCAGTTCTTCAATACTTTATAAAAGGCTGCAAGGTCCAGACCAATCTAATCCTAGGGGATGCAATAAGGTGTTTCAGAATGCAGGTTTTACAAAAAAACAAAAACAAACCATATTTGTGAATGTGAATAAGTAGATTTATAGAAACAAGGGGTTGAATACTCTGACCTCCATCTGAATTCCATATATTTGTCCAAGAGGACAGCCAAGAGAATCACTAGGTCCACACGTTCATATCTTACAGGGGAGGAGATCAGTGGTGATCTATGAATTCAGTCGCATTCCAATTCAATTATTTTCATATTTACTTCCTTTCTTCAGAAAACTTGCATTCGATATGCTTTGTATATTACATTTTAAATCTACACCTGTTGACTAAGCTTAGTACTTTTGCATGTTGAAGAACAAAGTACTCTGCGAAAGGGTAACTCCCATTGGCGTCCTATTCATTTTGCACATTAGCAATCTTTTAAAAATAAGAGAATTAAATAAGCGGCTTTCCTTCACATATAATGCA
Source organism: Natrix helvetica (assembly GCF_964273705.1). Taxonomy (NCBI): domain Eukaryota; kingdom Metazoa; phylum Chordata; class Lepidosauria; order Squamata; family Natricidae; genus Natrix; species Natrix helvetica. The sequence goes on from NC_138552.1 coordinate 268,893,365, forward strand.
GAAGAGAAGACCTACAATCTGCCTATGTGGTGTGACGTGGATCAGGACAAAGACAAAACATAAGAAACCATTTCAGGCAATGAAAACTTTTTCTTCCATAAATTCACCCATCGTACCTGGTTTTCTGCTCTCTGCACTAGAGAAAGGAGGAACTAGAAAATATGAGTCAACATGCTTCATTTTTTAAAAAATCCACTATTTTAATAAACAGATGCTGTTAGCCTCTAGTTCAAAGGCTTTGTTCCATTAAAAAAGCAAATTCAGTATAATTCAAATCTAATTATATTTTTATATTTGATGAAACTGCTGCAGATAACTCAGGGTCTGGCTTCTGAAAGCAGAGAAGTCATGACTGTTTTGATTTGCACTATTAACTTTTTATTAATATCCACGGTCTTGTTCATTTGTTGAAATATTGCTTCTCCAAAACCATTGCTAATAGGCATTGACATTTTATAGTACAAACCTCCGTGCACACACCTGCTTTGGTGCAGGCGTTCCATGAACAATTCCCAGCTAAGCCACACTCTGAGTGTCAGACCCGGGGGAAGAGCCCTGTGGTGAGGGATAGTCTTGTGGCCCAGCAGCGGCCGGTTCAGCTGTTGGTGGACTCTGACAGCGATGAACATTATGGGACTGCTCTGGAGGATGAAGAAGACTCTGGAGGGTGTTTGGAGTGAGTCAGAGCAGGGACTAGAGAGGCCTGTTGGCCACCAAGTGGCATCTGAGTCAGGGAGCAGTGAGGAGGAACAGAAGGAGGTTGTCCCTGATATGCATGTGCGTAGAGCTGAGAAGAGAAGGGAGCAGCTGTGGAGAAGACATCATAGAAGGAAATAGGGACAGGTGGCTATTGTTGTGGTCCCTCCCAAAGAGCTTATAGGTGGAGCAATGGGAGGGGAATCTTTGCAGGAAACAACAGTCCACTTTACTAGCCATTGAGAAAGCATTCCGTAAATCTAATCTTGATGGCACAGCTCCAAGCTCACCCTGCTCCACCTCCACCTTGGAGGAAATGCCTGGTTGCAGTGCCTGATAAATTCAATGGCAACCAAGCCATGTTTCCAGCTTTCTTGGGACAATGCCAGCTATTTATCAGCTTGAGAGAAGAGGATTTCCCCACTGACCAAGATAAAGTGGGGTTTATGATTAGCTTACTCTCCGGCTCTGCAACTCTTTGGGCGATGCCACTGCTGGTCTAGGCTAGCCCTTTGCTGGATGACTTTAGGAGGTTCTGTGACCACCTCCGGTTAATGTATGAGGACCCCATTAAGACAGAGATGGCTACCCAACGTCTGAAGACTCTGAAGCAGGGCTGTGGTTCCTTGCAGGACTAAATCAGTGAATTTAGGCTACTAAGCCAGGATTCGGCTTGGAATGAGGCAGCCCTCATGGACACATTTGAGGATGGGTTGTCGGAAGAATTGCAGGATGAGCTGGTGCGTGTGGATAGGCCACCGAATTTCAACATGTTGGTCCACCTGTGTCTCCGGATTGATGCTCGGATGCAGAGGTGGGGAATTTGCTGCACGTCCCAGGAGAACAGGGTGGTTCCGGCCATGCCTGAGACTCCAACTCCACGAGCATTGAGAAAGCATTCCATAAGTCTAATCTTGGTTTCTTGAAGATAGCGTTCTAGGCTCCTATCCAAGGGGTGGCTTTATCTCTGTCATTAGTCGTGGCAGACAGCCAAGCCTGTTTCTGCATATTCATTAGAATCACGGGACAGAACACGGTCCTTTGCTGTTTCCAGGGCAGATCTAAGTGACTTGTGGGCCAGATTTGGCCTGCAGGCTTTGAGTCTGATACCTGCTCTATATCCTTGCTTTTCAAATATGCCAACTTTAAGATGTGTCAACTTCAACTCCAAGAATTCTCCAGCCAGCATCTGGGGAAATTTGAGGATTTGAAGTCCAAACATCTGGAAGTTTCCATATTTGACAGTGCCTCCATTTTTTAGATTAGTGAAGGAAGGGATATCTTCCTTCATGAAAGCTGAATGCCTGTTAAATCCAAATTTAGATAATTGCCATAATTGATGCTACTTGCTTTAATTAATCTTTTTGCATTGCTGGAAGAAATGTCCTTCTGGGTTCGGCTCCAAGTGGGGAAAAAGACACTGGAGACATGGAGGCTGCTTGGAAAGATGGTTTCAATGGTGGACAGGACCACATGGCTTGAGTTCTGAACAGAAAAGATGATCACATCCTTCAATGTCAGTGGAGAAAAAGAGAAGGGCGGAAGAGAAGCTGGGTCCCTGTTTTTATGCCCTCTCTGGCCTTTGATCTTGAGCTTGTATTCTGACTGGTTGTCAGACTCCCATGGAGCCATGCAGGGGCAACTCTCTAGGCCGCATTTTGAATCCAGGTTTGTTTGAGTTCACAGATGCCATGTGGTGAGTTTGGTAAAGGGCCAATATTATCATGCCTTAATACCATCCCCCTGGAGCTGAAGGGGAGAATTCTTTATTATGTAAAGGGACTGGCTTGGCCTTCTTAATGGCCCATTGACAAAGTGGGTTGAGGCAGGAAGCTGCAGGGAGCTATTCTCTCTTTATAAAACATGTTTTTTTTTCTTTTTCACATCCAGAGAAATATTCTGCCTTTTCAATATTTCCTATGATTCTTCATTTTTCTGGGAGAGGGCTGGGTGATAACTTCCTATAGCATTATTATATAATTAATATCCTATGTAATTTGAATCATCATGTAATTGATATTCTACATAATTTGAATCATCATGTAACTGCAAACACTTAACTGAGGCAAATGACATGCATTATGTTAATTGTCCAGACTGTCTCAGAAAGAATAGCCTATCTGTTTATGTGCAGTCCATACTTATTTTTTTCCCTAGTGCATCTGAAATCTCCATAAAATCAAAGTTTTACTGTAGTTTTACTAGTAGACCAAAATGCACTGCCAGGTTCCTTAGCAATTCCCAACACATCTGGGAGCTCCCATCTATTTTTCTGTCAAATTTTGACTAGGTTTCTTCAGAAAAGACATATTTCATAAAACTAGTTCTGGTCCTCAGTCCTCAAGGAAAACTACATTCTGTTCAACCAGATGCTGCTTTGTATAACTGCCATCACAACATTGCTAATATAGTAGGATTCTGGCAAGATTGGCTGTTATTCCTAAACATCCTTATAGGAATAGAAGCTGAAAAACAACTTCTATACCTTTAAGGGTTGGTCCATTATTGGTCTATCCAATAAAATGCTAATTATTTGCGAATTCTGCCATGAATGAAATTGATGTGTTGGGCTATAGCTGTTATAATCCTCATCCAAACACATTAAGACCTGTTGGCCTGATGTTTGTATATTTATTGAATATAGGTTGTTTAATGCAGGTACTGTAAACGGAACATCTTTTTTATTATCTTATGACTTGGTTGATTTTTATTTAATGCTAAAAGGATATAGTTTCAGATTTGGAAAGAGAGGAAATAATTTCTTCCTGTGATCTTGTACAAATAAAGATCCCCCTCCCGAAAAAACAGGTAGCTACTGGCCCAGAAAAGTCTGAATTAGTATTGAATTGGCCAAATAAATGGAAACATTAACTATTTTCAAGGTGTTTGGGAAATATTTTGAACCTCTAACAGGTTATATTTGGATTGGATCAATAATGTATTAATTCATATTCTACTAATCTATTGTAACCACAGATTTTGTCTGGATGATACGATGATGATGATGATGATGATGATGATGATGATGATGATGATGATGATGATGATGGTATTTATGTATATGTCACCCAGCTCACAGCAATTCTGGGCAATTTCTTGGGGTTGTTGTTCTTGTTGTTAATTATTCTTGGAAATAATAGTGAGCTATTTCTCAGCATTGGTTGACATCCACATAGTAAAGATCATGTGAGTGCTATTCTTTGCTTCTAGACATTTCTTTTGCTGATCCGCTAGCTGTGAAGAATAATAACTGCATTTATTCTTATTTTCTAACTTCCAAGTTGAAACCTCCCTCCTCATAAGGTTGAAATTCTGTTGTCACATTTTGGTAATCATTTTTCAAGGGGCCTTTGAGGAATGAAAAGAAAAAAGGCACTGAACGCATTGCAGGGCCATAGGTTGTCCAACTTGGTTTTCAAATGTGTTCAAGAGTCTCCAACCTTGGCAACTTTAAGAATTGTGGATTTCAACTCCCAGAGTTGGCTGAGGAACTCTGGGAGTTGAAGTCCACAATTCTTAAAGTTGCCATGGTTGGAGTCCCCTATCAAGAGGTTAATCAACTCTTCAGTTGATAAATTATACAGAGTGTAATAGATAGTCTCTTCCTCCAGTTTTACATTCTCCTTACTTGGCCATCTCAATGATGCTTTCAATACACATTCTGATCAACTCTCAGATCCTTGTATGGTTAACTCAGTTGAAATCCCTTAATTGTTGTTCTTCCCTGTACCACCCTTTTACTATCACCACCCTTCCCTTTAGTGTGTGTGTGTCAGTGTTGGGTTCCGGATCCCATCACAACTGGTACGCTGCAACGGGGCCAGGTGTCTACCCCTGGCATGCATGCTGCACACACATATGCACCCACCACCCTATGATGCTCCAACTGTTCAGAAGAGCATCTCACAGGCGCCGTACACTGTCCGCGCATGCACAAATGGCCTGGTTAGCTTAGGAAAGGAATGTGGATGGGCAGATGGGCCCTCCAAAGCACTGTTTCAGTACAGTGCTCTCAGCAGCCACCGGTACATCCATACTGGGGCATATCACCCGGAACCCACCACTGGTGTGTGTCTGTGTGTGTGTGTGTGTGTGTGTGTGTGCACCTTGCTTGAATGGAGGCAGCTTCAGCCTGCAAACTTTGGTGGTGTGGCTTTGTGTGCTGAGGTTGTGAGGATAGAGGGTTGTGGGTGCAATACGGTGATGGATTATTGTAGCTTCTCCTGGCTCTTGAACCAAAAGCAGGCGCACATGGACCAGAAGAGGAGGACTTTGGTACAAATTGCCACACCACTGAGTTTGCAGGCCAGAGCAGCACCCCATCCAGCTGCGATTCCTCCCTTGTTTCAATCAACACTTTGAATGAGGAAGTGGCACACCTATCACCTATCAAGCCAGAATGAAAACTCTTCCTCTGTTCTCCCATGAAAATGGTATTCGAAATCTATGAGGAGCTACTGACCAGGTTGCCTTTGCTTTGTTTTTTGTTCCACAGGCTATGGACATGCAGCCCCTAGCACTGATGGTGGGAAAGTCTTTTGTATGTTCTATGCCCTGCTGGGAATCCCACTCACCCTGGTCATGTTTCAGAGTCTGGGCGAAAGGATCAACACCTTTGTGAGGTATCTCCTGCACCGCATCAAGAAGTGCCTTGGCATGAGACGGCCAGAAGTATCGATGGCCAATATGGTCACCATTGGATTCTTCTCCTGCATCAGCACCCTTTGCATTGGGGCTGCCGCATTCTCCTACTATGAGAATTGGACCTTCTTCCAGGCCTACTACTACTGCTTTATCACCCTCACCACCATTGGTTTTGGAGATTATGTGGCCCTTCAGAAAGAACACGCCCTCCAGACCAAGCCCCAATATGTGGCCTTCAGCTTTATCTACATTTTAACTGGGCTGACAGTCATTGGGGCCTTTCTCAACTTGGTGGTGCTCCGATTCATGACCATGAATGCTGAGGATGAAAAGCGGGATGCGGAACACCGGGCGCTACTCACCCGCAATGGACAGGCCAGCAGTGTACACACTACAGACACTACTACATCCTCGACCGCTGCTGCGTTAGGGGGCATAGGGGGTGGCGGAAGCAGCAGCGGTAGAGGAGGACTCCGAAATGTTTATGCTGAAGTTCTCCACTTCCAATCCATGTGCTCCTGCCTCTGGTATAAGAGTCGGGAGAAGCTGCAGTACTCTATCCCCATGATAATCCCCAGAGACCTCTCCACCTCTGATACCTGCATGGAACAGAGCCACTCCTCTCCTGGGCATTACCCAGAGACTCCATCCAACAGATGCTTCTGCAATACTCAGCGTTCAGCCATCAGCTCTGTTTCCACAGGACTTCATAGCCTCTCGGCCTTCCAAGGACTTATGAAGCGGCGAAGTTCTGTGTAAAGACTAGGAGCCCTTTTACAAACTCTCCTTCACTACTGAAAAAAAAAAGAAGCAGGCATGAAAACCCAGGTGGAGATAAATGGCAATGATACAACTTAGAATTTATAAAAAATAATTTAACCATAAGAAGGGAGGAAGAGCATGCTCCTAAGGGAGTGCACAATAAATTGAGGGATCAAGCAGCGGGTTGGTTATGAGGGGCAATCTCCTAGGGAAACTGAACCACCAGAGTCTCTAGATCAAGATCTAGTAGTGGATTCTGTTAAGTTCTTCTGATGATCAAGAAGGGAGAAATTCAAGTTGTCCTTCCAAAGGTCTGGCAACACTAAGTTGCCTCTTCTCCCCCGAGAAGGAGGCTCCTGTTGCTGGTGGAAATCTTAAACTTGTTTTGCAGCAACTACACAAAATGTGAAACTTGAAAATAAGGCTTTGCACCCTTGTAAAAGTGTGTAGAACAGGGTGAGGTGGCTCTCAGATTGAGTGTATAATTAATTTGTGGCAAGGACTGATGGAACGACCTTACATTCCCCCCCCCCAGGCCAGTCCAATAAAATGGGGTGAAAGGAGAGGAAACGATGTTAAGTACAGGTTTCCCCCCCCCCCCTTGTTTATTTTACTCCATCCATTTCAAAAGGAAAGAAGGGGTTTCCTTGCTTGCTTGCCATTGAAGGGCCATCCCTAAAGGGGAAAACCTTTAGGTAGGAGAAGTTAGAAATCTTATAGGGGAATGAAGAACCTGTTCCTGATTAGTTAATACACAAAAGACATCAATTACAGATTGCATGCGTATGTACACCCAATGGCTTTTGCTACATGGTTTGGGCCAAATATCAGCAAAAGCAGCTTCTTATTCATTGCATCCCATTCACAAGTGACATTTATGACTCTATCACCCTCCAGAGTACAACACTGTGCAAAAGCAGTATCCCATTGTATTTCCCTACTCATGTGTACACAACAAAGCCCATATGCTCTTTTGCAAAGCTTTCACACGTGCAAATCCACTCTCAAAACCTTGCCCAACTTCCCTTTTCTTGTTATCCCTAAATCCCACTGAATAGATTTCAAAAATGTCTTCTATATTTTCCCCTTTCTAGACCTTTTCCCCATTCTCATAGGCTCCCAGAGAGGAACACCATCACAGTATACTTCCCCCTCAAATCCACCATCTTTGAGTATGTGAAATATTTAACTTCTTCACAAGTGTGACAAGGTTGCAGCTCCAGCACTGTCTTGGCTTAGACATCTTTACGCTATGGTGCAGCAAGAGTCTGATGCGATGTGAAGGCAGAGCCTACTCAAATCTCATCATTTCTCTGTAACCCAAATCTCTGTTCTCCTAGAATGTGCAATGTCCTCTAAAAGTTACTGCATTTCTACAAATCAGATGAGGGGTGTGTATCATGGGCCTCACTGCACCAAAAGGGGATAAACCCAGTTTGCTAACCTGGAGGTTTTATAGCTAACCCAGCAGAGTTGATTTAATTGGAAACCAACCATTCAGCCTTGCATAATTCGTTACGACTTTAAGAATAATCCACATGTTTGCTCATAGGCTAGGCCAGTATTTCTGTCATTGATTGTACAAGGCAAAACATGATGATATGATGGAATTGTTCACTGGACTTCTTCAGCCTGGCATGCAATTGCATCTTTGAATCCATAATGAAACAGTGCACAGAGTAAGATTATTGTGGGAAAGATGAGGTTTAAATTCTTCTCCAGTGCTCTCTTTCTAGTATTTGACCCCATTAGAAGAATACTTCAATGGCCAATTGAAATACGTAATCCAGCCTCATTCCCCCCTTGTCCCCGTCTCAGTTTGTTGCTTTGTGTCTTGAGGGCATCAGGATAAGGAAAGCTAGTGGGATTCATTAAAGAAATCCAATATGCTTTTCACCTCCTGATGCAATTGTTAGTTCATAACCTGGGGAAATTGCTTAAGCAGAGATTTCAAGATCTAAAATTAGTGAATGAATTTTGCTACTCTCATGAGCTGGCTATTTTCCCTATGACAGGGAACACGATCTGTGTTTCCTCTCCTATTTCTTCAAGTGCTAGGTCCTCCACTCTAAAACAGCTCTGAGGCATCTTAGATGGTTACAGTGATTGGAGATGGGCTAAAAAAAAAACCTCTAATGGGAGCCATAACTAAATATCTGTATTAATTGGATTCTTTCCAGCAGAGCAAGAATATACAATAGGATCCTCAAAACAAGGATACTGCCCCCATAATGATGTATATACAGTATGTTTTTTATCTTTAAACATTGATCGTTTAAAATTCTGCATGACAATAACTAGGCAATAACTAGGATATTAAAGAGACCCATGCGAAGAGAATTTGCAGGAGAGAGATATAAAGTTGGTTAAAGGCATTCCCACCCCCCAAATAATTTATCTTTAAATAGAAGCATGATTCTACATTTCCTGGGAAATCTTTGTGCCTATTATTCCCACTTTGGAGGGGAATTCTTAAATTCAGGACCACCCTTAAAATATATAAATATGATCGAGTTTGATTCTAGTAAAGGTGGCAGAATGAAAAGCAAACATCTAGCATCTGATCCATGAATGCAACAACCTGCCTTCTCTTAGCAGACAGTTAAAAAGGGAAAAGCTACATTAACCCTTAAGTTATGTTCATTTGGCTGCATAAGCAAGAGATAAACAAAGATGTGTGATTTCAGCTAAAAGTCACACCCAGTGCTGTCCCCGTTCTCTTCCTTCCTGGGACAGATTCTGCCGAGAGGCTCACAAAGCAACTAGGTTTTTTTGGCTCAAATGGGCTCTTGCATCAGTGAGCAAATTAGGCTAAGCTGGTCTTAGGCTAAAGCTTTTTTATTATTGTCATTCCTGCTCACGTGACCTTAGTATTAGAAGCAACTGGCACAGCATTAAAATTGAGTAAAGTGTGAAGCCAGAACTGGCTGGAGGGCTGGCTGGCAGTTGAGGCTTCCAGAGTGTTTCCTTAGGAGTTGAGGCTGGTTGAGAAGAGTATAAGAGGTACCCAAGATTAGGAAAAGTTCTGAAGGTTCTTGTGAAAGGAGAACATGTACTAATATATTTGGGTTCAATATATTCTTGTTTTATTGAATAAAACTCTCTGACCCATGCACCTTGAGAGTGCTTCAAAATGAAACCAGGATAGAAAACATGAAATGAAGCTTATGTGGGATCACACTATCATATTTTGCTACCAATGATTCTCCAGCTAGCCATCAATGGTAGACTGCTGAGAAGAAAGAGATGAGAAGTTAACCTCTCTAAAAAGAAGAAGAATCATTTCTGAAGTTACAATAGAAGAGAATATCTGTAGCTCAAGCTTGAGCTGTGAAGTCCTTGATGCTCTCTGAGCTGGATGGCTTGCTTACAGACATTTCATTGTCCAACTAGATAACAATTTGTTACCTAGATGGGTAATGATATAGATTTTCAAACAACCTAACTCAGAAAGTACCAAGGACTCCACATTTCTGAAGTTAATTTCTCATTAACGCTTAATTCTCATCCCTTGAGGCGTCTTCTTTTTCATCTCAAATACTAGACAGAAGGGTTTTGCCAATTCATACCTCAAAGAGTTGTCCTTTTTTAAATGTTTACATTTCCATCACATATTCATTGGTTGAGCTAAGACAAATTAAGCAGGGTCAGACATGGTTAGTATTTGGATAGGAGAACCCCTGAAGCATCCCACTATTGAAGGTTAAACAGGAAACTGAAAATAATTCAAGAAAGGACAGTGGCAAATCCCTTCTATGAGAAAATGATTTAGAGGTCTCTCTGCATCCCCGGGGATTAAACTTAACTTGAAAACTTTATTTTATGGGGCCTACATGATGCCCAACATTTTATAAAGAGAAGTAACAGATGCTTCACAGTATGTTACTTTTCACATTGAAATTTTTAATATTTCTTAAGCTTTTAAGAAAATATTAAATTGGGTGCTAAGGGAGATCAACCTAGGCACAGAAGTACCCATCAGCAGCTTGTTAGCTCTTTCTATTTCTTCTCAAACAAACTCAAAGATGGAGTCACTACTCACTATTGGTAAGCAATATATTACTCTTGGACATCTGATATTTCATTCTTCCGACTGCTGCTTTTAGAGACACATTCTTTGTTTACAGAGCCTAATTTATTCCATGCCAAAGAAGGTTGTGTTCAGTTCATGCTGGTGTTCTCCCTCATTGTGGAGGGGGCTGTCTGCTACCCATCATAAAGCTGGTAGCACACATTACCGTTTAAGGTACTTTCCAAAACTAATGTTGTGGTGTACACCTAAATATTATACAGAAATATGGCATAGTCTCTGTAGATATTGGTAAAACACATGAATCATGCACGTACATCCATCAGAGAGAAGCCAGCTTCTATGTGAACCTGTTAGCAAACTAGCTTTTATTGGAACCTGAGGTTTACAATGAACTTTCAGTAAGACCTCTGAACAAGATAGGTGACCAGTAAGGAAGGAGACTTCTGTTCATTAGTCTATATAGAAATGCATAGGAACGATGTGGCAGGTTTTGCCTTAACATTGGTCAGAGTACAGGAAGCAGGTTGTGTTCTCCAGAAGCTGGTCCCAAAAAACTAGCTAGAATATGAATCTTTTACTTAGTTTCATCTGCTGTTTTATCTGAAGGATACGATCTCCCTCAGCAGTGGGAACAGCAAGAAGTTTATCTCCTCTATACACTGCATAATATGCCAAAGGTTCTGACCGGGAGAAGATTCTTGTCAGAAAAGATTCTTGTCAGTATTCCCTGCTGTGCCTGCATGTACTAAAGCCCATTTCCAGATTACGAAAATGCCTCTTCCTTTTCCCCATTGCTGCATGACTCGTTTTTTTATTTGTTTTGCTTTTCTGCAAAATAAATCAATCAATACATAAACGAACTAAAATATTTCCAGAGATGAATTTGTGTAGTTCATTTAATGCATGGAAATGTGCTGCAATGTTTCGAGAATCTATAAGTCCTATTGTCCCAGCTGGGAAATTGCAGGACTTTCAAATTATTGGGAAAATACTAGTTAAGACCTGGAGATCCAAGACAACACACATCCCAGGCCCATGTTTTCCCCCCCCCCCCCCTTCTTCTCTGCTTTCCCGATAGCATGTGGCATCTGAGCATCTTATATTGTGTGCAGACTGACTATGGCATGGCCAGCATTTCATGGGAAGATTTGTCACAAATACACGTCAATGGAAATTAGATTTATCTGTATTTTCCATTGCTAGTGTAGTTGTTCCATCTATGGCTGCATTATCTCGCTACTATAATTCCCTCCCATATCTTGTGCCTTTGCTGCAAGCTATGTCTTCAACCACACAATATCTCCCACCACACCGGGAAAGAGGGGACACACATGCCTAGTTGTAAGGAGCCCTTCTAAACATATCCCTTCTTGTCATTAAAGATTTATTTAAATCAATTCCCCTTGCTGGTTTGAGTGGTGCAGTGGAGCTCTCACCTTACAATCAGGAGGTTGTGCATTCAATGATAGGTAGAAGCAGATATTTATCTCTCTGGGCATAATGAGAATATATCTGCTAGGAACTCCGCATTGGAGACAGGAAGGGCATACGGCCAGTAAACAGTCAGCTCCACTCAGCTGACCTTTAGGTGCAGCATCCATGTCAGATTCCTGGAAACATATTTCTAGCTACAGCAGCTTAATGTGATATTTTTATATGAGGAATGTGGAATCGGAAGAGGAGCAATGCAACATCTAACATTTGTTTGGTTTTATTTTAATGCAATTCAATTTAATATAGTTCTTGTGGTTGCTAGCCCCATGTCTAATAATCTTACCTCCACATTTCATTAACATTTACGGTTCAACAACAATTTGAGAAGGATCTGCAGCCCTAAGCCTATCGAATATGTTCCTCTGCAGACTGATATGGTACAGAAAGTTTTTCTTCTGTCCTCGTGAATGCTGCCAAAATCCATGCAAGGAAACAATATGATATAAGCTATTTTCAGTGAAGTTCATGATGTCTCTTTCAATCAACTCCATTCTAGAGAGTCATATCTAAGTCTTGTTCAAACTAATAGGTGACAGCTGTTTTTAAATCCTGTTATTATTGGTAGGATGTACGTTCACACAATTAAATGATATGAATTAGGGTTTTATTTTGAGTTTTCAGGGCATGTTCTGCTGGCAGCCCTTATCAGATAATACTGTGGTAAGGAATCAGGGTATTTTCAACATACGTCTTTATGCATAATTCAGGGTCTTTTTCAAGTTGAAGCTTGTGTCCAGGGAATATTAAATTCCACCGGCTTCTGTATTTTAAAGATAACAGACATAGTTTTGTCCCATGCTACAAGATGAAATAAAGGCAAAAGAAGAACTAGTTATCCAGTGGCTTTGTTAAATCAAAACCTATCAATGATTCTCTCACACATTCAATGAATCGTTTGGATGAATCCAAGGGACAAACAAATAATTAGAAAGCAGTCAAAAGTGTGATATCTCTGAAGGATTATGTAAATGGGCCTGGATTCATTTCCCAACCAACCATTCAAGTGATTCTGTGCAATAAATATGACAAACGGTAGTCATTTTATGTATAAGAATACTCACATGAATTTAGCATTTTATAATATTTCTGTTCCTATCTTGAAACAGGGGGTATTTGTTTCTGTTCTTGCCTGCTAAGAACTTTCTCAGGACATTACTGTCAGGGAAGACAAAGATAAAATCAGGGTGGGAAAAAATTGAAATAAAGTATCCCAAATATGAACAACAGGGGTATGTGACAATTGGAGTACTCGATACAAAGTCAATTGTATTAAATGCTTCTCTGACACTTCCCTCCCCTAATAACGACAGTTGTATAATTTTTCCAGCTAGGACACTGTTGGAGGTGGACATGAGGGGACAAATTGAAGTCACAAGAGATGAAAAATGGTTCAGAGAAAGAGGGGGAAAAAATAAAACTCTGTTGCTCTGATAGAAAACCTGTTTTCAGAACACCCCAAAGAGCAAACCAGTTTGTATTGATGGTTTGTGGTAAACCGAAAACCAAAAATGACAAACAACTCATAAAAGTTGTTGGCTTTGCATCAGAATAAATAAGATGCTGCAGGGCAGGGAATAAAGTTAATTAATAGATCGGGGAAAAAACAGAAGCGGGAGAATCTGTGGAGGGAGGGGCATCAAAACAAAAGTCAAAATGGCAGCCTTGCCCTTGCAATGGAAGGCCCGTCCCTTTCTATATCTATTACAATGCATGTAAAAAAGGGGGGAGAGGCTTCCGTTGCGCAGTTGCAGCCGCCATCTTGGCTTTTGAAATTTCCTCTGAGGGCAAACCTGAGCCAGTGGAAGCTTCCCTGGTTAAGTTTCGGGCTCATAGCCTCAGATTGGGACCCTGCAGCACCACCTGTTTAATCTGCCTATCATTTGCCAAAGAGCTGCTCTGCTTTTCTTCTCTGACTGTCATTGTACTTTAGTCTAAAGGCAGAACATTGCTGGAGAGAAGTCTTCTGTTTTTTGTTTGTTCCTCCAAAGTTTAAGGTGCAACAGTTTGCAATAAAGGCAACACGATCTGGAATACCAGGAGGGGTAGCTGCTGCAACTCTGTGAATGAAGAACCCTTGTACCACGGACAGTGTTTTCTTCCTATTTATTTTATAGCCATCTATTCTATTTATTTGTAGTGAATTAAATGGGCACTGGAAAAAATGGGTGGTGGGGGGGAAACCAACAACATTGTACTTTTGCTTAGGAAGTTACAAAGCAGAACTTGTGTTTTGCTATTTTTTAACAGTGACTCTAAAAACATCTATTTCTAATACTTGACATGTATATAAATGTTAGATATGGGATTTTCAAGGAGAGCTATTTAATATAAATGATGCTATAATGCGCCATATCTTTATAAATATAGACATACTGTTTGCAAAAAGCATTTGGGGATGTCTTGCTTTTGAATGATTTGGGAGAATTTTATTCTTAGTTGGGTGGTTGTTGTTTTTTCACTCTTAGAAAAGTAATAAATGGGGGAGGAAGTAGGGGGGAATTGAATAAAAAAAATACTCCTAGACAAGTCTTCTCTTTCTCATGCCAAAGCATATTTGTACTGCTCTTTTATTTTCATTTTAGAAACAAAATAAAGTCTGGATTCAACCTCTCATTCTCTTTCTTTATTCTATCACTTTTGGTTGTTATCCAGGGGTGGGCTTCAAAAATTTCAGCAACGGGTTATCGGCCTGGTTGCTGGGTGGGCGTGGCCATGGTGGGCGTGGCCTAGTAGGTCTCCTGCATTATGACCGGAGGGCATTTTCGCCTTGGCCAGGCTCCAGAGGCTTCCCTCAAGCCTCTGAGAGGGTGAAAACTGCTTCCCCCAGGCTCCAGAGGCCCTCTGGAGGCTGGAAACGAGTCCATTTCCACCCTTCTGGAACTTCCGGGAAGCCTGTTTTCTCCCCTCCCTGAGCCTCCACGCGGGCACTGCACTTTCCTCACATCCAAAACAGGCTATATGGAGACTCCTGGGAGGGGAGGGGAGGGGAGGGGAGGGGAGGAGCAGGAGGGGTGGGATGGGTGGGGCAAGGTGGGCGGGATCAGCCAGGGGTGGGATTTGGAGGTTCTCTGAACCAGCCATAATGTTAGCTACAGGTTCTCCTGAAACCTGGGCAAACCCATAGCAGCCCACCCCTGTTGTTATCCTACAAGTAAGCACCATTTAGAACTGTGTTTTTTCAAACCTGGTAATTTTAAGATATGTGGACTTCAACTCCCCAGTCAGAAAACACTAACTTAGAGTTTTAAGCATGATCATATTTTTTCTTTTGCTTTTATGAACTGAATACAACAAAGAAAGAAAACAAAAATAATACAGAAGTGTCATTTGAGTTTAATGGATTATTGCTGAAAAATGCATTCTGGAAAGACAGTAGTGTCATTTGTGGCAGGTTTGTGAAGTTGTGTTTGAAACAGAAGACCATTCCATAAATTCCATTGGCAGTCAAACGTTTCCTATGCCAATTTTGAAGGGGATTTGTTTCTCATAACGAATACTTTTTAGCAAATGTCTGGTATTTGGCATCAATATTTAGACCAGTATCCGCAAGCGTTATTTGTTATTAGAAATGCTCAGTGCACAATTAAATTTCAAAAGATAACATTAAATCATGCCCCCAAACCACTGAGAAACAATAGTCCTATTTACCATACCATGAATAATACAACTTCTCATACATGCTTACACCAGTAACCAGAGATTGCTTGCATCCAAGTTTTCCCTTGCTCTGATGGAGCAAACTGTTCTGTGGTGGACTCAACTTCTTTGGGCTCAATTATAGAACTGATTCAATTGTTGTCTTTTAAACAAAAGCTCATCCAACTAAAATATCCCTTTCTAAAGATGGTTTAAGAATGTCAATTTATTCATAGGTCTTCCACCCCAAATTTTCTCTGGGAGGTTGGAGAGACTTTGAAATTATCTAGAACAGGGCTTTGTATAGAACAAAGCTGGCTGAGGAACTCTGGGAGTTGAAATCCACAAGTCTTAAAGTTGCCAAGTGTTAGATTCTCAATAACGAGTCTGAGGCGGCTGTCAGTCCAACAGGTTTTATTCTTCTAACAACTAGCTGACAGGAACACAACGCGGGCCGTCTGACAGCTATTTATACTTGCAGCTGTCAGACGGCTTAACCAATGAAATCTCGACAATTCTCCCGCCGGCTGGAGCCGCGCCTTGGCCAATCAGAGGGCTCCCTGAACGCCCTCTGCTGGCCAGGCTCGGCAGAACTCAACACCCCTTTCCCCCGGATAGCGCATGCGTAATCGTCGAGATAGCCTGGGCGTCTGCGCACGCGCTGGGAACGCCTAAGCGAAGATGGCGTTTCGTCCGAGGTGGAAGGAGTGTCCGCTCCGCCCCTATGACGACTCGCTGGAGGAACGGCTTCGGCGGGCCCAACCCCATGGAACGGATTCAACTGAACAGGTGAGTGAACCAGCGCACCGGGAGCGCGATGTGCGGAATCGGAGACAGGATTTTGTACAGAGTCGGGCCGGCAGGCGGCGTTGTCAGGGCCTGGTTGTGGTAGTCCGCGGTTTGCGTGCGTTGGATCTTCTGCCGGTCGCCTCCGTAACAAGTCTAAATGCCGCCGCCAAGATCTCCCATCGTGGAGGAGGACCCTGTAAGAACAGGGCCCTGTTACTTCGGTGACTCTTCCCGGTACCCACTTTGGCTCCCCTGCGAAATTGCGGGCGAAAACCTCCTCCCCCACCAGAAAGGCCCTTGGGGGGGTAGAGGGGGTGAAGGAAGGAATGGAAAAAAGAGGATTAAGACGGTCTAAGGTAGAGCGGAGGCGGCGGCCCATGAGTAATTCAGAGGGAGCTTTGCCCGTGGAGGAGGAAGGGGTGGTGTGTTGGGAACGAAGGTATGTCTGGATGCGCTCGGGCCATGGGAGGGCGGACATGCGGGCAAACGCATCCTTAGCCGAGCGTACGGCCCTTTCTGCCAGACCATTGCTGGCAGGGTGATGTGGAGAAACGGGGGCATGGCGTATGCCGAGAGAGGTTAGGAAGGCAAGAAATTCAGAGGAAGAGAATTGTGGCCCGTTATCCGAAACTATGACATCGGGCAGGCCGTGAGTAGTGAAAAGGGCATTGAGAACGCGGATGGTGGACCTGGAGGTGGTGCTGGTCATTGGGAAGAGTTCGACCCATTTCGACCAGGCATCCACTATGAGTAGGAATGAGTGACCTTCAAGAGGACCCATGAAGTCGATGTGCAAACGACTCCATGGGCCCATAGGTGGTTCCCATTCGCGGGGTGGCGAGGTAGGAGGGGCAGCCTGGACACCCTGGCAGGCCGAGCAGCGCTGGACATAGGAAGTGATGTCTGCATCCATGGACGGCCACCAGACATAGCCGCGGCCAAGAGCCTTCATGCGGACTATGCCGGGGTGGCCGTCATGGAGGCGAGACAGCACTACGCTGCGCAGGGAGGAAGGGATGACCACTCGGGAGCCCCACAGCAGGCAGTCCTGCATGATGGAGAGCTCCAAACGTCGGCGAAAGAAGGGCAGTAAGAGTGGGTCACGAGAGCCGGCTGCCCATCCTCGAGATACGGCGGCCATAGTGCGTTGTATTAACGGATCAGCGCGGGACGCCTGAGCTATGTCCGTGACGGACACAGGCAAGGTGAGATCAGCAATGAGGGAGATAGAGTGCGTCGGGGCCGGATCTTCCAATGGAAGAGGCAAGGGGCAGCGGCTCAAGGCGTCCGCATGGGCAATGTGCCCGCCGGGCTTATAGGAAAGGGAGTAGGAGTATGCGGAGAGGAATTCTAACCAGCGGGACATGCGAGGTGATAGGATTGGGGGAGTTGGGCGGTCCCCGGCAATGATGCCAAGAAGGGGCTTATGGTCAGTAACTAGGGCGAAAGGCCGTCCATAGAGGTAATGGTGAAAACGTTTTACCCCCGCAACGGCAGCCAGTGCCTCCTTATCAAGCTGGCTGTAATTGCGCTCAGCCTTTGATAAGGTGCGGGAGTAAAACGCTATTGGGCGTTCAGAGCCATCAGCGTAGGCATGGCTAAGGACGGCGCCCACCCCAAAAGGGGAAGCGTCACAAACCAAGGTGAGGGGGAGAGCCTCATCGTATTGGGCCAGGACTGGGGGTGAGGTGAGGGAGCGCTTGACAGCCGCGAGGGCGTGTTCCTCGCGGCTAGTCCAACTCCACGGAGTCGTGGAGTCGAGAAGGCGGTGGAGGGGTTCAGCCAAGGAGGCTTTGTGGGGAATAAAAGAGGCGTAGAAATTTAGGAGACCGAGGAAAGCTTGTAATTCGGTCTTATTAGTAGGGGAGGGGGCCGACAAAATTGCCTCTAATTTAGAGGGGTCGGGGTGGATGCCTTCGGCATCGATGCGGTAACCTAGGAAGGTTACGGCTGGAACCCCCAGTTTGCACTTTGTGGCTTTTAAATGTAGTCCAGCAGTGCGAAAGCGCTGCAGGACGGTCCGCAGCGTTTTGACGAGCTCCGCAATGTTGGGGGCTGCGATCAAAACGTCATCGAAGTACGGCGTGACCCCGGGAATGGCATGGAGCAAGCGCTCCATTAACCCTTGAAAGATTCCCGGGGCTACACTGACTCCGAACTGCAGGCGCCGACATTTGAATGCCCCGCGGTGAGTTACAATTGTCTGCGCAAGCGCGGTGGTGTCGTCCACGGGCAGCTGCTGGTACGCCTGCGCGAGATCCAGCTTAGCGAAAATGCGCCCTTTGCCCAGTGAATGCAGAACATGCTGGACAACGGGCACAGGGTAGGGATGCGATTGGAGGGCTTTGTTCAAAGTTGACTTAAAGTCCGCGCAGATCCTTATGGATCCATCGGACTTTAACGGTACAACGATGGGAGTCTCCCATGGGGAGAAATCCACTGGTTCAAGAATGCCCTGACTGATGAGCTTATCTAGCTCATCATCGACTTTTGTTTTAAGGGCCAGCGGCAATCGGCGGGCTTTTAGGCGGATTGGAGCAATAGAAGGGTCTAGATTTAGAGAAATGGGGGAGCCGGTATAGCAGCCGAGGGAAGGGTGGAAAACATCAGCAAATTCAGTAAGGAGAGAAGAAATGGAGTCAGAGGGGGCCATAGGTGAAGGTACGAGGGAATGAACCCCAGCGATAGAAAGACCTAGCGCCCTAAACCAGTCTAGCCCCAGCAAGGAAGATAGTTTGTTTTTTACAATTAGCAGTGGCAGAATGGCATGCCGGGAGCCGTATGTAATGTTAAAGGTCCCGCAGCCAAGCAAGTCAATGGGGTTGCCTTGGTAGTCTCGGAGTCGGCAGTCAGGGGGACCCAGGAAGGAACGGCGGACTGATGGTAATAAGGAATGGAAGGTTGCCCATGACATGATGGATCGCGCCGATCCCGTGTCAACCTCCATGGAGGTAGGAACTCCCTCAATGCATACAGGGAGGTGCAGCTTACCTCGGCCCTCCGCAGAGGAAGAGGCCGAGTCTACCAGCCATTCTGGGAAAGCTGCGTTAGGGTCACCAACAGTGAGGGAGTTTTGACGCCGGGCAGGCATACGAGCAGTAGCGCGTGGCGGCTGTGGAGGTTGTTGTGAAGGCCGTCGGTCAGTAGGCGTGGAACGGCAAACGGCGGCAAGGTGTCCTTTTCTGCCGCAGTGGTGGCAGAGCGCGGCTCTAAAACGGCATTGGGAGCGTTGGTGGCGGCCGCCACAACTGAGGCAGGAACGCGCATCTCTAGTTGACAGTGATTGCAGGCGGTCGATGGCGTGATCCACTTCAGTTTGGAACGAGGAAGCTGTAGATGGAGCATAGGCTGAGGCATTAGCCGCATAGGAAGAGGGCGGCAGATAGGCAGATGGAGGTAGGTGGCTGAGGTGGCTGAAATCCGGCGTGGATTGGTCAGCCATTTCGTAAGCCCTGGCATCGTCGACTGCAATTTTTAGGGTGAGCTCAGGGCGAGCCAGGATCCGTCTATGCAGTTTGACGTCGCGGAGGCCGTAAATAAATTGCTCTAGCAGAGCATCGTCGAGATCGCTGAATTCACAATGTATAGCCTCCGCACGGAGGGCTGCTATATACTGAGCGATGGTTTGTCCGTCCTTTTGGATGCAGCGACGGAAGTATTGACGGCGGGCAAAACGAGATGGGGCGGGCTCGTAATGGTGTTTGAGGCGGAGAATCAGCTCGTCCCACGGCAGTGCGTGGGCAGGATCCGGGGAAGCTAGAGCCCGGGCTGTGGCAAACATTTCTGGCCCGCAATAGTTCAAGAAGATTCCTCTCTTCCGTTCCATGGATAGGCTAGTGAGGTCGTGGGCGATGAGGAAGCATTCAAATCGTTCGAGAAAAGCTTCCCATGCCTCAGCCTCAGGGCGGAACGGGGAGAAAACGGCGTTGGAAGCCATTGGTGGCACCGTGTGAGGGTCCGTGTTGTCGCCCGTCCTCGTCGCCAGTGTTAGATTCTCAATAACGAGTCTGAGGCGGCTGTCAGTCCAACAGGTTTTATTCTTCTAACAACTAGCTGACAGGAACACAACGCGGGCCGTCTGACAGCTATTTATACTTGCAGCTGTCAGACGGCTTAACCAATGAAATCTCGACAATTCTCCCGCCGGCTGGAGCCGCGCCTTGGCCAATCAGAGGGCTCCCTGAACGCCCTCTGCTGGCCAGGCTCGGCAGAACTCAACACCAAGGTTGGAGTCCCCTGGTATAGAAGATGGTCCTGAGGGTTGAACAAGGACTTTCAAAGGTCATTTCCTTCTCCTGTTGGCTGAAGTGTCCTAATTTAAATTTCACTCAAGGTTTGCTCCCTCCAGAGAACTTCATTATGGCGCCAAACCAGTTTTTGTAATGACGTCTAAAAATCCTAATTATAGTGGTGTCCACGATCCTTCTATGCTTAGCCTTAATTCTTCCATTTAAAATAGCTTAATACACCAGTATAGGATTTCACAAACTTCCATTTATATTTGATATAACAAAACATGTTCTTGGAATTTCCCATTAACTACAGCTGTAGATGTGTCTTACACAACATAATTACTTAAAGACCTAACAGCTGCATCAGCATAGTTTATTAAGTCAGATTAATTTTAATCTTGGTTAGGGTTTTTTGTTTGTTTGTTTGTTTCTGAGAGTGGCTCATGTTTGGTTTGGGTTATGGTTCAGTCATGTCACACTGTCATGTCACCTCATAGGAATTCCGTTATTCAGTTAAGAAGGTTGCACAAAGCCAGGTGAAATGGAAGACAAGGTTGAGGAAAACCAAGTTACAGTCCTAACTGTGCCCCGTCTTTAATATAATGGGGTCTTTCTCTGTTCTGTGAACAAAAGTGGCAAATTGGACACAGGTTTAGTATTTTGAGGACTACCCTGTTTCCCCCAAAATAAGACCTCCCTGGATAATAAGCCCAATCGGGCTTTTGAGCACATGCGCTAAAATAAGCCCTCTCTGAAAACATTGGAACACAGCAGCAGCCATGAGGTGACCACACTCGCCACCTCCTCCACCTCAAAAATAATAAGACCTCCCTGAAAATAAGGCCAATTTTGGGCTAATTTCAGAGGTCAAAAGAAAATAAGACCCTGTCTTATTTTGGGGGAAAGACGGTAGATGCAGTTATTAAGATTTTCATCAGTCCAAAATTGTGACTGTGCTACCAATGGTTGATTATCTTGGAAATAATTCCATATCATGGGATGTTGGAGGTTATAACGTATTAACCTCCCTTAACAGAGAAACTGGGAACAGTTTCTTGCTGGAATTTGTTTGAAGCAATTTGCCTGGTTCCTGAGGGGCCAAGAGATGGGTGGGGAGATGGAGGCCAAGAGGTCCTGAGAACAGAGAAAGAAGCCTGCGGACCTCTGAGTTATCACAAAGAAAAGCCAGGGCTGGGTTGTAACCTTTGGGACTCTCTCCTGCCATGGCTTAAAGGCGTCCCTGATGAATTTGGTAACTATATTTATTTTTCCTTTTGTGAAATATGAAGAGTTGCTAATGAGAAGAGTATGTTGCACTCTCCCTCTGGCAAACAATTCTCATGGAAAGAGGCAAGCCTTTCTGTATCATTCTACTTCTCCTCAATTCTGCAAACTTCAGTCTTCAGTCATCTATTTATTGAAGCTGCTGGAACAGGAGGTTGACTGAAAGGTAAGGTAGATTGACACCAAATGTGTATGTGTGGGTAAGTAAGTTTTTTTTTTAGTGGGGGAGGGACACAATTGCCTTGGATTTCATACATGGAGAGACCTCCTCCTCCTCATCCAAAATATGGTAAAATGTTAAATAATCAGCTAGATCAATTCTCTTTTATTCAAGGGAGTCAAACCCAATATCAGGCCTGGAATCTTTTGCATTGGGCCTTCATTGCCACATTTAATGCTGTGGGAAAATGGGGGGGGGGGTGGGGTCATATGGAGCATGGGAGATATACAGTCATAATAATATTCCTTTCTCAGAGAGTCAAGGACATTTTGACCTGCTGCTGCGATGGTGTGACTGGGTGGTATCTCAGTTTTTGATGGTTCCTGATTGGACCATGTGACAGACATGTAGGTGCTGGGCAGGGGCTTGGACTTTCATTGGAGTAGGCAAAACCTGGAAGCTTTCAGATTCGGATTTTCCCAGATGTGCCAATATGACATCTCTAATAGAATGGAACTTTGAGGAACTTCAAGCCTCAGAGTCTT
Source organism: Natrix helvetica (assembly GCF_964273705.1). NCBI lineage: Eukaryota > Metazoa > Chordata > Lepidosauria > Squamata > Natricidae > Natrix > Natrix helvetica. The sequence goes on from NC_138552.1 coordinate 268,915,640, forward strand.
CTTTCGTTGGGGGTGTTACTTGGAACCCTGACACCCAAATAGCAATCCCATTTTGAAATATTATATGTTTCCATCTAAAGTGTTCCAGAGTATTCTGTTCTTGGTGTTTCCTCCCATATTCTCATTTGCAATGCACTTATTTCAGTGAAGAAATGCAGGCGGGAAGAACAAAATTTGTCAGACGTTGTAGGATGGCGTGGAAATAAAATGGATCAGGGTCCCAAATGAAGACTCTCCCTGAGCCTAAAAGTTTGTTTGTGTGTTAGATTTATGACATTAACTTTTTCCAAGGTCTGCTGGTAAGAAAACAACTTCGATTTAAGTTTGGATTGGTATTCCCCAACCTCCTGTCCTCCAACTCTAATGGCACTATCCAAAATAGTGCCACAAGTCACTCAGTGCAAAAGGTAAAGAAATGGGTATATTTGATTTGAACATTTATAAAAATGTATTTTCTCATTAGATTTGGCCAATAAAGAAATACTTGTGATATCAAGGACTACATTGTTGTTTCTTCTCCTTCAATTTCATTTCAATTTGTTAAAAAAAATAACTCCAGTGTTTTTGTTTTTATTTTGCTTTCCTAGCTATACCATTAGAGTTTTTTTAAAAAAAAGAATTCCTCATCCTTCCTCATTTTCTTTCCTTGTCTAAAAAGCCCAGCATTTTTTTTCTACAGTGGTCAGTGAAATACCTCCAGGAAGATTATGCCTCTCCAGAGATACAACAATTGTCCCTTATTTCCCAAGTTGATCTGAGGTCTTCCAAATATTTGAGAATCCAAAAAGAGACATTTTTCTTTTGTGGAACAGCAGATATCATGTTTTGTGGGTACCAAGAGCAGATTCCAGAGCTCATGCTAGGATAAAATGCTAGGTGAATGGATGCACTTGACTAGGCCTGTGATGAGATGCTTCTAAGCTCTTGCACGTTGCCATTTGTTTAATTAGATTCCTCACTAGTGTGATTCAGATTTTTTTTTATAGAAAGGAGTACCAATAACCTGCCTATTCTCAAATTCCCTGGAAGTAGACCTTGTTGAAAGGTTGGAATGGGTGTTTCACCATTTCCTTTACCTCAGTTAGCATTTGGTCCATAAAGCAGCCTCTTGGAAGAGAGGCTGGTTCACTTGTTATCCACGGCAAATATTTGAGATAGTTCCCAGGTTTGTATATCTCACTATTCAAGGCGACATCTGTTTTGTATTCCATTACAGAAATTACACTAATGATGCTGCATCATAATGAGGTAAGTATAAGAGAAGGTAAGTGAAGCTGACCTGACTTAAGCCACCTTGGAGCTTCAATGTTGCCACACTGGAGCTGAGGGGTAGGGAGGTGGGGATTAGAGATAGCTCTGGTTTTGTAGCCAAAATAAAATACTTTCTCTTGGGAACCAAGGACATTCTCAAGCCTGGCCAGAGGATGGAGGAGTGATGTCACCAGGCAACCAGACAACGCCTTGATTAGACCATGTGACTGATTGTTTGGAGAGGGGGAAAAGCTTTTACTCTTAATTAGGTGAAACCACAAGAAACTTCAGAGTCAGTTTTTAATCGGTTTTCACCAGCCTTTGCCAATATGACCTATAAAATAAAACTATTCTTTGAGGAATCTACCTGCTCGGAGTTTTGTTTGCTGTGGGTATGTTACTTGGAACCCTGACAGTAAGGCTGATTCATAAGAAAAAAGGTACATGCTACAAAGAGATGGGTGGCTTTTTCAGGTGATTAAGAGAGCTGGGAATTATAGAACAAGAAGCTATCAAGTAGCTGCCCAGTGCAACTCTTGGTCCCAATCCTTCTACATCCTCAATGCTCAATGTTCAGAAGTTGCATATATTTATGAAGGAAACCACTAACAATATTTTGTTATTTTCCCTCTTCAATAGTGTTTTTCAACTTCAGCTTAAGATCTGAAGACTTTAGTTCAACTTCAGCATCTTGCCCCCTGAGGTGAGATTGATGCTTCTGGCATCCCAAAAGAGCATTAAGACCCAGCTCTATCTACTGGCATGGGGATTCAAGAATGGCATGCAATCTTGGGGGTGGCAGGTGCCTTGAAGTGCTTGCTCTGTCTTTTTATTTGTTTTATTTTTGTATGAAATTTATGAGTGTTTTTTTTAACTTGTAAACAGCTCAGAGCCACTTAGTAAGTGAGATGGGTGAGGACAGGGATGGGCTTCAAAACTTTTAGCAAGGGGTTCTCAGCCCAGTTGCTGGGTGGGTGTGGCCATGGTGGACGTGGCCTAGTCAGCTTCCTGTAGCAGGGCAGGGAAACGTTTTTGCCCTCCCCGGGCTCCGGTGGCTTTTCTCGACCCTCCAGGAGGGTGAAAACAGCCTCACCAGGCTCTGGAGGCTGGAAACAGGTTCTGAAACTCTAGTAGGCCCATTTTTCACTATCCCCAAGTCACTGCACGCGCCCTGAACTTACGTACATCCAAAACAAGCCAGGTGGGGACTCCTGGGATAGGAGGGGAGGGGAGAGGTGGGAGAGAGGGACCAGCCAGGAGTGGGATTTGAGGGGTCTCCAAACTGCAGAGAATCTTAGCTAGAGGTCCTCCTGAACCCCTGCGAATCCCCAGCAGCCCACCCCGGGAGCCAGCATAGTCACAAAATTCTGGGAATTGAAGTCCACACACCTTAAAAGTTATTGAGACTGAGAAACACTGGTCTACAGATTCAAGCACAGTAGAACAGCAGGGTGATATTGGGACAGGATGAAAATTGGTTCACCCCAATTGGTAGCAGAAATCGTGGCTGACCCCACCCACCCGCCTGCCCCTGCTCTATGGCATCCCCATTTAGGCACTTTTTTAAGCCAAAGTGCATGCGCTGAAGGCTGAGTGCATGCACAGATGTGCGTGCTCACATTTGCGAAATGGTAGGGAAGGTAAGTGAATATTACCCCTGGTACCATAGCTCAGAAGACTACATCTCTGGCCCTGGTGACTGACCCAGATTAGATCCTGCAAGAAATATCACACTTCCTAAGAGAGATCAGAGAAGATGCCTCTGATTTGTATAACACATTTACATTAATAGATAAATAAATAATTTTAAGGTCTTAGTGCAGAAAAGTGAGCCTCTTGCATACCTCAAAACTGTAGTATATATCAGTGATGGCTAATCTTTTTGTAGTTGGGTGCCGAAAATGTGAGTGTGGGTGCACAATAGCGTGCAGGCGTGCCGGCACCAATAATGCAAAGTGTGACCTCCACATGTGCATGCATGCACAAAACCCTCCCCATGCTGCCCTCCCACTTGCGCCACACTGCTCGCCTCCAAGCTGAGCTTGGTATTTCCTCCAGGGGGGCGGGGGAGGCTGCTTTTGCCCTCCACAGGCTCCAGGAAAGCCTCTGGAGCCTGGGGAAGGTAAAAAGCAGCCTACTATAAGTTCAGAAACGATCCATTTCTGCCTTGCAGAGGTCCTTCAGGGGCCCTGGGAGGCTGTTTTCATCCTTCCCAGGCTTTCCGGAGGCTTTCCTGAAGCCTGGGGAGGGCAAAAACAGCCTCTCCCGGACCTCCGGAAGGCCGAAAATCAGTTGACAGCTCATGTGCAGGCAGATATGGCTCCAAGTGCCACCTGTGGATGTGTGCCATAGGTTTGCCATCATAGATGTATATCATACCTACAAAAGAAGGTTGGAGAACTGAATGTAGAACAGATCTGAAACTAAAGAATGAGTTTTGTGACTGGCAAGTTGACAGAATCTTTGATCACAGATCAACTTGTTCTCGACATAAGAAACAAAATAGTGCAGGGACACTCTGAGATGTTATTTGTCCATTGAAAGCACTGTTGAACTATGCCAAGCAGCAGCAGTTGCTCACTCGCAACTGAAAGTTATGAGGCACTGCAACAATTATACTTTGCATTTGGCCATCAGCTGTGATAAAAGTTTCTGGAAAGGAAACAAACCAGCAGTGTCATCAGAAGCCTAAGAATTCCTAAGAAGGGAATTAGAAGCAGGCAAAATGCCTTGGAAACAGGGTGAGGTGTATGCAAACAATACAGCTGATGCCGTGTGAAACATGCCAACAAACAATGTTCAGCCTATGGCAGAAATGTCCCAAACGTGAAGGGAACAACCTCGGGGCAAAAATGTCCAAAAGCAGATAAAGAACTCAGGAAATATATACAGAGGAATCAAACCGATACAAATCTGGAGAAGATTATTTCTTCCGAGGTGCAATCAACATGGAGAGGGCAAGACATTTGGATTAAAACAATACCCACGGATAAGGATTGTGACTGAAAAAAGCAGCTAAGCACTCTCCCTCTGTCGCATGATGTCCCATATACTCAAGCTGTATTTTGAGTTTATCTGGAAAAATATCAGGACTAAAATAGGTAAGGATTTTACGCTCACTGTTTTGTCATGATCTGAGGCAGCGGAAATGTGCTGAGATCTGGCAGAGAGAGACTTGGAGCTGATGTTTGGGAGACTGAGATGAAGAAGATGGAGAGCAAACTGGATTTAAGCAGTTTCAGCTGCTAAAAAGTCATGTGTTCCAGAATGGACTGAAGGCCGTTCAATAGATCAGGTTAAAAAGAAGGACCATGCTTTGGGATGCTGTGTCCACCTAACCAGATAGGAAGAAAAAGATCTGTAGAAGATTCAAAAAGGTGATGAACATATTTCTAGCAAAGAGAAATTTCCAGCTAAGTGTTATTAATAATTGATTATTAAGGGGTGAGGGAGACTTCACCCGTAGTTATGTACTTAGCTATATTCCAAAATAAACACATCGATCTTAGAAGAAGAATTACTTTGAAGTAATGGGAAATGGTCAATCAATGAAGGTAGAGCAGTTAAAACCATAAAATGATGTATTGCTTTTTACTGCATTCCAGCCTTGTTATGTCTGTTCAGTTAGTTAGCTAGCTAGTTGATAGTCATTGCACATGGTACACAAAATTA